>NW_028135887.1:0-357223 GCF_964662115.1 Mustela nivalis | reverse complement strand
GAACTCGAGCAACAACTCCCAGAAAGAACTGGCCATCAGATGCTGGCTTCCTCCAGGATGTGGAAGCTTGGAGGAGGCACGGGGTTTAAGGGGAAGGAGTGGGGACAGTCCCCCAAAGCTCCCTATTCAGTGCACGGGCGGTGTGCAGGGATCCTGTCACCTCTCCTTTCCTGTGGGGAAAGCACTGGCTAAGTCCGCGAGTCCTCCTGAGCGCCAGAGTAAAAGGCCAAGCGATGCCTACCCGGGAGATGTTAGTGTGCATAGAGTGCCATCCTAGGAAACGCACACTGCTGCACTTTTGTGGCTCTGTCCGCTTAGTTCGGCCTGGCAGTGTGAACCCGGGACGCGAACATGGAGCCCCGGAGAGCAAGGCCCAAGAGGCACCAGCTCTACCGCAGCTCTTCTTCCCTGACGAAACTGAAGCCTTGCTGAGGAAGCAGCGGCGAAGTGCTGTTCGCTGCAAGGCAAAGCCTCTGCGAAAGCACAGCATTCGCTGAGAAATGTTCGGCGGGCTGCTGCTGCTTGCCTGAGCTCAGTCTCCCAGTGGGAGAAATGGCGGTGGGAGAAACCCGCATACAGTGAAAGCCTCTTTGCCTGGGCATCTCCCCTGGGAAAGCACAGCATTCGTAGGGAAATCAGAGTTGGGTTTGGGGATGCTGCTGCTGCTTGCCTGAGCTAGTCTCCGCAGCACGGTGGAAGATACCCGCATGGAGCGAAATACCCTTTGCCCTACCATCCCCTCTGCCTGAGAGAGAAGCATGGTCGCACAAGTCTGTCACCGCGCTCCCCAGGAGGAAGTGTGGGGAAGGCCCAGCACGACGCCCCCTGGGATGAGAAGGAGCCCTTGGCCTTGGGGTCGGGAAACGCTTGGGAAGCAGGATAGCCTGCCGTGGCACGAACAGCAGGCCAGTGGCAAGACAAGTGTCACCCGCTCCCTGTGCGGAGAGATCGAAGCCTGGCTGCTAAGGAGACATGAGGGGACGACTAGGGCAGGGGCGCGTGCTCCACTCTGAGGAAGGAGTCTGGGCAGATGGCAGGCCTGTCCTGTGCCTCTGGTCCCAAGGGGAGGGCATCTCCTAGGCCACCTGTCCCAAGGGCAGTCGGGCTTGCCCCCAGGTGCCATACCCGGAACTCGCAGAAACAAACCCATGGAGAAACGGGCAGTCAGATGCCGTCTTCCACCAAGATGTGGCAGTGTTGTGGGTGGCAGGTGGTGTGCCTGGTAAGGAGTGGAGACAGTCCCCCACAGTTCCCCATCCCAGTGCACGGGCCGTGTGCAGGGATCCTGTCGCCTCCTCTCTCCTGTGGTGAAGGCACTGGCCTAGACCCCGAGTCTGCCTGAGCGACGGAGCAAAAGGCAAAGCCTTACCTACGCCAGGAGATGGTAATGGGCATAGAGTGCCATGCTAGGCCACGCACGCTGCTGCAGGGTTGTGGCTGTGTCTGCTACGTTCGGCTTAGCAAGGTGAAACCCGGGCGCGAACTGGGAGCCCGGGAATGCAAGGCCCAAGAGGCACCAGCTCTCCCGGGGCTCTTCATCCCTGCCGCGACAGAGCGAACGACCAAAGCCTTGCTGAGGAAGCAGCAGCGAAGTGCGGTTCGCGCCAAGCTGACAACATCTGCGAAAGCATAGCACTCGCTGGTAAATCAGAGTTGGTTCTGTGGGCGGCTTTTGCTGCTTGCCTTAGCCTAGTATTCGCAGCACGATGGGAGAAACCCGCATAGAGCGAAAGCCTCTTTGCCGGGGCATCCCCTTGGGAAAGCACAGCATTCTTTGGGAAATCAGAGTCGGGTCTGTGGGATGCTGCCTGCTGCTGGACAGAGCTGGTCTCCACAGCACGGTGTAATATACCCGCATGGAGCGAAATCCTCTTTGCCTGGGCATCCCCTCTGCCTGAGAGAGAAGCGGGGTGGAGCCTGTGGAAAGAGCCTTAAGGAAAGCCACAGTCTGTTACGGCAGAGCGACGGAAGCCTGGCTGCTAAGGAGACATGAGGGGAAGATTAGGGCAGGGGAAAGGGCTCCACTCTGAGGAAGGAGTCTGGGCAGAAAGCATGCCTGTCCTGGGCCTTTGGACTCAAGGAGACAGCAGCTCCTTGGCCACCTATCCGTGGTGGAGACATGGGCTTGCCACCAGGCGCCTACCCTGAACTCGAGCAACAACTCCCAGAAAGAACTGGCCATCAGATGCTGGCTTCCTCCAGGATGTGGAAGCTTGGAGGAGGCACGGGGTTTAAGGGGAAGGAGTGGGGACAGTCCTCCAAAGCTCCCTATTCAGTGCACGGGCGGTGTGCAGGGATCCTGTCACCTCTCCTTTCCTGTGGGGAAAGCACTGGTTAAGTCCGCGAGTCCTCCTGAGCGCCAGAGTAAAAGGCCAAGCGATGCCTACCCGGGAGATGTTAGTGTGCATAGAGTGCCATCCTAGGAAACGCACGCTGCTGCACTTTTGTGGCTCTGCCCGCTTAGTTCGGCCTGGCAGTGTGAACCCGGGACGCGAACATGGAGCCCCGGAGAGCAAGGCCCAAGAGGCACCAGCTCTACCGCAGCTCTTCTTCCCTGACGAAACTGAAGCCTTGCTGAGGAAGCAGCGGCGAAGTGCTGTTCGCTGCAAGGCAAAGCCTCTGCGAAAGCACAGCATTCGCTGAGAAATGTTCGGCGGGCTGCTGCTGCTTGCCTGAGCTCAGTCTCCCAGTGGGAGAAATGGCGGTGGGAGAAACCCGCATACAGTGAAAGCCTCTTTGCCTGGGCATCTCCCCTGGGAAAGCACAGCATTCGTAGGGAAATCAGAGTTGGGTTTGGGGATGCTGCTGCTGCTTGCCTGAGCTAGTCTCCGCAGCACGGTGGAAGATACCCGCATGGAGCGAAATACCCTTTGCCCTACCATCCCCTCTGCCTGAGAGAGAAGCATGGTCGCACAAGTCTGTCACCGCGCTCCCCAGGAGGAAGTGTGGGGAAGGCCCAGCACGACGCCCCCTGGGATGAGAAGGAGCCCTTGGCCTTGGGGTCGGGAAACGCTTGGGAAGCAGGATAGCCTGCCGTGGCACGAACAGCAGGCCAGTGGCAAGACAAGTGTCACCCGCTCCCTGTGCGGAGAGATCGAACCCTGGCTGCTAAGGAGACATGAGGGGACGACTAGGGCAGGGGCGCGTGCTCCACTCTGAGGAAGGAGTCTGGGCAGATGGCAGGCCTGTCCTGTGCCTCTGGTCCCAAGGGGAGAGCATCTCCTAGGCCACCTGTCCCAAGGGCAGTCGGGCGTGCCCCCAGGTGCCATACCCGGAACTCGCAGAAACAAACCCATGGAGAAACGGGCAGTCAGATGCCGTCTTCCACCAAGATGTGGCAGTGTTGTGGGTGGCAGGTGGTGTGCCTGGTAAGGAGTGGAGACAGTCCCCCACAGTTCCCCATCCCAGTGCACGGGCCGTGTGCAGGGATCCTGTCGCCTCCTCTCTCCTGTGGTGAAGGCACTGGCCTAGACCCCGAGTCTGCCTGAGCGACGGAGCAAAAGGCAAAGCCTTACAGACGCCAGGAGATGGTAATGGGCATAGAGTGCCATGCTAGGCCACGCACGCTGCTGCAGGGTTGTGGCTGTGTCTGCTACGTTCGGCTTAGCAAGGTGAAACCCGGGCGCGAACTGGGAGCCCGGGAATGCAAGGCCCAAGAGGCACCAGCTCTCCCGGGGCTCTTCATCCCTGCCGCGACAGAGCGAACGACCAAAGCCTTGCTGAGGAAGCAGCAGCGAAGTGCGGTTCGCGCCAAGCTGACAACATCTGCGAAAGCATAGCACTCGCTGGGAAATCAGAGTTGGTTCTGTGGGCGGCTTTTGCTGCTTGCCTTAGCCTAGTATTCGCAGCACGATGGGAGAAACCCGCATAGAGCGAAAGCCTCTTTGCCGGGGCATCCCCTTGGGAAAGCACAGCATTCTTTGGGAAATCAGAGTCGGGTCTGTGGTTTGCTGCCTGCTGCTGGACAGAGCTGGTCTCCACAGCACGGGGTAATAAACCCGCATGGAGCGAAATCCTCTTTGCCTGGGCATCCCCTCTGCCTGAGAGAGAAGCGGGGTGGCGCCTGTGGAAAGAGCCTTAAGGAGAGCCACACGTCTGTCATGGCAGAGCGACGGAAGCCTGGCTGCTAAGGAGACACGAGGGGAAGATTAGGGCAGGGGAAAGGGCTCCACTCTGAGGAAGGAGTCTGGGCAGAAAGCATGCCTGTCCTGAGCCTTTGGGCTCAAGGAGACAGCAGCTCCTTGGCCACCTATCCGTGGTGGAGACATGGGCTTGCCACCAGGCGCCTACCCTGAACTCGAGCAACAACTCCCAGAAAGAACTGGCCATCAGATGCTGGCTTCCTCCAGGATGTGGAAGCTTGGAGGAGGCACGGGGTTTAAGGGGAAGGAGTGGGGACAGTCCCCCAAAGCTCCCTATTCAGTGCACGGGCGGTGTGCAGGGATCCTGTCACCTCTCCTTTCCTGTGGGGAAAGCACTGGCTTAGTCTGCGAGACCGCCTGAGCGCCAGAGTAAAAGGCCAAGCAATGCCTACCCGGGAGATGTTAGTGTGCATAGAGTGCCATCCTAGGCTACGCACGCTACTGCACTTTTGTGGCGCTGTCTGCTTAGTTCGGCCTGGCAGGGTGAACCCAGGACGTGAACATGGAGCCCGGGAAAGGAAGACAGAAGAGGCACCAGCTCTACCGCAGCTCTTCTTCCCTGACGAAACTGAAGCCTTGCTGAGGAAGCAGCGGCGAAGTGCTGTTCCCTCCAAGGCAAAGCCACTGCGAAAGCACAGCATTCGCTGAGAAATGTTCGGCGGGCTGCTGCTGCTTGCCTGAGCTCAGTCTCCCAGTGGGAGAAATCGCGGTGGGAGAAACCCGCATACAAGTGAAAGCCTCTTTGCCTGGGCATCTCCCCTGGGAAAGCACAGCATTCGTAGGGAAATCAGAGTTGGGTTTGGGGATGCTGCTGCTGCTTGCCTGAGCTAGTCTCCGCAGCACGGTGGAAGATACCCGCATGGAGCGAAATACCCTTTGCCCTACCATCCCCTCTGCCTGAGAGAGAAGCATGGTCGCACAAGTCTGTCACCGCGCTCCCAAGGAGGAAGTGTGGGGAAGGCCCAGCACGACGCCCCCTGGGATGAGAAGGAGCCCTTGGCCTTGGGGTCGGGAAACGCTTGGGAAGCAGGATAGCCTGCCGTGGCACGAACAGCAGGCCAGTGGCAAGAAAAGTGTCACCCGCTCCCTGTGCGGAGAGATCGAAGCCTGGCTGCTAAGGAGACATGAGGGGACGACTAGGGCAGGGGCGCGTGCTCCACTCTGAGGAAGGAGTCTGGGCAGATGGCAGGCCTGTCCTGTGCCTCTGGTCCCAAGGGGAGAGCATCTCCTAGGCCACCTGTCCCAAGGGCAGTCGGGCTTGCCCCCAGGTGCCATACCCGGAACTCGCAGAAACAAACCCATGGAGAAACGGGCAGTCAGATGCCGTCTTCCACCAAGATGTGGCAGTGTTGTGGGTGGCAGGTGGTGTGCCTGGTAAGGAGTGGAGACAGTCCCCCACAGTTCCCCATCCCAGTGCACGGGCCGTGTGCAGGGATCCTGTCGCCTCCTCTCTCCTGTGGTGAAGGCACTGGCCTAGACCCCGAGTCTGCCTGAGCGACGGAGCAAAAGGCAAAGCCTTACCTACGCCAGGAGATGGTAATGGGCATAGAGTGCCATGCTAGGCCACGCACGCTGCTGCAGGGTTGTGGCTGTGTCTGCTTAGTTCGGCTTAGCAAGGTGAACCCCGGGCGCGAACTGGGAGCCCGGGAATGCAAGGCCCAAGAGGCACCAGCTCTCCCGGGGCTCTTCATCCCTGCCGCGACAGAGCGAACGACCAAAGCCTTGCTGAGGAAGCAGCAGCGAAGTGCGGTTCGCGCCAAGCTGACAACATCTGCGAAAGCATAGCACTCGCTGGGAAATCAGAGTTGGTTCTGTGGGCTGCTTTTGCTGCTTGCCTTAGCCTAGTATTCGCAGCACGATGGGAGAAACCCGCATAGAGCGAAAGCCTCTTTGCCGGGGCATCCCCTTGGGAAAGCACAGCATTCTTTGGGAAATCAGAGTCGGGTCTGTGGGATGCTGCCTGCTGCTGGACAGAGCTGGTCTCCACAGCACGGGGTAATAAACCCGCATGGAGCGAAATGCTCTTTGCCTGGGCATCCCCTCTGCCTGAGAGAGAAGCGGGGTGGCGCCTGTGGAAAGAGCTTAAGGAGAGCCACACGTCTGTCATGGCAAAGCGACGGAAGCCTGGCTGCTAAGGAGACACGAGGGGAAGATTAGGGCAGGGGAAAGGGCTCCACTCTGAGGAAGGAGTCTGGGCAGAAAGCATGCCTGTCCTGAGCCTTTGGGCTCAAGGAGACAGCAGCTCCTTGGCCACCTATCCGTGGTGGAGACATGGGCTTGCCACCAGGCGCCTACCCTGAACTCGAGCAACAACTCCCAGAAAGAACTGGCCATCAGATGCTGGCTTCCTCCAGGATGTGGAAGCTTGGAGGAGGCACGGGGTTTAAGGGGAAGGAGTGGGGACAGTCCCCCAAAGCTCCCTATTCAGTGCACGGGCGGTGTGCAGGGATCCTGTCACCTCTCCTTTCCTGTGGGGAAAGCACTGGCTTAGTCTGCGAGACCGCCTGAGCGCCAGAGTAAAAGGCCAAGCAATGCCTACCCGGGAGATGTTAGTGTGCATAGAGTGCCATCCTAGGCTACGCACGCTACTGCACTTTTGTGGCGCTGTCTGCTTAGTTCGGCCTGGCAGGGTGAACCCAGGACGTGAACATGGAGCCCGGGAAAGGAAGACAGAAGAGGCACCAGCTCTACCGCAGCTCTTCTTCCCTGACGAAACTGAAGCCTTGCTGAGGAAGCAGCGGCGAAGTGCTGTTCCCTCCAAGGCAAAGCCACTGCGAAAGCACAGCATTCGCTGAGAAATGTTCGGCGGGCTGCTGCTGCTTGCCTGAGCTCAGTCTCCCAGTGGGAGAAATGGCGGTGGGAGAAACCCGCATACAGTGAAAGCCTCTTTGCCTGGGCATCTCCCCTGGGAAAGCACAGCATTCGTAGGGAAATCAGAGTTGGGTTTGGGGATGCTGCTGCTGCTTGCCTGAGCTAGTCTCGGCAGCATGGTGGAAGATATCCGCATGGAGCGAAATACCCTTTGCCCTACCATCCCCTCTGCCTGAGAGAGAAGCATGGTCGCACAAGTCTGTCACCGCGCTCCCCAGGAGGAAGTGTGGGTAAGGCCCAGCACGACGCCCCCTGGGATGAGAAGGAGCCCTTGGACTTGGGGTCGGGAAACGAATGGGAGGCAGGATATCCTGCCGTGGCACGAACAGCAGGCCAGTGGCAAGACAAGTGTCACCCGCTCCCTGTGCGGAGAGATCGAACCCTGGCTGCTAAGGAGACATGAGGGGATGACTAGGGCAGGGGCGCGTGCTCCACTCTGAGGAAGGAGTCTGGGCAGATGGCAGGCCTGTCCTGTGCCTCTGGTCCCAAGGGGAGAGCATCTCCTAGGCCACCTGTCCCAAGGGCAGTCGGGCTTGCCCCCAGGTGCCATACCCGGAACTCGCAGAAACAAACCCATGGAGAAACGGGCAGTCAGATGCCGTCTTCCACCAAGATGTGGCAGTGTTGTGGGTGGCAGGGGGTGTGCCTGGTAAGGAGTGGAGACAGTCCCCCACAGTTCCCCATCCCAGTGCACGGGCCCTGTGCAGGGATCCAGTCGCCTCCTCTCTCCTGTGGTGAAGGCACTGGACTAGACCCCGAGTCTGCCTGAGCGACGGAGCAAAAGGCAAAGCCTTACCTACGCCAGGAGATGGTAATGGGCATAGAGTGCCATGCTAGGCCACGCACGCTGCTGCAGGGTTTTGGCTGTGTCTGCTTAGTTTGGCTTAGCAAGGTGAACCCCGGGCGCGAACTGGGAGCCCGGGAATGCAAGGCCCAAGAGGCACCAGCTCTCCCGGGGCTCTTCATCCCTGCCGCGACAGAGCGAACGACCAAAGCCTTGCTGAGGAAGCAGCAGCGAAGTGCGGTTCGCGCCAAGCTGACAACATCTGCGAAAGCATAGCACTCGCTGGGAAATCAGAGTTGGTTCTGTGGGCTGCTTTTGCTGCTTGCCTTAGCCTAGTATTCGCAGCACGATGGGAGAAACCTGCATAGAGTGAAAGCCTCTTTGCCGGGGCATCCCCTTGGGAAAGCACAGCATTCTTTGGGAAATCAGAGTCGGGTCTGTGGGATGCTGCCTGCTGCTGGACAGAGCTGGTCTCCACAGCACGGGGTAATAAACCCGCATGGAGCGAAATCCTCTTTGCCTGGGCATCCCCTCTGTGTGAGAGAGAAGCGGGGTGGCGCCTGTGGAAAGAGCCTTAAGGAAAGCCACACGTCTGTCACGGCAGAGCGACGGAAGCCTGGCTGCTAAGGAGACACGAGGGGAAGATTAGGGCAGGGGAAAGGGCTCCACTCTGAGGAAGGAGTCTGGGCAGAAAGCATGCCTGTCCTGAGCCTTTGGGCTCAAGGAGACAGCAGCTCCTTGGCCACCTATCCGTGGTGGAGACATGGGCTTGCCACCAGGCGCCTACCCTGAACTCGAGCAACAACTCCCAGAAAGAACTGGCCATCAGATGCTGGCTTCCTCCAGGATGTGGAAGCTTGGAGGAGGCACGGGGTTTAAGGGGAAGGAGTGGGGACAGTCCCCCAAAGCTCCCTATTCAGTGCACGGGCGGTGTGCAGGGATCCTGTCACCTCTCCTTTCCTGTGGGGAAAGCACAGGCTTAGTCTACGAGTCCACCTGTGCGCCAGCGTAAAAGGCCAAGCGATGCCTACCCGGGAGATGTTAGTGTGCATAGAGTGCCATCCTAGGCTACGCACGCTCCTGCACTTTTGTGGCTCTGTCTGCTTAGTTCGGCCTGGCAGGGTGAACCCAGGACGTGAACATGGAGCCCGGGAAAGGAAGACAGAAGAGGCACCAGCTCTACCGCAGCTCTTCTTCCCTGACGAAACTCAAGCCTTGCTGAGGAAGCAGCGGCGAAGTGCTGTTCGCTCCAAGGCAAAGCCTCTGCGAAAGCACAGCATTCGCTGAGAAATGTTCGGCGGGCTGCTGCTGCTTGCCTGAGCTCAGTCTCCCAGTGTGAGAAATGGCGGTGGGAGAAACCCGCATACAGTGAAAGCCTCTTTGCCTGGGCATCTCCCCTGGGAAAGCTCAGCATTCGTAGGGAAATCAGAGTTGGGTTTGGGGATGCTGCTGCTGCTTGCCTGAGCTAGTCTCCGCAGCTTGGGGGAAGATACCCGCATGGAGCGAAATACCCTTTGCCCTACCATCCCCTCTGCCTGAGAGAGAAGCATGGTCGCACAAGTCTGTCAGGGCGCTCCCCAGGAGGAAGTGTGGGGAAGGCCCAGCACAACGCCCCCAGGGATGAGAAGGAGCCCTTGGCCTTGGGGTCGGGAAACGCTTGGGAAGCAGGATAGCCTGCCGTGGCACGAACAGCATGCCAGTGGCAAGAAAAGTGTCACCCGCTCCCTGTGCGGAGAGATCGAAGCCTGGCTGCTAAGGAGACATGAGGGGACGACTAGGGCAGGGGCGCGTGCTCCACTCTGAGGAAGGAGTCTGGGCAGATGGCAGGCCTGTCCTGTGCCTCTGGTCCCAAGGGGAGGGCATCTCCTAGGCCACCTGTCCCAAGGGCAGTCGGGCTTGCCCCCAGGTGCCATACCCGGAACTCGCAGAAACAAACCCATGGAGAAACGGGCAGTCAGATGCCGTCTTCCACCAAGATGTGGCAGTGTTGTGGGTGGCAGGTGGTGTGCCTGGTAAGGAGTGGAGACAGTCCCCCACAGTTCCCCATCCCAGTGCACGGGCCCTGTGCAGGGATCCTGTCGCCCCTCTCTCCTGTGGTGAAGGCACTGGCCTAGACCCCGAGTCTGCCTGAGCGGGGTGGCGTCTGTGGAAAGAGCCTTAAGGAAAGCCACACGTCTGTCACAATAGAGCTACGGAAGCCTGGCTGCTAAGGAGACACGAGGGGAAGATTAGGGCATGGGAAAGGGCTCCAATCTGAGGAAGGAGTCTGGGCAGAAAGCATGCCTGTCCTGAGCCTTTGGGCTCAAGGAGACAGCAGCTCCTTGGCCACCTATCCGTGGTGGAGACATGGGCTTGCCACCAGGCGCCTACCCTGAACTCGAGCAACAACTCCCAGAAAGAACTGGCCATCAGATGCTGGCTTCCTCCAGGATGTGGAAGCTTGGAGGAGGCACGGGGTTTAAGGGGAAGGAGTGGGGACAGTCCCCCAAAGCTCCCTATTCAGTGCACGGGCGGTGTGCAGGGATCCTGTCACCTCTCCTTTCCTGTGGGGAAAGCACAGGCTTAGTCTGCGAGTCCGCCTGAGCGCCAGAATACAAGGCCAAGCGATGCCTACCCGGGACATGTTAGTGTGCATAGAGTGCCATCCTAGGCTACGCACGCTACTGCACTTTTGTGGCTCTGTCTGCTTAGTTCGGCCTGGCAGGGTGAACCCAGGAAGTGAACATGGAGCCCGGGAAAGGAAGACAGAAGAGGCACCAGCTCTACCGCAGCTCTTCTTCCCTGACGAAACTGAAGCCTTGCTGAGGAAGCAGCGGGGAAGTGCTGTTCGCTCCAAGGCAAAGCCTTTGCGAAAGCACAGCATTCGCTGAGAAATGTTCGGCGGGCTGCTGCTGCTTGCCTGAGCTCAGTCTCCCAGTGTGAGAAATGGCGGTGGGAGAAACCCGCATACAGTGAAAGCCTCTTTGCCTGGGCATCTCCCCTGGGAAAGCTCATCATTCGTAGGGAAATCAGAGTTGGGTTTGGGGATGCTGCTGCTGCTTGCCTGAGCTAGTCTCCGCAGCTCGGGGGAAGATACCCGCATGGAGCGAAATACCCTTTGCCCTACCATCCCCTCTGCCTGAGAGAGAAGCATGGTCGCACAAGTCTGTTACGGCGCTCCCCAGGAGGAAGTGTAGGGAAGGCCCAGCACGACGCCCTCTCGGTTGAGGAGGAGCCCTTGGCCTTGGGGTCGGGAAACGCTTGGGAAGATGGATAGCCTGCCGTGATTGAACAGCAGGCCAGTGGCAAGACAAGTGTCACCCGCTCCCTGTGCGGAGAGATCGAAGCCTGGCTGCTAAGGAGACATGAGGGGACGACTAGGGCAGGGGCGCGTGCTCCACTCTGAGGAAGGAGTCTGGGCAGATGGCAGGCCTGTCCTGTGCCTCTGGTCCCAAGGGGAGAGCATCTCCTAGGCCACCTGTCCCAAGGGCAGTCGGGCTTGCCCCCAGGTGCCATACCCGGAACTCGCAGAAACAAACCCATGGAGAAACGGGCAGTCAGATGCCGTCTTCCACCGAGATGTGGCAGTGTTGTGGGTGGCAGGTGGTGTGCCTGGTAAGGAGTGGAGACAGTCCCCCACAGTTCCCCATCCCAGTGCACGGGCCGTGTGCAGGGATCCTGTCGCCTCCTCTCTCCTGTGGTGAAGGCACTGGCCTAGACCCCGAGTCTGCCTGAGCGACGGAGCAAAAGGCAAAGCCTTACCTACGCCAGGAGATGGTAATGGGCATAGAGTGCCATGCTAGGCCACGCACGCTGCTGCAGGGCTGTGACTGTGTCTGCTTAGTTCGGCTTAGCAAGGTGAGCCCCGGGCGCAAACTGGGAGCCCGGGAATGCAAGGCCCAAGAGGCACCAGCTCTCCCAGGGCTCTTCATCCCTGCCTCGACAGAGCGAACGACCAAAGCCTTGCTGAGGAAGCAGCAGCGAAGTGCGGTTCGCGCCAATCTGACAACATCTGGGAAAGCATAGCACTCGCTGGGAAATCGGAGTTGCTTCTGTGGGCTGCTTTTGCTGCTTGCCTTCGCCTAGTATTCGCAGCACGATGGGAGAAACCCGCATAGAGCGAAAGCCTCTTTGCCGGGGCATCCCCTTGGGAAAGCACAGCATTCTTTGGGAAATCAGAGTCGGGTCTGTAAGATGCTTCCTGCTGCTGGACAGAGCTGGTCTCCACACACGGTGTTATAAACCCGCATGGAGCGAAATCCTCTTTGCCTGGGCATCCCCTCTGCCTGAGAGAGAAGCGGGGTGGCGCTGTGGATAGAGCCTTAAGGAGAGCCACACGTCTGTCATGGCAGAGCGACGGAAGCCTGGCTGCTAAGGAGACACAAGGGGAAGATTAGGGCAGGGGAAAGGGCTCCACTCTGAGGAAGGAGTCTGGGCAGAAAGCATGCCTGTCCTGAGCCTTTGGGCTCAAGGAGACAGCAGCTTCTTGGCCACCTATCCGTGGTGGAGACATGGGCTTGCCACAAGGCGCCTACCCTGAACTCGAGCAACAACTCCCAGAAAGAACTGGCCATCAGATGCTGGCTTCCTCCAGGATGTGGAAGCTTGGAGGAGGCACGGGGTTTAAGGGGAAGGAGTGGGGACAGTCCCCCAAAGCTCCCTATTCAGTGCACGGGCGGTGTGCAGGGATCCTGTCACCTCTCCTTTCCTGTGGGGAAAGCACTGGCTTAGTCTGCGAGTCCGCCTGAGCGCCAGAGTAAAAGGCCAAGCAATGCCTACCCGGGAGATGTTAGTGTGCATAGAGTGCCATCCTAGGCTACGCACGCTACTGCACTTTTGTGGCTCTGTCTGCTTAGTTCGGCCTGGCAGGGTGAACCCAGGACGTGAACATGGAGCCCGGGAAAGGAAGACCGAAGAGGCACCAGCTCTACCGCAACTCTTCTTCCCTGACGAAACTGAAGCCTTGCTGAGGAAGCAGCGGCGAAGTGCTGTTCGCTCCAAGGCAAAGCCTCTGCGAAAGCACAGCATTCGCTGAGAAATGTTTGGGGGGCTGCTGCTGCTTGCCTGAGCCCAGTCTCCCAGTGGGGAAATGGCGGTGGGAGAAACCCGCATACAGTGAAAGCCTCTTTGCCTGGGCATCTCCCCTGGGAAAGCACAGCATTCGTAGGGAAATCAGAGTTGGGTTTGGGCATGCTGCTGCTGCTTGCCTGTGCTAGTCTCCACAGCACAGCGGAAGATACCCGCATGGAGCGAAATACCTCTTGCCCTACTATCCCCTCTGCCTGAGAGAGAATCATGGTTGCACAAGTCTGTCACCGCGCTCCTCAGGAGGAAGTGTGGGGAAGGCGCAGCACGCCGCCCCCTGGGATGAGAAGGAGCCCTTGGCCTTGGGGTCGGGAAACGCTCGGGAAGCAGGATAGCCTGCCTTGGCAGGAACAGCAGGCCAGTGGCAAGACAAGTGTCACCCGCTCCCTGTGCGGAGAGATCGAAGCCTGGTTGCTAAGGAGATATGAGGGGACGACTAGGGCAGGGGCACGTCTCCACTCTGAGGAAGGAGTCTGGGCAGATGGCAGGCCTGTCCTGTGCCTCTGGTCCCAAGGGGAGAGCATCTCCTAGGCCACCTGTCCCAAGGGCAGTCGGGCTTGCCCCCAGGTGCCATACCCGGAACTCGCAGAAACAACCCCATGGAGAAACGGGCAGTCAGATGCCGTCTTCCACCAAGATGTGGCAGTGTTGTGGGTGGCAGGTGGTGTGCCTGGTAAGGAGTGGAGACAGTGCCCCACAGTTCCCCATCCCAGTGCACGGGCCATGTGCAGGGATCCTGTCGCCTCCTCTCTCCTGTGGTGAAGGCAGTGGCCTAGACCCCGAGTCTGACTGAGCCTCGGAGCAAAAAACAAAGCCTTACCTATGCCAGTAGATGGTAATAGGCATAGAATGCCATCCTAGGCCACGCACGCTGCTGCAGGGTTGTGCCTGTGTCTGCTTAGTTCGGCTTAGCAAGGTGAACCCCGTGCGTGTACTTGGAGCCCGGAAAAGCAAGGCCCAAGAGGCACCATCTGTCCCGAGGCTATTCTTCCCTGTCCCGACAGAGCAAACGACCAAAGCCTTGCTGAGGAAGCAGCAGCGAAGTTTCCTTCGCGCCAAGCTGAAAACCTTTGTGAAAGCATAGCAGTCGCTGGGAAATCAGAGTCGGTTCTGTGGGCTGCTTTTGTTGCTTGCCTTAAACTAGTGTTCGCAGCACGATGGGAGAAACACGCATAGAGCAAAAGACACTTTGCCGTGGCATCCCCTCTTGGAAAGCACAGCATTTTTGGGAAATCAGAGTCGGGTATGTGGGATGCTGCCTGCTGCTTGCCAGTGCTAGTATCCACAGCACGGTATAATACACCCGCATGGAGCGAAATCCTCTTTGCCTGGGCATCCCCTCTGCCTGAGAGAGAAGCGCGGTGGCGCCTGTGAAAGAGCCTTAAGGAAAGGAACACGTCCGTCACGTCAGAGTGACGGAAGCCTGGCAGCTAAGGAGACACGAGGGGAAGATTACGGCAGGGGAACAGGCTCCACTCTGAGGAAGGTGTCTGGGCGGAAAGCATGCCTCTTCTGAGCCTTTGGGCTCAAGGAGACAGCAGCTCCTTGGCCACCTGTCCGTGGTGGAGACATGGGCTTGCCACCAGGCGCCTACCCTGAACTCGAGAAACAACTCCCATAAAGAACTGGCCATCAGATGCCGTCTTCCTCAAGGATGTGGAAGCTTGGAGGAGGCACGGGGTTTAAGGGGAAGGAGTGTGGACAGTCCCCTAAAGCTCCCTATTCAGTGCACGGGCGGTGTGCAGGGATCCTGTCACCTCGCCTTTCCTGTAGGGAAAGAGCTGGATTCTTCGGCGAGTTCTCCTGAGCGCCAGAGTAAAAGGCCAAGTGATGCCTACCTGGGATATGTTAGTGTGCATAGAATGCCTTCCTAGGCTACGCACGCTCCTGCACTTTTGTGGCTCTGTCTGCTTAGTTCGGCCTGGCAGGGTGAACCCAGGATGCGAACATGGAGCCCGGGGAAGCAAGGCCCAAGAGGCACCAGCTCTCCCGCAGCTCTTCTTCCCTGATGTGACTGAAGCCTTGCTGAGGAAGCAGCGGCGAAGTGCTGTTTGCTCCAAGGCAAAGACTCTGCTAAAGCACAGCATTCGCTGAGAAATGTTCTGCGGGCTGCTGTGGCTTGCCTGAGCCCAGTCTCGCGGTGGGAGAAACCTGCATACAGCGAAAGCCTCTTTGCCTGTGCATCTCCCCTGGGAAAGCACTGCATTGGAAGGGAAATCAGAGTTGGGTTTGGGGATGCTGCTGTTGCTTGTCTGAGCTAGTCTCCGCAGCACGGTGGAAGATACCCGCATAGAGTGAAATACTCTTTGCCCTAGCATTCCCTCTGCCTGAGAGAGAAGCGTGGTCGCACAAGTCTGTCACCACGCTATTCAGGAGCAAGTGTGCAGAAGGCCCAGCACGCCACCCCCGGTGAAGTGAAGGAGCCGCTGGCCTCAGGGTCGGGACAATTGAACAATCACATGCAGAAAAATAAAATTGGACCATTTCCTTTAACCATACATGAAAATAGACTGGAAATGGATGAAGAAGCATAATGTGAGAAAGGAATCCATCAAAATCCTTGAGAAGAGAACAGGTAGCAACCTCTTTGACCTCAGCAGCATCAACTTCTTCCTAGGAACATCGCCAAAGGCAAGGGAAGCAAGGGCAAGAATGAACTATTGGGATTTCATCAGATCAAAAAGCTTTTGCCCAGCAAAGGAAACAGTTAACAAAGCCAAAAGATGACTGTCAGAAGTTATCTGGGTGAAGATATTTGCAAATGACATACCAGATATAGGGCCAGTATCCAAAATCTATAAAGAGCTTATCAAACTCAACACCCTAAGAACAAATAATCCAATGAAGAAATGGGCAGAGGACATGAACAGACATTTCTGCAAAGAATACATCCAAATGGCCAACAGACACATGAAAAAATGCTCCACATTACTCGGTATCAGGGAAATACAAATCAAAACCAGAATGAGATACCACCTCACACCTTTCAGAATGGCTAAAATGAACAAGTCAGTCAATGACAGATGCTTGCAAGGGTGTGGAGAAAGGGCAACCCTCCTACACTGTACGTGGGAATGCAAGCTTGTGCAACCACTCTGGAACACAGCGTGGAGTTGCCTCTCAAAGCTGAAAATAGAACTACCCTATGACCCAGTGATTGTAGTACTGGGTATATACCCTACAGATACAAACGTGGCATTCTGAAGAGGCACATGCACCCAAATGTTTATAGAAGCAATGTCCACGATCGTTAAACTATGGAAAGAACCTAAATGTCCTTCAACAGATGAATCAATAAATAAGATGTGGTATATATGTACAATGGAATACTATGCAGCCATCAAAAGAAATGAAATCCTGCTATTTGTGATGACGTGGATGGAACTAGAGGGTATTATGCTTGGCGAAATAAATCAATCTGAGAAAGACAACTATCCTATGATCTCCCTGATATGATGAAGTAGAGATGCAACATAGGCGGTTTCGGGAGTACGAAAAGGAAAATAAAAGAAGATGGGATTGGGAGGGAGACAAACCATAAAAGACTGAATCTCACAAAACAGACTGAGGGTTGCTGGGGGGAGGTGTGTTGGGAGAGGATGGTGGGGGTATGGACATTGGGGAGGGCAGGTGCTATGGTGAGTGATGGTGAGTGCTGTGAAATGTGTAAACCTGGTGATTCACAGACCTGTACCCCTAGGGATAAAAACACATTATATGTTTATAAAAAATTTAAAAAAATAAATTTAAAAATCTATTAAAGAAAAAACACATATTGCAAGCCCAGAGTTAATCTCATATTCAATCAAAAATTTTGAAAGTTTTCCCCTTAAAGATCAGAAAAAAGACAAATGTGTTCACTTTCACTACTCTCATTTGACATAGTACTGGATGTCCTAGCCAGAGAAACATGGAACACAAAGAAATAGAGACTCCAAAAAAAAAAAAAAAGAGGTAAAATTTTCTTTTTTTGGATAACATGAACTTACATGTTAAAAAATCCTAAACACTTCACAAAAAATTTGAATAAACAAATTTAGTAAAGCTGCCAATAACAAGATCAATATATAAAAGAAAAGAATTTTGTTTTGTTTCATTTTTTTTTTAATATGGACTGCTTCCCAGTTTTTCATGTCATCCTTGTTCAGTGATCACGCTAATTTTCTCTGCATCATTCCAATTTTAATATATGTGCTGCCAAAGTAAGCACAAGACAGGAGCATTTAACACTCTAATGATGAAGTATCTGAAAAACTAAAGAAAACAATCTAATTCACAATAGCATCAAAAATTATAAAATACTTAGGAATAGATTTAACTAAGAAGATGAAAGATCTGTACTCCATAAATTATGGCATTGATAAAGAAATGGAAGGAGACACAAATGGAAAGATAGCTCATATTTATGAATGGTAAGAATTAACATTATTAAAATGTCCATACTGTCGAAAACCATCTGTAAATCCAATTCCTATCAAAAATCCAATGTTAGGGGCGCCTGGGTGGCTCAGTGGGTTAAGCCGCTGCCTTCAGCTCAGGTCATGATCCCAGGGTCCTGGGATCGAGCCCCGCATCAGGCTCTCTGCTCAGCAGGAAGCCTGCTTCCTCTTCTCTCTCCGCCTGCCTCTCTGCCTGATTGTCATCTCTCTCTGTCAAATAAATAAATTAAAAATCTTAAAAAAATCCAATATTATTTTTTTACAGAAGTAAGTAAAGAATCCTAAAATTTATATGAGACCATAAAAGACAACAAATAATCAAAGCAGTTCTGAGAAACAATGAAGAAGAGAAATTATACTTCTTGATTTGAAACTATACTACAATGCCCTCATGCTCAAAACAATAAAGTATACTGGCATAAAAACAGACCAATAAACAAGTAGAACAGAATTGAGAGTCCAGAAATAAATCCTTTCATACAGTCACCTAATATTTGACAGGGGCCAACATATGTAATGGGTAAAGATAGTCTGTTCAATAAATGATATTTAAAACTGAATAGTCACATAAACAGTATGAAACTGGAAAATTATATCACTCATAAGTCTTAACTTGAAATAGATGAAAGACTTAAAGGTGATACATGAAACTACATTTCCTAAAGGAAAACATAGGAAAAATTCTCCTTGACATTGGTCTTGCCAATAGTTTTCTGGATACCAGACCAAAAACACAAGCAAAAAGAGCAAAAATAAATAAATGGTATTACATCAAACTAAAGTTTCTGCATTGCCAAAAAAAGAGAGAAAGAATGAAAACACAATCGACAGAATGTAAGAAAATACATACAAATCTTATATCTGAAAAGAGGTTAATAACCAACAGATACAAATAGAAAAAAATATATATAATTAAAAAAATAGCAAAAGGATCTCAATAGACTTTTTTTCAAAAAAGTTATATAAATGACCAACAGGAGCATTAAAAAGTGCTCAACGTAAAAAACTCAGGGCAAAGTCATTATGTTGTTGTTGCTGTTGTTTACCTCTGAAAAACACAGCGAGATATTACTACCTATTAGAATATATACCACCAAAAAATTGAAACTAACAAATTTTGGTAAATATTGGGGAAAATGGGGAACTTATGCACTGTGATAGGGATATAAATTTGTATGGAAAACAGTATGGAGATTATTCATATTATTAACAGTAAAATTACCACATGATTCAGTAATCCCACTTCTAGGTATATATCTAAAGGAAACGAAGTCACTGTTCAAAGACATATCTGCACTCTTATGTTTATTATAAAATTATTAACTCTAAGCAAGAGATGGAAATAACTTCAGTATCCATTAATGGATGAATGAATAAAATAAGTATGGTAAATATATACTATGGAATACTACTTAACCATGAAAAATTAAGAAATACTGCCATTTAAAACAGCATGGATGGATCTTGAACGTCTTATACTAAGTGAAATATTTCAAATATTTTATATATATTTTTAATTTATGTATTATGATATCCCTTACATACAGAATCTGAGGAAAAGGCAAACTAATGGAACCTTAGAGTTGAGTTGACAAGGGGTGAACCTAGCGTGGAGTAAGGTGGTCAAAGGGTGCAAACTTGCAACTATAATATGAAAAAGTTCTGGGGATCTAATGTACAGCATGATGATCATAGTTAATAAAATATACATACTTTTTTTTATTGTGCTTCCCTTTATTAAACTTTGCATATATCACATTCTTACAAGTTGAAAGTTTATAGCAATCTTGTATAAAAGAGGTCTGCTGCCACCATTTTTCTAACAACATTTGTTCATTTTGTGTCTCTCTGTCACATGTTGGTAATTCTTGCAATATTTCAAGTTTTTTCATTATTATTGTATTTGTTATGGTGATCTGTGATCAGTAATTGTGACCCACTGAAAACTCAGAACTAGTTTACTTAAGGTATATACATTGTTTTTGTTTAAAAACATAATGTTTTTGAACAGTACAGTATAGTGTTTAATTTTTATATGCACTGGGAAACATAATTTTTATATGCCCTGGGAAACCAAAAAAAATAATAATTTGACTTAGTTTATTGAGATAATCACTTTATTGAGGCAGTCTGGAACAAAACCCACAAGACTATGAAGTTTATCTCTACTATACTATATACATAAAAGTTGCTAAGAGAGTAGATCTTAAAATTCCTTACGATACATGCATAAAAAACAGTGGCAACTATACGAGGTAGTAGATGTATTAACATTTTTATGTAGATTATATTGCAATAAAGATGTATACCAATTTATCAAATTGAACAAAATTGACACAATGTTAAAAGTGCAATGTTATAAGAAATCATTTCTTAAATTTACAAATTATAATATGTCGATTATTTTTCAATAAAGCTGGAAAAAAGTTTTTGTAGAATTAATCTATTTTTCAAAAAAGGAAGTAAGGAAGTAGAAACTGCAACTAACTCTGAAATAATAGAATATAAAATCCATTTTCGTTATATACACTGTGACAAAAACTATTACTTAGTTTACAATGAAGGAGTACTTATGAAGCATGAAGGATGGTATATAAATAAGGCTGAAAGAGCTCAGCTTTAAGGTTTAAATTTAAAATCTTCTTTTGAAATACTAAACTGACCACCCAGTTTTCCAAACATAAATGTCTTAACTGCATGAATTTATTTCATACAACTCTATCATCTAGTTTCATAAGAAAGCAGCATGCAAATTTTGAATAAGACAGACTTGCTTAAGTTTCTTTATGTTCAACAGTAAAGGATACTTCCCTCAAAATAAATAGAAGAAAAATCAGCATATTTATTTTGATAATTATTATTCATAATGAGATTCATATTGAATTAGGGAATATATATCCTCAGAGGGGGTAAAGTAAAATGAAATTTATTTTGGTAAATGTGTCTATGAATAGTCAATACAATGCCTCAATATAAATGAATATTACCATTTTGAACAATTTAATTACTATTATTAGAATTATTATAAGTATAAAAATAGCTATCATTTTAGCATGGAATATGAGACTCTCATGCTCCATGCTTCATCACACCCACAAAACAACTCTGCATAATAAGTATTATCATCACCATTTCATGGGTGAAAAAACTGAGGCTAACACATTTAGATAACTGGTTTATGATTACATGGCTAGTAAAGATGCATCACACTAATTTAGGCTTTATAATTTCAAAATTGTCTTCTTTCCACTGCACATTCTATTACTCTGTAAATACTTGGCCTGTTTTCATTTAGTTCTTTAATTTTGTTCATGTGGTGATGGCTTAAAGCTTCATTTAAAGAAAGCTTAAAAAATTCATTTAACCAAAAGCTCCCAAGAATTAAAAATGTCATGGATCTAATGTAGACATGGATATCATTAGTTAATGGGTAACTATCTATTTTCCACTCTAGTGAGATAACAATCAGAGTATTTTTCTAAGTTTTAGTCTCTCAGTGTTAAAAAGGACTTTGTTAAAATAGAAATATTTAGACAAAGGTGATCAAAAGTCTGGATCAGGTCACCTTAAGATAAATATTAGGAAACTGAGGAAACAAATGGAGATTTGAACACTGAGCTATGATATAATGAATGGTTTCAAGTATTTAGTAGAGTCTAGAAAAGCCCTTTAAAGCCTGGTCTTAGCCTACCATTGCAGCTTCTGGGATATCTGTCTATCTATCAGCTATCTATCTAGATATAAATTTGAAAACTTTTTTAACTTAAAGATTTTGAGAAATAGAACATAATCAGCACCATAGATGATCTGTTTATGATAACAACCTAGCCCCTCGTCCCAGTTTGTTAATATTCTCTCTTATTTAATGTAACATTGTGCAAATAGACCACTACTGATCTGCCGTTATGAATGAAATAGCTATAATCATCTGTTTGCATATCCTGGTGAAAATATTCATTTAGTTCCATGTTGTATTTCTAGGAATGGACCAAATCTTTATTTTTATTTTTAAGTATTCTAAATATTGTCCATCTTACCTCAAATGTTTTCATTTTGGGCACTTTCATTCTTTCACATTCTTGCAAGACAATTTTACTGTTGCCCAATATGGTAAGTGTGTAATAGTATGCCATTTTAGGTTTCAATTTATTTTTAATTTAATTTAATTTAATTCCAGATTTTAATAAAGATAAACAGTTTTTATATATGAGTGGCCATTTGGATTACCCTTTCTGTAAAGTACATGCTCCAATCTTTTGATATCTTAACATTGTGTCATACTGACTTCTTTAATAGTAGATTTTCTGAATGAACTTTTAGCTGTGTAGGTCTTCTCTATTTTATTTTGAACTTGTTTTCATTTCAAAATCTTTATATTTATTTTCATAATCTGCTTTTATTTTGCTTTGTCTATTATCTATCTATCTATCTATCTATCTATCTATCTATCTATCTATCTATTTGTAAGCAAGAGAGAGCGAGCAAGTGAGAGTGCAGGGAGGGATAGAAAAAGAAGGGAAAGAATATTAAGCAGGCTCCAGGCTCAGCACAGAGCCCAACTCTGGGCTCTATTTCACAACCCTGACATCATGACCTGAGCCAAAATGAAAGAAATAAAATAAAATAAAGATGTTTAAAAAAAAGGAAAAAGAATTGGAGGTTTAATTAAGTGAGCCACCCAGGCACCCCTGTGGTATCTTAAATTAGCTGTCATATCTATAAAGTTCTAGAGTATCCATTTGGTTCATTTATAAAACCTTTCTCAATATCATTTTTAGTTTCAGTTATTTGTTCAATTTGCTTCCCCTCTCATTTCTTTGAGCAGAGTAATCAAGCCATTTTACTATCTTTATTGATCATTTTAACATCATACTTAATCCCATTTTGTTTATCAAATCTTGTTAATGGTTTTTCTTTGTGTGCTTTGTTCCATTTTGCTATGTTCAAGACATTATATTTGAAACTCTTATTGAGTAGGGATAATTAAGAGCTCTAATAATGGTATGGTCCTCCTTGGCAGGATTTTCTCTTATATCTGAGACTCTACAAGACAATCATACTCCAAATTCAGTGATTGACTTTCTCAGTTTACACAGAAGTCTTATTTCTGCTTCTCCTTGTGCTTTGGGGATCTCAACTTACATTTGGGTTGTACCAAAGTCCTCAAATTTGATTGCTGCTGGATTTTGAATTTTGTTTCTCTAGTATCAAGAGTCTATTAACAACACAGCTCAGTGTGTTTTAGCAGTTTCAAATGCTCTCATAGCTAAAATGGCTTCAGGGCATATATCTCTAGGCTCTCATTGTATTTCGTATTTTGGCCCAGTAATCCCACACTTAATTTTTATAATCATTCTGATATTTTTAATTTTAAAAGCTATTTTGTCTGGATTTTTAGTTGTCCTAAGTAGGAGTTTTTAGATCACCATTACTAGAATCAACACCAAATATACATGAAAATGTCCGCAGTAGTTTATCACATCTTTATGGCTTTGAACTTCCATAAGCTGAGGCATCCTTCTCTAATCACTTAGGCAAACTCCAATTTACCCTTTAAAACAACACAAGAATTGCTTCATTTAAGAACATGTTCAGGGATGACTCTTCCCCACTGTTCTTACCAACATTCCCACACACTCGTTGCTTCCCACACCTTGTTTATGAACTTTCATTAGCTATATCAGCGTGACCAGAATTTTGCTCTATTGTATTTTGGTCCTTTAGAGCTTTAATTAAATATGAATTCCATAGAAAGTCTGTCCCTTTTCTTTCAAACCTGGGTTAGTTATTTCTTCTCATTCTTTGTCCGAAGTTACTTTATTAGAGAAACTTATAGCTCTATTGTGACTTTGGAGCCTTTACAGTTTTTTGACTGGAAAAATCACCCATCCCTGAGATTTTTTCGCAGCTTCCTAGCTGATAATATTCAGAAATCTGTTCAAAACAGACTTTTTCAGGGAGGCCCTTTCGGACCACTCAGTTAAAAAGCTTCTTCTCAATCACTGCTCTTTTTAAAATGTGCTTATTTAATTCAAATATGCATCACTATTAAAGAAAAACCAGTACGATTTTTTGTTTAAAGTTGGCTTACCTATTATCTATCTCTCCCATTAAAATGATTCCTCTGGGCTGGGGTTTTGTTGTGCTCATCTTAGGCCAGGCACTCAATAAATTGTCTCTGAATGAGTGAATTGTTTGACTCCCTTGCTAGATTCTCAACTTCATGAGGCCAAGGATTGTTCTATTCAGTCCTTCTTTATCCTCAATGTCTGTTATATTGCAGTCACTTACGTGCCTAATGGGAAAAATCACAGAAAGAAAGAGTTAAAACTACAGAAAAACCCTGTAGGTTCAATAACACAAAGCTTTCTAAAATTATTTAGCCCAGGAATTGAATACTGGCTGCACTTTGGATTTATTTTTTAATGGTATTGAATTTAATTTAAATGAAAATACTTGAATGGTAGAATAATAAAAAAATTATAAAAGCAACTTGCTCCTTAATGTAAGAATTATATAGTGCATGTCTTCTAGAAGCAATATTTTCAAATGTCAAATATCTGAAAGCATAGAAGGAGAAGTAAGAGTGTGAATTGTATTTCAATGCTCTTTTCTTTATATTCAGCAAACAGCTTCATTCACACCTTTCCAGTTTTTTCAACTCTTTTGACAAAGCCTTCAGAGGAGTTACTGCTGATGACAACCATCACAGCCTAACAGGAGAAATTTTATAAAGAAAAATAATAGCATGTTTTTCCCACGTTGTTAAGGATATGGTGAAGCTCTGTCGGATTCAAAGGAGGAATGTGAAGTTCCATGCTATATATAATAATAACTTATTTTAATAGTGGCTTTGCAATTTTTCAGATATATCCATTTACTGAAACCACTATCAAATAAACAAAAACAAACAAATTAACAGGGGTTCGAGACAGAAGTTATCTAATCTAAAAATAGCACATGTTCACAGAATACACGACACATATCCCAAGTACTACTCTAGGTTTCAAGTAATAGTCAAAACAGTAGTAAAAATGATTCAGACCCTACCAGTCAAATCATAAATGGGACCTTAACTGTAAATCCTTATCTTTAGATCAAAGCGGGTATTTAATTGGGTGCTGAAGATATATTATAGAACTAATATGTTATAGAACTCCTCTGAAATGAGTCATTTCTTCCATCACTTTTCCTGCACAGCTGCTGACCCATGTTTTGGTTCCTGGAAATAGCTGCTACCCTGTCATACTTCTTAAAAGCACATATATTGATAACTCTACTCATTCCTCCATTCCTCTGTGACTGTCACTGTGTTAAAATGTGGAGTCAGCTGACTCACTTGTGGTGGTAATAAAGTAGATGAGTTTTCAAAGTATTTTGTTATTTCTAAAAATGTAAAAACCAAATTACTTTGAAATCATAAGGGGTGTTTCAGGGAGAGCTGTAGGATGTGGTTTCTTGTGTAATCCACAGAGATTAGCTCCAACACATATTTAAACTCTCCTCTAGGAGCAACCTTAGTGGTAAAGCAAGAAGATAAACAGATGTATACACACCCTGGCACAAAATTATCACTTATGTTTGGCTTCCTAGTCTCCTCGTGTTACTTATTTATCCTAACTTCTCTCTGAAATCAGGGAACACAGAGTCTCAATCAGTTGACATTTTTCTACTGAATTACCCAATAGTCTGATCATACCCCTAAGACTTTTTTAAGTTATTTCACTCATAATCCCAAATCTGCTTTGCTTCCTCATCTTAGTACACTGTAATTTGATTTCAAAATGAGGACAGTTGTCAGTAATGCCACATTCATTCATCTATTTTACAATTCCATGTACTTATAACTATGAAGATATGTTAATAACATCCATTCCAATAAGCCACCCTCAACTTATTATCATGAAACAAGACCTCAAGAAAGAGAATTCAAAATCATCCATGTATTTGCAACTTATTGCAATAAAGCCTTTATCAATAGACTTCCCTGTGCACATGGTGGTCAAATTGCTGGTGAAAAACAGCCAGATCTAGTATAAGCTTTCTTATAGCTTCTAGGTAACCCAAGTGAGCCTTTATTGATACTGGGAAGGGATAAAGCAGGAAAGGGATAAACAGTGATGTAAGAATTGGCTAGACAAAAGTAATGACTCTCATTACAAAGAGTATTTTAAAGCAAAAGAGCCTGTTGGGAATATTGTTTTATAAAATAGTGGTTTTTTAAATTAACTTTTTAAAATTCAATTAGTTAACATATAGTGTACCATTAGTTTCAAATGTAGATTTCAGTTATTCATCCATAGCATATAATAGCTAATGCTCAGTACTTACTGTTATAGCTTCTTGAAAGCAGAATTTTAACCCACTGAGCCACCCAGGCGCCCTTGAAAGCAGACTTTTAGATCCCATTTTCTGATTACTTCCATGTAGTACAACACTTTCCTGCTAGCAACCTTCAAAACATACTGTTTGTTAGAGGAATTTCTTGAATAATAAATAAATAGGAATTTATTTAAATTTATAAATATATAAAATATATAGGAATTTATTTAAATTTATTTAAATATTGCACACTGTTTCATTGTTCATAAATAAGGTGATGATATTATAGCCATTAGTTGGTAGCACTGATATATCACTTTCTTTTTACTTCTCAGTGCATTCTCTTTACACAAAATAGATATATATTTTAAAAGAATCTGAATCTGTGGCAAACTTTTAAAAAACCCTATACAGTAAAGTTTATCATTTTAAGTAATCTCAATTATCTTCCCCAATTGTGATAGTATATCCTTCTATCTAGGCCAGATATTGTATGAGGGATTTGAAGAGACATACTTTTCTAAATTTCACTTTTCTCATCTGCAAAATGCTTATCATGATCCTACAATAAAATACACTTACAATTTTTTGATGAAAATTTATTTATTTATTTTAAGATTTTATTTCTTTATCAGAGAGAGTGGGCGAGAGAGCAAGCACAGGCAGACAGAATGGCAGGCAGAGGCAGAGGGAGAAGCAGGCTCCCGGACGAGCAAGGAGCCCGATGCGGGACTCAATCCCAGGACCCTGGGATCATGACCTGAGCCAAAGGCAGCTGCTTAACCAACTGAGCCACCCAGGCATCCCTTTTGGTGAAAATTTAATCTGTATAAACAATATATTTGCTGTAATGCGTGGTTCATGGAAAACATCTTATTTAATTATATGCAACAACAGTATTAGAAATTAAGTAAATGTGTCTATAATATTTAAAGTTTTAACACATAATTCCAGTGCTTTGCCTTATTTTCTCAAATCCCTTTACCACTTTGACTGACAGAGTCAAATGTACTTTTTCTACTAGTAGCCAGCTCTTTGTCTTTTGTCAGAAAGATACCCTTGTGAATTATTTATAATAGAGATATTAGCAATAATAATAATAATAGTGATATCTAGTATAAAAATCTTGCAAATTATTTTAGAAGCATTAAGATATTGAAAATCAATCTATTTCTTTAATTCATTGAAGACATTTTTGGCTTGTTTCCAGTACTTTCTTACTGGTTAAAAAATGAATTTGAAGTAGTCTGAATTTCATTATTATATGGCACTTTCCCTTTGATAAATACAAAGACGATATTCTATATTAGCTATCTGAGAAGAATTCATTTTTTTAATTTTATTTATTTGTAAGAGATAGAGTGAGAGAGAGCACAAGCAGGGGGAGCAGCAGGGGGAGGGAGAAGCAAACTCCCGGCTAAGCAGGGAATCTGTTGCAGAACTGAGTCCCAGGACCCTAAGATCATGACCTGAGCTAAAGGCTCAGGCGTTTAACTGACTGAGCCACCCAGGGGTCCCAATCTGAGAAGAGTTCTGTATGTTATTCCTATTAATATGCAGTTTAAAGTCTAGGTAATTAACTTAATATTTTAGTGGCTATTACATAGATAGCACTATGTTCCAGGCAGAGAGTAAGAAAGAAATATTAAATCAACCATATTCTATGCGTTCTAAATGAAAATAATTAATCAATCATAATAAATCCTTCTATTTATGGAATATCAACTTATAAGCTTTTCTCCATATGAACAATGTTAAATACCAGAATAAATGGTCATCTAATACAAATAAAGGATAGAATTAAAGAATTCTGGTAAGCCATTTAATTTTGAAAAATGGTGTTCTATTGTTGCTGAGTTGTGGTTTTCAGTTACATAATATCTGATAAGTGTAGAAGTAACATGAGTGTTACGTGAGATGAGAAATGGTATATAATTAATATATTTTTAAAAGTTCAGATAAATACAAATTTGTAAACATAGCATTATGGAGGAATAAAAATAAAATACACACTCTAAAGTGAATAAATCTTGGAAAGCTAATAGAGAAGTAAAACAAGGACAGTGCAAAAAGTATGGTGCATTTTTATGAAGTTCAAACAAATTCTGTGAAACCATAGATGGACTTAAAGGTACTATTGTGTATCAAATATTGTAAAAATTAAGCAAGGAAATAGCAAACATAAAATAACCAAAGCATACAAACTTGGGTAGATACAATAGGTGTGATCATGTTCTACTTCGTAAAGAGATGAGTTAATAGATAAATAGAAGTAACTAGACTTTTTAGAAGTTAATAAACCATTGCCTGTTATTTCTTAGTAATATAAAATATATGGTTTTCTAACAAAAACGTTTATCTTAAAAATATTTAAAAATAAATTTTAGGCTACTCATAAGGTTATATTTACTTTTCCACTGAAGGAAAAGCTGGTTGTTGTAGTTGTAGTTGTTTGTTTGTTTTAGTCTCCTCCTAGTTTTTATTATTATAATGTGGAATGAGGAATGTTAGATGGAAAAGTGAATTATTTTATAGACAAAAACCATTACTTGATTCACCTCCTGGCACAGCAGATGGAACTCCTGAAAATATGCCCTTTTGCCTTATGGAAGAGGAACAGTTATGCTTACTTCTGAAACATACTTGGTGGTGGCCCTAAATAGTGACACCATAGTAAACATTTTGAATATTTGCAATTAATCTTTATAGTCATAGGGCTCCAAAAGGCACTGCTGGTATCTTAGCAGGTATTTCAATAAAGCTAAAAGTTGCCTGACTGTTTAAAAATATTAACAAGGCACAAAACATGGCAGAAGTATTGTCCTCAGATATTATTTTTTTCCATATGCTCCTGATTCCAGACATGACAAGTTATTTTTAAAAAATTTTTTTATAAAAGATTTTATTTATTTATTTAACAGAGATCACAAGTAGGCAGAGTCAGGCAGAGAGAGAGAGGAGGAAGCAGGCTCCCTGCTGAGCTGAGAGCCCGATGTGGGACTCGATCCAAGGATCCTGGGATCATGACCTGAGCCGAAGGCAGAGGCTTTAACCCACTGAGCCACCCAGGCGACCCATGTCAAGTGATTTTTGATAGATATATATACAATGTATTTTCCAGTTATAGGAAAAATGGTTCTGCTATTTTTAACCTTTTTTTTTAATTACATAATTTTTTTAAAGATTTTATTTATTTGATAGGCAGAGATCACAAGTAGGCAGAGTGGCAAGCAGAGAGAGAGGAGGAAGCAGGCTTCCTGCTCAGCAGAGAGCCCGATGTGGGGCTCGATCCCAGGACCCTGGGATCATGACCTGAGTTGAAGGCAGAGGCTTTAACCCACTGAGCCACCCAGGCGCCCCAAATTACATAATTTTTTAATTAAAATTTTTTTTAATGTTTTACATTTCTTTTCTTTTTTAAAGATTTTATTTATTTATTTGACAGACAGAGATCACAAGTAGGCAGAGAGGCAGGCAGAGAGAGAGAGAGAGAGAGGGAAGCAGGCTCCCTGCGGAGCAGAGAGAGCAATGCGGGGCTCAATCCCAGGACCCTGAGATCATGACCCGAACCGAAGGCAGCAGCCCAAACCACTGAGCCACCCAGGCGCCCTAATGTTTTACTTTTCAATATACTACTTAGAATATAAAACCTATTCCATTTTGTAAGAAGTTTAACCATTTTAAAAATGGTAATTTTCTCATTGTGTCTTCCCCTCACATGCTTTATTTTGAATAAAAAATTTCACAATAAACATAACTGATGCTTTCCTTCTGACGGTCCCTCTGTTGGTCATATTGTATATGAGCCATGACAATTAGTTTTACAAAATTTATTGATGTTTGTTGATATGTTTTATCATAACTAATTCTCCCTCCCTTATCTAGATTCCCAACTATCAGACATGGACACTTCAATAAACCATACCCAAGGGATGTATCAAGTACTTCCTAGACATTCTCTCAGATCCTTGAGGTCTCATTTTGCCTAGGGATTTGCAATAGGTTCTGCCAGAGGCACCACAGTGACAACTGATGTCCATGGTCTATCTCCTGCTAAGCTCAAGAGGTCACTGGTTTCCAAGTTTATCTATACAATTAATGCATTCCAGCAAGTTCTTTTTTTTTTAATATTAATAAACTTATTTTAAAGTTTATATGGAGAGGCAAAGACTCACAATAGTCAACATAGTGTTGAAGGAGAACAAAGACTGAGGACTGACTTCAACGTTTACCATAATGATGGGGCACCTGGGTGGCTCAGTGGGTTAAGCCTCTGCTTTCGGCTCAGGTCATGATCCCAGGGGTCTGGGATCGAGTCCTGCATTGGGCTCTCTGCTCAGCAGGGAGCCTGCTTCTCCTCATCTCTCTCTCTGTCTGTCTCTCTGCCTATTTGTGATCTCTCTCTCTGTCAAATAAATAAATAAAATCTTAAAAAAAGTTTACCATAACGATAATTGTAAGCAAGATATTGTAATACCACAGAAAGACTAGATTAAAGCAACAGAATATATATTATCAATTATATTTTATATTTAATATAAAAGCAAAAGCAATACAAGAGAGCAAAATACAATCTTTTAAACAAATGGTTCTGGAGTAAAAATATAAAATAAAATAAAATAAAATAAAATAATAAAATAAAAAAAATCCATGCAGATATCATACACTCTTCACAAAAATTAACTCAGATTGGATTATAAACCTAAACATGAAACATGTAGAAGGTAATATAGAAGAAAATTTAAATGACCTTGGTTTTGGCAATAACTTTAGCTACAAAAGCACAAGCACTGAATTTAAAAATGTCTACTCTGTGAAACACAATGCCAAGAGAATGAAAAGGCAAAGCACAGACTATGAGAAAAAATTTGCAAAATACACATCTGGCAAAGGACTGTTAATCAAAAATACACAAAGACCCCTTAAAACTCAACAATGGGGGAAAAACCTGATTAAAAATGAGCCAAAGACCTTAGCAGATACCTCACAAAAGAAAATATTACAGATGGCAAATAAGCATATAAAAAGATGCTTCACATCATATGTCATCAGGAAAATGCAAATTAAAACAAAAAAGAGACACCAGTACATACCCAGAATCCAGAGCACTGACAACAGAACACGAAATGTTGGTGAGGATGTGGAGCAACAGGAATGTTCTTCCATGTCTATTGAGAATAAAGAATGGAAAACAACTTGGCAGTTTCTTACAAAACTAAACATTTTCTTGCCAGATGATTCAGCAGTAGCAGTTCTTGGTATTCATCCAAAGAAGATGAAATCTAAACCCACAAAGATGTCTATAGTAGTTTTATTCATACCTGACAAAAGCTTGGAAGCAACCAAGATATCCTTCCATAGGTGAAAGGTCAAATAAAGTGTAGTACATGCAAACAATGGAATATTATCTAATGCTAGAGAAATGAATTACCAAGCCATGAAAAGATATGGATATAAATATTTAATAAATATTTGATTTTAGGCTTCTACCAGTCTATCAATAGTATTAGTATATCTTAACAGTGAATGCTCAGCATTCATGAATTTACCTAATAAAATATTTTGGGTTCAATATTTTAAATACTTCAACCTCTATGATTATATTCCTAATAATTTTATATTGGGTTAAATAAACCTTAATTTTTTGTAGCTTGTTTCTTATTGCAAAAGAGCTCAATGAAATTTGAGAAAATAAAAATTTACAAAAAAAAAGTTTAGTTTACTATTGCCAAATAATTTAAAACTTTATCTTATATTCAAATACATATATTATTCTAAATTGATTTATATGCTACTAAAACCAAAAACTTTTAGTTATACTAGATTTCATATCATGCAATCAATGCCAGAAATCCATCTGGCAATGATTTGTCTTAAATAGAGTTAAGATGGGTGTTATTACAATGCAAGATGGAAACAAAGATAGTATAACAATTGGTGTTACATAACTTTTCCATTTTGATCAAGTTCTAATCTACAAAAGGCTTTTATCAGTGACAGACTTGGGAATTTAACAAAACTTTTAAACAAGCATGTGCGACCCATTCCTAGAAAACAACACAATCAGTAACACTTTATTTAGATTAAATCATGACTATTTCTCCATTTGAATAAAAAAGGTAGCAACCCCAATAAGTTTACTGAACATGAAAAGTTGAAATGCTATAATGTTCCTAAGGAATTAAATGATCCAGTCATGAATTACAAAAAAAGGATATAAATTACCAAAGTGTTTGTATAATTGTAATGTACAACTGCCCATTATCGTTCAATAGTGTAGACTTGTACAAGAACTCTATAAAAGAACTCCATTCTAAACCGTGGAAAATATGTACCCTTTCCCCCGATATACAACTATTAAGCCATTCATTTAGCTTTTAAAATACCCACTTCATACAGGCTTTTTACACATTTGAACAGGCAGCAGGGCTCTATTCTTATGGCTTACATCTGAAGGATAGACTTCTAGCGTATGAGGTAAAGCCCATAAAGGAGCCCAATAATAACAACAAAATACAGTTTAGTGAGCCCTTACAATCTGCCAGCTACCTTTCTGAGAATACTTCAATTAATAAAACATATTAAATACCTGACCACAAAGAGCTTACATTCTTTGGAAATATAATGTTGAAATAATCCAATAATAGAGGGGCACCTCGGTGGCTCAGTCCATTGAGTGACTGCCTTTGGATTGGGTCATGATCACAGGGTCTTGGGATGTAACTCCCCAGCAGGCTTTCTAGGCAGTGGGGTGTTTTCTTCTTCCTCTGCGCACCCTCCCAATTCTCTCTCTCTCTGTCTCCAATAAGAAAATAAACCAGTTATAGAATAATGATTGATGGTTGATGGTGATAAGTGTTACAAAGAAATACAAGAAAGGTAAAAGCCATTGGAGAATTCTGGGATGAAAGTTAATTTTATTTTGTGTTGGGTGGTTATATCTCATTTATGAGATGTTATTTGCACAAAGACCCAGGAAGTGAAAGAGAGTGTTCTACAAATATTAAAGGAAAAGATTGCTCTAGGCAGAGCAAGTAAGTATATAGACTTTGTGTGAACAGCTTGTCTGTTACTTTTGAGAAAAAGCAAGGAGGCCAATGAGGAGTTCATAGTGGTGGAGAGAGGAAGAACGTATTGATGTATGACCTTCTAGTACATTGAAACGCCTTCAGTTTTTATTTAATATGAAAGGGGAAGATACCAAAAGACTTTCAACAGCAGAATAGAATCATCTGACTTGATTTTTAGGTTAAATTGCTGTACCAAAATAAATTTGCAGGGAGAAAGGAGTGCAGTATGTGTGGATGTGGGGTTAACAATCAAGTCAATAATTCAGGAACATATGATGGTGTTTTTAGCATGCTGGGTGGTAATAGAAGTGGTGAGGTATGGTTTTCATTGTGTATATATTTTGATGGTGAATATTCTGGTGAACAGGATGGGGCATGTGCAGGACAGACAATATCAACATTTATTTTACCTGCACCAACAGAAGGGTGGAGTCTTCAATCCCTCATATGGAGAGAACTCTGAATTCAAATGTTCTTTCTCATTAAATGGCATAGTGATGATAAGGATTTAGTCAGACAGTGAAAGAGAGCAGTAAGAATAGTGTTAAGTGGTACGACATTATAATACATTTGAACATCAAAAAACGTTGTGTTGGATCATCTGTTTATGTGAGTAAATAAATAAATAAATCTTCCTGGGGTTCTGATAGAGGTAAAGAAGACTGCTATATGATCCAAAGGGGCACGTGCACCAAATGTTTATAGCAGTAATATCCACAATAGCCAAATTATGGAAAGAACCTAGATGTCCATCAACAAATGAATGGTATATATATATACACATATATATATGTATGTATATATATATATATATATATATATATATATATATATATATATACACACGATGGAATACTATGCAGCCATCAAAAGAAATGAAATCTTGCCATTTGCGTTGACATGGATGGAACAGGGTATTATGCTTAGCAAAATAGGTCAACCAGAGAAAGACACTATCATATGATCTCCCTGATATGAGGAAATGGAGGTGCAATGTGGGGGGTTTGGGGGACAGGAAAAGAGTAAATGAAACAAGATGGGATCAGAGGGAGATAAACCATAAGAGACTCTTAATCTCACAAAACAAACTGAGAGTTGCTGGGGTGGGGGAGGGTAGGGAGAGGGTGGTGGGGTTATGAACATTGGGGAGGGTATGTGCTGTGGTGAGTGCTGTGAAGTGCATAAACCTGGCAATTCACAGACCTGTACCCCTGGGGCTAATAATACATTATAGGTTAATTAAAAAAAAGAAGAAGACTACAATAAATCAAATGCTATGGTGTTCAGCAAAGAGTGTGTAATCAGGCATATTTTATTAAAGTAACCAATTAAAATGATGGTCGAAAATTGGAATAACAGAAAACATAAAAATCAGAGATTTTAAAAAGAGGTATGGGACAATGTAGAGAATATAGTCAATGATATTATAATAGTGTTATATGGTGACAGATGGTGGCTATATATGTAGTGATCATAGAATAATGTATGGAGATATTGAAAACCTGAAACCAATGTAACACTGAATATCAACTATACTCAAATAAAAAAATAGTAAAAATAAAACATTTTAATTTAAAAAGATAAAGAGAGGGACAAGAATTTGAAATGTGAATTTCAACAAGAGTAAAGATGAGGCTAAGACATACTCTGAACCTTGAGGAAAACACCATTTTGAAAATTCTTCACATTTTGAGAAAACTCAAATGAATCAATACCTTAAAAGAACCCATTTTAACTGACAGATGTAATGAATGCTCAAGAAATAATTTTATGACAGGATAATTCTTCCCTATGAAACAGCATACAGAAACCAGGGGAAACACCTGGAAGCAAAATAAACTATACTGAAAATAAGAATTAGGAAAAAGATAAATGATGAAAGATAATAAATTAGACCTGCAACAGAGACCTAGTGAAGAGAATTTTTAGCTTGTGGTTTAATGTTTTTGAGGATAATCTAGAGTTCATAACTACCTGGAGGCAGGCTGGTTGTAGGCAGTTTAGGCAGACCCCTTGACAGGCATACTTTGGGCAGGTGGTGTTGGAGGAGGCCATTGGGCTGGACAAAGACAAATCCAACCATTTGACTAAAGTGTTTTTAAAGATGTTGAAGTCAGATGCAACAGAGAAAGACCGGTCAAACCTAATCTCAGAAATGGAGATGATGAAGATGATTGGACACACAAGGACACCATCCACCTGCTGGGTCCTGCACACAGGACGGCCCTTCGTACACTCTCATGGAATATGCCTCCAAAGACAACATACAGGAGTACCTGCAGGCCCAGGGGCCTCCTGACCTGGAGTACTGTTACAATATCAGCCTCAATGCAGCAGAGCAACTCTCCTCCAAGGACCTGGTATCCTGTGCCTACCAGGTAGCCTGAGGCATGGAGTACCTTGCCTCCAAGAAGTGCATACACCAAGACCTGTCCACCAGGGAAGTGCTGGTGACAAAGGACAACATGATGAAGATCTCAGACTTCAGCCTTGCCAGAGATATCACCACATCAGTTACTATAAAAAGACAACCAACAGTGGACTGCCTGTGAAGTGGATGGTCCCTAAGGCCATGTTTGACCAGATCTACATCCACCAGAGTGACTTCTGGTCTTTTGGGGTGATCCTGAGCAAAATTTTCACTCTGGAAGCCTCCCATATCCTAGAGTGCCTGTGGAGGTGGTTTTCAAGCTGCTGAAGGAGTCATTTGATGGATAAGCCAATAAGTGCACCAGAGACTTATACACAATAATGAGGAGTGGCTGGCATGTGGTACCTTCAAGCTGCTGGTAGAAGACTTGGATCATACTGTGGCCTTGACCTCCAACCAAGAGTACCCGGACCTGTCCTTGGCCCTGGAACAATACTGTCTATGCTTTCCCAACACCCAAAGGTCCACCTGCTCCTCAGAGAAGAATTCCACCTTCTCTCATGTGCCGTTGCCCAGGGAGGCCTATCTGCCCTGACACCCAGCCCAGCTTGCCAATGGTGGACTCAAATGACTAGTATCCCTATTACTCCTGTCCAGATTCCATCATAAGGTGTAACCCTTACCCCCCACCCTCCCTGAAAGACTCACTGCCTTCTCCTTTGTCCCTTTCCTACTGGCAGGAGCCAGCTGCCTACCTGAGGCCTTCACCCCTTGAAGTTCACCTCTCTTCCCCTTCCTCTTCCTCCTCCTTACAACCTGCTCATGAAAGAAAGGAACAGAGAGGCAGGTACTTGCTCGTGGCTACTTTCTTCCCTCCCATATGTTGGACCAAGACCCCTCCCTGTCATCTGGTACTGACTGGATGTCAAGGGAGTTGGAGATGAGGCATGCCAGTGAAAGCTGTCGGAGCTTTCCTGCTTTGGTTTTGTTTGCTTAGCATAAAATGTAAGACTGAGTTCTGGTGGCAGGGACCTAGTCCTTGGGGCTATAGCACTAGCGAGGGGAGGTCAACTGCTCTGGGCCTTGGCTAGAGCAACACCTGCTCCAGAGATATGGTGCCAAGGGCTTATTAATTTTGATACTAATATGCTTTGCTGACAAAATACCTGGTATCAAAAGATGGGAAGGCAAAGACTGGAAGCAGTGTTGTGACCATGGGGTCCAGCCCCAAACTATGAAGAAAACACAAAGTGTATAAATCTGAGTAAGTATATATTTACACACCTTTTTAAATAGGTTGTTATCAAAGATTTAATCAATGGGTAATATGCTCCTCGTGGCTGGGAAGCATCAGTTGCCATATATTAAAAACAAAGAAAAGAGGTGTCTGGGTGGCTTCCTCCATAAGTGTCCCTTCTTTTCAGGTCATGATCCCAGGATCCTAGGATGGAGCCTCACATCAGGCTCTCTGCTCAGTGGGAAACCTGCTTCTCCTTTTCCCTCTGCCCTGCTTATAGTTCCTCTTCCTGTCTCTCTGTCAAATAAATAAAATATTAAAACAAATACAAGAAAAAAACAAAATGTTTTTAAAAGGTTTTTTTTTTAAATTTTCTAGGGGTGCCTGGATGACTCAGTTGTTTAAGCAGATGTTTGCCTTTGGCTGAGGTCATGATTCCAGTGTACAGGGATCCAGCCCTGCATGGGACTACTTGCACCCCAAGGAGCTTGCTTCTTCCTCTCCCATTGCACGTGATTCCCCCTGCTTGTGTGCTTCTTCTCTCTCTCTCTCTCTTGCTGTCCATAAACAAAATAAAATCTTTTACTAAGTAAATAAATAAATAAATAAATTTCTAAACCTACTTTCAGTTTAGGTCCCTTAACAAAAATTGCTACTGCTTCATTTTAAAAAAAAGTTAATTTAGAAATATGCTTCCAGAGTTAAAAAGCTGTTTTGTTTCTTTGTCAAGATTAAATATAGAAGTACTTTAAAAAGTAAAAGAAAAAATATGCTATATTAACACTAATCACAATATAACTTTGGTGGTTATAGCACGATAATGAAAAGTGATACTAAAGCAAATTTCATTATCAGACATAAAGATCAAGTCAAAATTGCAGAAGAGTAAAAGGATGAATTCATCAGGGAGTATAATAATTCTTGACTTTTAATACTTAATAACAGATTTGGGGATATATAGGGAAATACTAAGAACAAAAATCATAACTTCCACCTTAGAAGAGAAATGGAAAAAAATTTCAACACCCTTATTTTAAGATTATATAGATAAATGGTCATCAAATTGGTAAGATATGTAAGACTTGAACAAAATTATCAAATAACTAGATATGCTTGATATTACAGAACACTCCCAACAACCGCAGACTACATATATCTTAAGCCATGATTTTCTTTGCAAAGGTCAACATTGATAATGTTCTAGTCATACCTCCGTGTACCAGGAAAGAAGTAGCATATTTCTTGAAAGACACAGCTATCAAAGCTCCATTGAGAAACCGTAAAGTTGGAGAAGGGATTTGCAAATTATATATCTGATAATGGACATCTACTCTGATTTTTAAAAAATGAATAAAAATAAAAAAACTTACTAATAACCAAACAGAGTATCCAATTTTACATGTGAAGAAAATTATTGAAGAGACATGTCACCAAAAGGATATGGATGGCTTATAAGCACATAACAAATTTCTCAACATTTAGACACTAAAGAAATACAAATTAAAATCATAATGAGACATGCTTAAATATCTATTAGAATGGCTAAAATTATAAAGGCTAATTGTACTTCGTCTGAGCTAAATTGGGAAGCAACAAAAAATCTAAACTGTTGTTGGCATATATCATGATACCACCACTTTGGAAAATAGTTTGAAAATTTTTTTAAATGCAAAATATGTTGCAGTTACACAAATAGCCATTTTACTTCTAGGCATTTAACCAAGAGAAACAAACCCTATGTTCATACAAGGACTTGTATATGAATTTCATAGCAGCTTTTAGAATTGAAAACAGTGGAAATGTTGTTCATCAATGTCCATCAATAGAGAAAAGACAAATTATGATCTATTCATTAAAGAGATTACTATTCAACATCAAAATGAACTATTTACAATTGGAGATTCTCAAAGTAATGATGCTGAGAAAAGAAAAGCCAGGCAATGAATAGTATATACTGTGTGATTCCATGACTATAAAAAATCTAGAAAATACAAATGTATATATAGTCACAGTCATCAAATATTTTGGTGTGATTTTAGTGCCTTCTTCTGTGCTCCCATAGCTTCTGACACTTGGATCTTCGAGCATTTGTTACACCATGTGAGAATATGAACTCTTTTTCTTTATTCTGTCTTACTAGAATAAGAATCCTTGAAATTTTATGGACATTTGAACTCTCAATTATTAGCAGAAATTCTATCACATAGTAAGTTTCCAAATATAAAAGCCAGAGTTTTACAATGACTTCTAAGCTTTCACATGATCTAGCCACTCATTTAACCTCGGTGACCTCTTTCCCTGCTTCTCTTCAGTCACTCACAGTGGCCTCCTTGCTATTCCTCAGATATACCAGGCATGATCCAACCTTATGGCCTTCAAGATAGCCAATTCCTTTGTCTGGAGTGACCTTATTGCTGATAGTTCTGGGCAAATTCATCACCTTTCCATACCTTTGTTCAATTGTCAGCTTCATTATAACAACCCTGACTTCCTATTAAAAATTTTAGCTCCCCATCCCCTGCCTAGCAACCTTGATTTTTCTCACCCTGATCGAATTTTTCTTTTTCCCCATTGTACCCATCATTTTTGAATGCACTATGCAATTTTTATTAAGGTTTATAGCTTTTAATTGTCTCACCCATTAAAATAAAAGTTCTACAAAGCCAAGTATTTCATTTACCAGTGTAGTCTGAAGTAATATCTGCCATATAATAGGTTCAGTAGACAACTGGTAAATTTCAAAATAAATTAATGTTGAGCGTTTACTGAATTTCAAAAGTCATTTCAATATTTTTTCCAAAAAATAAACTATGTAAAACATACTTTAAATTTAATTTCAAAATATTTTATAGCATATAATGGACTATATATGTAAGTCTTAAAGAAACAATCATATAAATAACCATTTCATACCTACTTAAAAATTGCATAATACCACACTCCTAGATCCTCTCTGAACGCTCTAAAATAACCCTTCAAAGGAAATACATTTTTAAGAATAATAGATTTTTTGTCAAATAATTTAATAAAATAAAAGTTTCATTCATCTATGTAGATCATAATAAATGTTATTAATAAGCATGAAATTATAACTCTGAAGTGTGCTAAAATGAAACCCCCTGCAAAGGTTGAGAGAACAAAAATAAACATCATTATTCCAAATAAGAGGAATTTATTACCTTTGAATCAAAGCATGTGGATTTGTTCAAACTGGCAATAAAGGAATATGGAAACACAAACCATAGAAAGTCATATTTTAGATTTCTAATAGACTTCGAAGTAAAGAGTATACATTTTAAAATGCTACATAATGCTACAAAATGACAAGATGACAGGTTGTGACAAAGAGCATTTTAAAAGCTCTACTCATAATGGAACGGAAGGTCATTTCCTGTAATTTTATATATATCATTAATTTACTATATCTGGATACAACAGATTACCAAACAGATGTTCATCAAAGACTAAATCATTTTTAATGGAAAATAATAATTTGTACCTACATGTATTAATCATTTTTTTCGATATAACATTTATAGTCTCGCTAAACATTTTATCAGTTGTTGACAAAATTAAAAAAAAATAGGATAAAAAGTCGTGTTTGGAAAAGTAGATTTTTTTTCAAATTTGCGTTTAAATGAAAATATTTGCTGATATTTTTAAAACTTTAAATGTAATTTTATATATATCTGACCTATCAGATGATATAAAATTTTTGGAGGAAATATGACATATTTTTTGATCTTGGTTGAAGGTATTAATAAAGAGCAACTGTTTGTATTATTTGTATTGTGATATCTTAGTTAATAAACATGAATAACTGGTATAAAATATGTTTTTTTAAAATTTTTATTTATTTACTTGACAGAGATCACAGGAAGGCAGAGAGGCAGCCAGAGAGAGAGGAATGGAAGCAGGCTCCCTGCTGAGAAGAGAGCCCACTGTGGGACTCAATCCCAGGAACCTGGAATTATGACCTGAGCCGAAGGCAGAGATTTTAACCCACTGAGCCACCCAGGTGCCCTAAGATATGTTTTTTTTTTTTTATATAGAATTATAGTTCTTGCCAAAATATGGAACTAGCTGGAACTGAATGCCTCCTTCAAAGTCAGCTCTGGAGAAATTATGCAAGTGTAATATGGAACTATTTCAGATATTAACCAAAAACAAAGAAATGATGATAAATTCCTTAAAAGACTCAAAGTTGCTCTTGACTGGTATGTTTCAAGCTCTATTCCTGGTTTGAAGACATGTTTTGACAGGCCTGTCACTGTAGAAATCAGCTGGATGTTTAGAGGCTATCAGAACTGTACAAAAACCTTGAAGGGGTAAAGACTTGAAAATTCTTTAGAGAGATTAGCTCCCTAAGGCATTATTCCTCCACACATTTTCCTCCAATCAATTAAGACTGATGGATGAGGGGCACCTGAGTGGCTCTCTCATCACGTGGGTGGTGGGTTAAGCCTCTGCCTTCATCTCAAGTCATGGTCTCTGGGTCCTGGGATCCAGCCCCACATCGGGCTCTGCTCAAAAGGAAGCCTGCTTCCCTCCCTGCTTGTCTGCCTCTCTGCTTACTTGTGATCTCTCTCTCTCTCTCTGTGTGTCCAATAAATAAATAAAATCTTAAAGAAAAGGCTGATGGATGATAAATTATGAAAACTGCTCCCTCCAAATGATGCTTCTTCATAAGGATTTAAGAATTTAAAATTGTAAGAATTTAAAATTGAAACTTGATCGTAGGATTTATCTTATAGAATAACATCAAGTGAAGGCAGTTATTATTATTTCTGAAGTATTTGTGATTCTGAATTCTTGGCCTCATTAGTAAATTTATTTTTAAATTCTCCCATGGAGTGGTGATTGGCCTTCAGTCTTTCATTGATGTACATCATTGGGTCAAATGAGATGTGTGTGCCCAGAACTATATATAATCTTTTTTGTATTTCACTGGAGATGGCATTTCTGAGTTTTGTTCAATTGAATTTGGACAGATGTTTTAATAGTCACTTCTAGAGTTGGCCCTGGAGAATATCTTCCTTTTTTTCTCTTCCCGATTCTCTGAAAAACCCTGACTAATTCACATTATCACAGTGATATCACAATTCAAGTTTTTCCAAACACTACAGCTGCCAAATAGAAGGAAGCTACTCAGAATGTAATACTATTGTGAATGATTGAGAAAGAAAACCTTATCATAATTAAGCTACCAGGTTTCAATGTATTTTATTGTTGCTTAGAAAATCCTAGCATACCCAGACTTTACAGAGATTTGATGATCCTAAGAGTTGCTGAACTCATGGACCAAAATAACTATGCACATAAAAAGTACAATCACTTACCTAAAAAAGATGATGTGGATAACTTTATATGGCGATCCAAGTGTTATTGGAACAGGAATTTAAAAAATAGCTTAGGGGCGCCTAGGTGGCACAGTGGATTAAGCCACTGCCTTCAGCTCAGGTCATGATCTCAGGGTCCTGGGATCAAGTCCTGCATCAGGCTCTCTGCTCAGCAGGGAGTCAGCTTCTCTCTCTCTCCCTCTCTCTCTCCCTCTCTCTCTCTGCCTGCCCTCCATCTACTTGTGATCTCTCTCTGTCAAATAAATAAAGAAAGAAAATCTTAAAAAAAAAAGATTGACTGTACTTTTAAAAAATAGCTTAAAAGGGGCGCCTGGGTGGCTCAGTGGGTTAACCCGCTGCCTTCGGTTCAGGTAATGATCTCAGGGTCCTGGGATCAAGTCCCACATCGGGCTTTTTGCTCAGCAGGTAGCCTGCTTCCCTTCCTCTCTCTCTGCCCGCCTCTCTGCCTACTTGTGATCTCTCACTGTCAAATAAATAAATAAATAATTTTTAAAAATAGCTTAAAAGTATATGAAAAATAATGATATACATATACAAAGAAAAGATACTATACTGTGAATATAAATTAAGTGAAAATTGTTGAAATAAAGAATACGATAAATGGAGACTAAGATGAATATAGCTGTAAAAGGAATAAATGAGATGGGAAAAACAAACAAACAAACAAATTAATAATGACTTCTGCCCAAATGCAGCAGAAGAGAAAAAAAAATAAAGAAAATATTTAAATAAGTACTGAGATAAATTTTGGAGAATTAAAGAAAAAGATACCAGACTTAAAATGATGCCAAACATGAGAAATCAGAAACAAAACAAAACAAAAACCACACACACACAAAACCACTCATATACTTTATGGTGAGTTTTAAGAATATCAAAAACAGAGAAGAGCACAAATGATGGCCAAGAGAAGAACAGATCACCTAAAATGTACAAGAATAATACTGACAGCAGAATTCTCAATAGTAATAGCATATAAAGGAGACAGCTGGGTGTTTGTAAAGATGGCAAAGATATTTGAAACTAGATATTATACATCAAGCCAAATTATTGATTAAATTTGAGAGCACAGTAAAAATACAATGAAGCATGTTAGGTCTTAGAACATTTATCACACAGAGACACACATTTTAGAACACTTCCTTGGAGGACAGCTCAATTTAGAGAGAGAAAACATAATTATGTACTCAAAGGCACATTTTGAAGGAAGGATTGAATATAGTCTGCACTGCAAATATTCTTTAATCGTATGTTCTGAATTTCCTAAATTTTAGAAGTATTTGTTCAAATATTTATCTTTAAATAAACCCTAGGAGACTTTTTCTTGGATTCTGGAAAATCAGTCCATTTGGATACAAATCTTTTTGTCACTGATGGAAATTTTGATAGCCCTTAACTGTGGAATGCCTAATGTATTGTTACAGCAATTGTGATTTGCCAATACATGGGTGATGTGTGTGTGTTGTGTGTGTGTATTTTTATTTTTGATGGTTTTACTCTTCTATGAGATTTTTAAGTAGACATAATTTTAATAAATTATGATTTGTTGAAATTTATCTGAGGTTATATATAATAAAATGAAATTTGTGTGAACTAAAGAAGTGCGTCTCCATTTTTTTGTTTTAAGAGTAGACTGGTCTTTAAAAATTGTCCAAAGAAGTACATTATATTCATTATTAAATTTGATAATATACAATAAAGTATTTATGGTCATATGGAACCATATCACATTCTACTATTAATTCATATTAATAATTACCATAAGAGGAAAAAGGGATATTTTTCAAAATGAAAATAAGCGTATTTTTCAGAATATGATATAGTGTTATTCACTGAACAGAGGGAACAAATGTCAAGGTTTAACAGAGTTTACAGAATGTTTTAAAAAAAATTGAAATTTAAGTCTGACCAAATTTCACAGTTTTAAGTAAAATGGTAGCACTTTATATCCTTGAAAAGTGGTAAGTGACCCAAAACATTGCTTAGAAAAACAAATTTAACACTACACTAGTCTGAGATGGTTAAGTGATGGTACAACTTGCCATTGTGTATCATCAAATGGTATTTTTTTTTTGTCTTGTCATTATATTTTATTTTAGCCATTCTGGTAAGTGTGTAGTGATATCTCAGTGTCATTTTAATTGCATTTCCTTGATGTCTAATTATGTCAAAATATATTATTTTGATGCTTAATGTTCTGAGCTTTCTCAGTTCAAGATCATGAAGCCACTTAGGAAAAATACAGTTGCAGATGCACTCATAGACCAACTCTTATTGAGAAATAAGAAGAAACATTACTACCCATTCCAACAAAAAATAGACTTGTTATGCAGTAGGGATTTTATAAATTACCTGACACAACTTATATAGTAAGATGAAATGGGACAGGCGGCTTCTTGCAGCTATATACATCATTTTAATTTCAATTTTCAGTATAATTTTTCCAAGCTATACACAGAATATATATTTAATGTAAATTGTGAACATTTTAAACTCTGTATATGGAAATTAATCAATTTTAAGTTTATAACAATCAAAATTAACAGAAGTTTATTTTAAATTAGTTAGCTTTCTCTGCATTGCAAGACAGAATAATCAAGAATTGGTAAGAAAAAAATAATCTCTGTAAAATTACCGGGGGTGCATTATAAAGTGTTTGGTAACTGATCAAACTCACAATTTGGATTGAATGGCAAGTGATTTTTAAAATCTGGAACTCATTGTCAATTTTTTTTCTTCATTGTGTCTTAATAAATTACTGTGTTCATTTGCATGGAAGGGAAGAAAAATGCATGACATTTCATCTCAACACTAACACTTTTAACTGGCAACTCTGAATGTACTTCAGTGTAACAAAGTAAACATCAATGATTTTTCATGAAATATTTGTTATAATTCTCAAGGAGATAGGGAGTTTGTGCAAAAATGCAAATCACTTTGCGACTAAACACATTGTTTATTTCAGCTAGTTTTAAGAAAATATGCTAAGACTCTCTCAAAAAAGGAAGCAATGATTTAGGTTTTCCTTCAAACTCCTTATCTAATCCTGAACCAACAGCACATAGTTCAAAGAGCAAATAATTTGAGCAGCTCCAATTTACACGTTTCCTAACAATGCTTAATTTAGTGGAATTTCTGTCCAATTATGTTAATTTGATGTAGTGAAAGACAAACATTCAAAAAGATCATCCTTAATTTATATAGATTGCCAAACTCTGCATTTTCTGAATGGCGCCCAGGAACGTATTTTCAAAAACAAACAAACAATGCCAGAACCACTATTAGGTCATCTCTAGGCAGAAAGTGACTCAGAGGCTACATTACTCTCTCCCTGAAAGTATACTGTAGGCACTGAAACTACTACCCTGAGTCTGTGCTATCAAATTCCTTAAGTTAGAAAGTTTTAAAACCCATCTGTGTGGGAGTATTTCATTTACAGATAGAGATTTGGTTGTTTATACATTTTCATACTTGATTTTTAGGGTGTAACAACTATGTTTTAAAATTCATGGTGGTTTTGAATACTGTTGGATAATTGTGCTAAAATGGTATATCCATTCCTTCTAGGAAACAGAAATTATAGAAAGGTAGTGCTTTTCAGATCTGACATCTTTGAGTCATTGCAGTTTCAGTATAAATGCAGTAGGAAAAGTGACATTCATATTTATGATATTTTCTATAAATAAAGTAGAATGTACTGGAGGCCTGATATAACATGGGATGCCTAAACTTCAGTAAGATCTTGTTTTCAATTCCAAATAAATTTTATTTTTTATTTTTTTTTATAATGTCCATCAATTTCAGATAAGCGCCCCTCTAAGGTCCACTCCATTTTTTTTGAGATTTTATATATTTTATTTGACAGATAGAGATCACAAGTAGGCAGAGAGGCAGGCAGAGAGCGAGGGAAGAGGAAGCAGGCTCCCTGCTAGGCAGAGAGTCCGATGCGGGGCATGATCCCAGGACCCTGGGATCATGACCTGAGCTGAAGGCAGAGGCTTTAACCCACTGAGCCACCCAGGCGCCCCCAAAATAAATTTTAAATTGAATTATGCACGTCTAAGTTCAGAGACAATAAACATCAACCAACACAATTAATAAGTTCTATTTCTTGAAATTTCGGGAACATTGATAGTCTCATCTACTGGAAGAACAACAGCTAAAATTTTTGGTCATGGATTCTTGCTAAAACATCACTTTCCCAAAGAAAATTAATATTATGAATTTTCACTGATTGTTATTGATCATGAAGAATATAACAACCACGATAAAAAGAGTAGGAAAAACATGATATCTCATCTGTAAGGGCATGTGGAAAGTAGGAAATGCTAATAAAAATAACTACCATTATTTCCTAAGTTAACATAATATAACAGAACACAAATATTTCATAACAATATTTTCTAGGCTCATTCTGATAACTCTTTTCTACATTAAAATTTAAAGGTTGAGGCATGTGATATATATTACACAAAAGACATCCCAAGGAATTCGTTAAAAAAAAAAAACTCTTAATAAAGGACAAATCCAAAGGAATTTTTTTCTAATTTAATTAACAAATTATGAATCGACTTACCTATTTCATCACAGTGTATCAGGCACCAATAATATTTTTGAATCGTCATACCTGATGCAATAGTTACCATGTTTCAGACATACTGATCAGGAACAAGCAAATAAACAAGAGCACCGTAGCTTAAGATCTACCTGCATAAATATAGGACTACTTCAGACAATCTCTTCACCACAACATAGCAATGAATAGAAATCATACATGCTCTGTAATGGACATACAGATGAGATAGAGGGATGGGTGTTAATATATGCAGAATCTTTATTAATTACATTGTAAAACATAATATGGAAAAACAGAATACAATTTTAGAAATACCCAGGTCACCATCATTGTTTTATTTTTATATGTGTAGGTAAGGAGTTTAATAAACAATCCATGACTATTCTACTTCTTATATTTTGAAAATTTTAGCAAAAGTAACAAACCTAGCAACTAGAAAATTGTATCTATCTGCAAAATACAGCTTTGCCAGTATGGTAGAGGAAAAGCAAAACAAAATAAGTAAGAAAAGTTTAACATTTCACAAGAGTTTTACTTTTATTTTTTTATTTATTATTTTTTATTTTTCATTTATTATTTACTTCTATTTTCTACTTTATTTTAATGAAAATGTCATGACCATAACATAAGAGCAGAATTAAACCAACATTAGAAATTATTTTTTCATAAGTTAAAATAAACTAGCTTGGTGATTAATTCAAAAATTATATTACAAACTTCAGTGTTCTTGCAGTAAGTATCACTGCATAAACAAATGAGTCAGGAGTCATAAACTAATGATGATTCTAAATGTTATTTAGAGAGACATTCTGTTCTTAATATATTTTAAATATTCCACACAAGGCAAAGTGGATCCAAGTAATCTGTAGGCAAAATAAGATTTTAGAGAAGTATATATTTCCAACAGTATTTATAAAATATTACCTTTATGTAAGGCATCCTCCTGGACTTTGTGGAAAACACACAAAGGAGTAAGAAGTGGCCCTTCAAGAAACATATACAATATCAAGGTTTAACATGAAGCAGCATGACTTCTCTAAGTAAAAAAACATTGTACCAACTGACTTTACTGAAACTTTATACTTATTGCTCTCGTTTTAGGTCATAGTGTCCTTCTGCATGCAGGCTGCTAGAACGGACATGATATAGACTGAATAGCTTATAAAGAACAGGAATTTATTTCTCACAGTTCTAGAACTGAGAAGTTCAAGATTAAGGAATGGGCAGATCCAGGGAGAGCCCACTTCCTCATAGATGGCTATCTTCTCACTGTAAACATACATGATGAATGAATCAAGAGAACTCTCTGGGGTCTCCTTTAAAAGGACTGTAATCCCACTTATGACCTAATCACCTCCCAAAGGCCCCTATGTTTTAATACTATCACTTCCAGAGTTAGATTTCATAATATGATTTTGGGAGACATAAACATTCACACCATAGTATATATAAACAAAAAAAGACACAAAAACAACAAACAACAAAAATTATTTTAACTACCTATTATTTTCAACTACATAAATTTTTAGTTTGTTTCTATATAATATTAAATAACTCATTTGAGTGATTCACTTATATCCAATGCATCTGAGTGCAATTAAATTTGCTTACCCAACATATCCAGCAGCATATTTCTTCAGACTATCCCATTCCCCACCCTACGGGATTTACCACAATTAGAAGACAGGGGATAGAGGATAGATAGATAGATGTATAGGTAAACACACTTGTACATACACATATGCATATTTTTTCCTGTTAATGATACTCATGCAAATAAATTTTAAGCTCAAGGAAACCTGTCTTGTGTGTTACTTAATATCCAGTTTTTAGTCAACATCCAAAAACAAATAATCCAATAAAAACATGGATAGAAGACATGAACAATTGTTTCCCCAAAGAACACATTCAAATGTTCAGTAGATACATGAAAAGATGGCCATCATCATGTATCATCAGGAAATTGCAAAGCAAAACTAGAAAGACATACCACCTCACACCTGTCAGAATGGCTAAAATCAACACTACAAGAAACAAAAGGTGTTGGAGAGGATGTGAAAAAGTAACACTTGTGGGGGCTGCCTGGGAGGCTCAGTGGGTTAAGCCTCTGCCTTCAGCTCAGGTCATGATCTCAGGGTCCTGGGATCAAGTCCCACATCGGGCTCTCTGCCAGGCATGGAGCCTGCTCCCTCCTCTCTCTCTCTACTTGTGATCTCTCTCTGTCAAATGAATAAAATCTTAAAAAAAAGAAAAAGTAACAATTGAGAACTGTTGGTGGTGATGCAAACTGATACAGCCATATTTGAAAACAGTATGGAATTTCCATAAAATTTAAAAATAGAAGTCCTTTGTGATCCAACAATCCTGCTGGTGTGTATTTACCCAATGAATATAAGAAAAATTATTCAAAGGGATGCTAGCACCCCTATGTTTATAGCAGCATTATTTGTAAAGCTAAGATATGGAAAGAGCCCAAGTATCCATCAATTGATGAATAAATAAAGAATAAGTTGTATGTATATACAATGGAATATTATTCTGCCATAAAAAAGACTGACATCTTGCCATTTGCAATAACATGGATGGAACTAGACAGTATAATGCTAAAAGTGAAATAAGTCAGTCAGAGAAAGACAAATACCTTTACTCATATATGGAATAAAAGAAACAAAACAAACAAGCAAAGGGGAAAATAACAAGACATAGAAAGAGAAACAAAGCAAGAAACAGACATTTCATTACAGAGAACAAACTGATGGTTACTCGAGGGGATCTTAAAGGAGTGATGGATTAAATAAGTGATGGGGGTTAGAGCACTTGTCATGATGAGCACTGAGTGCTATATGTTATATTGTACACATGAAAATAATACAACCATATATGTTAACTAACTGGATTTCAAATGAAAACTTTTTTAAAATCCCAGTTTTTAAGCTCACATTCTGGCTTACAAAAGGGATTTAGTCCGGAATTTGGAGATTAGTTAATGAACAAATAAGGAGTGAACAGGCAGTTGTTAGATAAAATTACTATCCTTTTTGGCATGATCTTATACCTTTTATCTAGAATTATTTTTAGCACTTTAGACTCTTCCTATTTTATTTTGAGTCATTAAACAAAAATTTCCTCAAAGGACCTTAGACTCCATCCAATTTGAGCAACAGTGTGAGAGAGGAAATGGTGTCCAGGAGGAAAAAAAAAAAGATGAAACTACTTTTGTTTACTAGTGAATGCATAGTTCTTCCACAGAAGAAGCTTAAATGGTCATGGCTCCAGCTTTATATGTGTTCAGTCATATGTTCAGAAGTAGGTAACACTATCAAAAAATATAAAGCATCTGAGATTATTTTCCCTTATTTGAAAGCTGGTGTATGAGTCTGCCGTGGTTTTTTGGGTGTTGATAGAAGACGCAGACTCATGGTTCAGAAATAATATAGTTTATTATTCACAGCAATAGAGGTAGCCAGAATATTAACAGTATTTGTGTGTGTGCGTGTGTGTGTGTGTGTGTGTGTGTGTGTGTGTGTGTGTAGGGGTGGGGGTTATATATCAGTTCTGAGCCTCAGTTCCCACAAGAAGAATCAGAAAAGAGGCAGATAATATTTGCAAACACAACAGGTTAAGTTAAAAAAAAAAGATACCTTTCTGTCTTCCAAGTCTATTCAATACAACCATCTTCATAGGATGGTCTAGAACAAATAATAAATGCAGAAATGTAAGCAAACAATTGAAAAGTGTCTCCCAAGAAACACACTTTGAGAGTCTTTATTTGACAAAAATACTATAGGCTATTACATGGATCAGGTGCATTGAATACGGGAAGGTTAAAATTACAAGGGACCAAATATTTTTAAGCAGTTCAGGCATCCAGTAGAGTTCAAATAGGTTTTATAAGATTGAGGAAAGAAGCCATCAAAACCTGGGCCCAGGGGCGCCTGGGTAGCTCAGTGGGTTAAGCCTCTGCCTTTGGCTCAGGCCATGATCTCAGGGTCCTGGGATCAAGCTCTGCATCAGGCTCTCTGTTCAGCAGGGAGCCTGCTTCCCCCTCTCTCTCTGCCTCTCTGCCTACTTGTGGTCTCTGTCTGTCAAATAAATAAATAAAATCTTAAAACAAAACAAAAAACCTGGGCCCAATTTTCCCAAAAGTATGATTCTGATTCTAGTCTCTATGATGTTATCCCTTGAAGACAATGTCTATAATTGAGTTGAATTAGTTTACTAAAGAGCATACCCCCATTTGTTGTAGGAGAAAAACAATATGCAAGAGGCAAAATGCCACATGGAAGCCACCTGGTCTTCAGTGGAATATAGAATCAGTTCCTTTGGGATGGATTTGTTCCACATTTGACTTCCCACTTAAGGGAAAATAAGAGTGCCTTCTAATAGATTTTAAATAGGAAATGACAACGGAAGCTTATACAAGATTATAAAATGGGAAATTTCATTTAGATAAGCAATAATTTCAAAGTCATCTTCTTAATATGACAGACTCTTCACATAATCATAATTTTATTTTGGTATTTTATAGTAATTTCAAATATGGTAAATATAAAGAATTTACCTCTGTAATTATAGCGAGTCTGGTCGTAGTTTAATGTCAACAAAACATCAATTTAGAAGTATGGTCTACCAATTATTAATACATTTGGAAATGGTGTGTCATCTTCACTCTACTTGTCTCACTAAAACAGTGAGCCAAAAAAAGTAGGTCCAAGCTGTTTACTATGGTCAAAATGGGTTGCTTTTGCACTTGGTAAAGAAGCAGTCATATTTTGGAAGAAGAAACTGAGGCTATTAATATTTTCAACTTATTTTCAGAAAAGGAAAGAAAGGATAATCTAAGCTAAAGCCAAAATCTTACACAAGGTGGCAGGAGAATGATCTATTCCCAGATAAAGGATTTTTCAACTTAGCCATGTTAGGAGGAAGAAGAGATGAGACATTGTGGACTTCACTAACGTTTGTACACTGTTCAAAAAGTTTTCAAAATAATGTGAATTATTTTTCTTCTTTTAGTTGAGACAAAACAAACCAACATACAAACAAAAAACCACTAATGAGCTTACTCTTAAAAGGAGGTAAACAAGAAACTAGCAAAGATTGAGTGTTAGGAATTGTCCCCCTCCTTTTTTTTTTTTTAATTATGTTATGTTAGTTACCATACAATACATCATTAGTTTTTGAAGTAGTGTTCCATGATTTATTGTTTGTGTAAAAGACCCAGTGCCCCATGCAATATGTGCCCTCCTTAATACCCATCACCAGGCTCACCCATCCCCACATCCTTCTCATCTTTAAAACCCTCAGTTTGTTTCTTGGAGTCCATAATTTTTCATGTTTCATTTCCCCCTCCAATCCCCCCACTTCATTTTTCCTTTCCTTCTCCTAATGTCCTCCATGCTATTTCTTAGGTTCCACAAATAAGTGAAACCATATGATGATTGACTTTCTCTGCTTGACTTATTTCACTTAACATAATCTCCTCCAGTCCCATCCTTGTTGATGCAAAAGTTGGGTAATTCATCCTTTCTGATGGCTGAGTGATATTCCATTGTATCCATAGATCACATCTTCTTTATCCATTTGTCTGTTGAAGGGGATCTTGGCTCTTTCAACAGAATGGCTATTGTGGACATTGCTGCTATAAACACTGGGGTGCATATGGCCCTTCTTTCCAGTAAAATAGAGCTAGCCTATGACCCAGCAATTGCACTACTGAGTATTGACCTCAAAGATACAGATGTAGTGAAAAGAATTAGGTATTGTTAAAGCACAAATGCAGGGGATAGAAGTTATGGTACAGAAGAGGGAAGGGCAACCATATGGCAGAGTAGAATAAAGTAGCTCAGGAAGAAATAAGTCATATCCAGATATTGTAAGGCATGTGGGGTTGGCAGGGAGAACATGAGAAATCATGAGAGAAGAGAGAGAAAATGGACCAGGCAGGAGAGATTTATAACATTTTAACATCTAAGGTAAGCATATGCAAAGCAGAATAGGGAAAGAAATAAGTTTTTTTTTTAAGATTTTATTTATTTATTTGTCAGAGAGAGAGAGAGCAAGAGCGAGCACAGGCAGAGTGGCAGGCAGAGTCAGAGGGAGAAGCAGGCTCCCTGCGGAGCAAGGAGCCCGATGTGGGACTCGATTCCAGGACGCTGGGATCATGACCTGAGCCGAAGGCAGCTGCTTAACAAACTGAGCCACCCAGTCGTCCCAGAAATAAAAGTTTTTATAAGACTCAATACATAAGGAATAACGTGGAGGACACTGGGAGATGGAGAGAAGTGTGCTGGGGGAAATCGGAGGGAGAGACAAACCATGAGAGACTGTGGACTCTGAGAAACAAAGTGAGGGTTTTGAAGAGGAGGGTGGCAGGTGGTTGGGTGAGCCCAGTGGTGGGTATTAAGGAGGGAATTTATTACATGAAGCACTGGGTGTGGTGCATAAACAATGAATTTTGGATCACTGAAAATAAATTAAAAGAAAAAAAAAGACTGACTACAGACATGGACTTCAGTGTAAGACACATATGGAACTCACTGTAATACCAGCCACTTCCCACTGACACACACAGACTATGATAATAATAAATAATAATGCAATTAAGAAAATTGCCTGCCAAATAATTTTTCCTCTTTTTTATTTTTATGATTATTATTTTTATTTTATTTTTAAAGTTTTTATTTAAATTCCAGTTAGTTAAAATAAGGTAAATATTAGTTTCAGGTGTACAATATAGTGATCAACACTGCCATACAATGGCTTAAATAAAAAAAGGAAAAACAAATTTTAAAGATTTTATTTTTAAAAAACTCTACACCCAAGGTGGATTTCAAACGTACAACCCAAAGATCAAGAGTTACATATTTTACTGACTGATCAAGCCAGGCACCCCAACAAATAAAAATTTTATAAAATTGTTGAGTTTGTGGGAGTCTCATTTGCTCAGTCAGTTAAGTGTCTGCCTTTGGCTCAGATCATGATCTCAAGAGTCCTGGGATCGAGCCCCATATTGCTCATGCTCTCTCTCTCTCTCTCTCTCTCTCTCTCTCTGGCTTTTGCTCCTAAATAAATAAATAAAATATTTTTTTAAAAAAATTGCTGAGCTTGTTTAACTAGTTTTAAACTAGTAGACAGAGATGAAGTATGATGTCATGGCAGGGAAAAATACAACTTACTCGTTTTAAAAATAAAATGTGCAATGCAAGTTACATCACTTCTTTTATCACCACACTGGGACTTTCCCTACTGATTTGTTGTAATGTAAGGACCTATTTTATATTTTTATATTTTAGCAAGAGGCTTTCATTGAGGTTAACCTTAAACTGTCCTTGCTCCCCTTCCTCCAGGGGATTCACTTAAAAACAAGTCCTGGAAATCAGCTCCAGGTAACAAAGCCCATATACAAGGGTGGGTCAGGCCAGGTGGAGACATCAAGCAGCGGGAGGGGGGGGGCGGTGTTTGCATATTGTCTCCCTGGATATTAAGGAGTATGCCCCACTCCTCAGCCCTTTGGGAACCGTTTTGGCACCAATCCTAATCAAGGTGTAATAGGCTGGGTCAAATGTCTATACTAGGGTAAATTGAACCTCAATTGGTCACCTAGCCTCACTGTGGAGTTTCCTGTGTGTGTTAAAATCTCATTGGTCACCTGTGCGTGGCCAGGCCTGACTGCATGGCCTTTGCCCTTAAAAGCTAGACTGTGAAACAGCGAAGGGTTGCCTTCTCTCATAAGAGGTGTGGCCCCGAATGTTCGGTTAGATTCTTGATGCTTGGCATGAAATAAAGCTTTGCTTGACCTTCACTTTACATCAGTCTCGCTCCTTTAATCATAGACCCATTAATGAGGCACAACAGTATTAATCTTATAGTTATAAGTACACAATGCATCCATCATCCATTCTACCCCTTAACATTCCCCTTTGGACAGACCCATGATCTAGAACAAGCCTTATTTTATAGTGCCTTGTAGGAGATTTTTGCTGCTGCCTAAATTGCCTACTTTCCTCTCACCATTACCACGGAAATTGGGTCCACTGAAACAAAGGGGTAGTATAAGAAATTAACAACTTCCATAAATCTCTTTAAATAATAAAGTATAAGATAGTGATACCTTTTGTTTCTGCCACATAGCCAATTCTTGCAAGAATAAGGTCATATAAGAGAATTTACAACACATGCTAGCATTATCCTACTGGACCCAGATCATTTGTATGTTTCTCTGTCTCTGAGAAATGTAGTTATTTACATGACTGAAACCTACATATTGTTTGATATGACTACTAATATCACCTACAATATTTTAAAGCCTGTTTAAGGCTTCTGAAATACATAGGTTTATAAAAACTTATTAAGCATCTTGTATATATCAAACACTTTAAAAATCTCTGCTTTAAAAACAAAACAAAAAACCTCTACCTCAATGGAACTTTGAGTCTGAAAAAGATATAGGCAATATACAAGGCAACAGATAGAATAATTACATATTTGATTATATACTCCGAGGATGTCACATTAAATTGATATGAAAATGATGAGATGGATCTGGATTTCTTGTCAAAATTTTTTGCCGTAAAAAGAAATTGATATTTAGGGAAAGTTGTTACTGAAAGAGGTCCTGTGTCAACCAAAAATGTCTGAATAAATTTTCCAGTTGTGATCATTGCTTTGTTTAGCTGTCTTATATTAAGACTGAATTTAGTAATTCAGTCTCAGGTTTCAGTAAGTCTTTTTTTTAATGATTTTATTTATTTATTAGAGAGAGAGAGGGAGGGGCAGAGGGAAAGGAAGAACCAGACTCCTTGCTGAGCAGGCAGCTGATGCAGGACTGGATCCTAGTACCCTGGCATCATGACCTAAGCTGAAGGAAGACACTTAACCAACTGAGCCATGTAAACTTCTTAAAGGTAAAAAAGTTTATACTTCTAGTAGTTCCACAGACATTTCTAACATCCATAAGAAAGCATGTACTGATGTAAAATGCCAGCAAATCAAATTATTTAAAAAAGAAAGAAAGAAATAAAAGATATATCTGGATAAAGAGAAAAACAGAAAATCTAATAATACATTGAATTATTAGAGCAAAGAGTGGAGGAAGAGAAAATAAATATGAAATAGAGATTTCCACTAAAAGAAAAACATTGAATAAGGCAGGAGATTTAGAAAATTATTATGACAGACGAGAAAAAATAAAATAGGAATTTTTAGAAAATAGCAATGAATGAAAAGGTAAATTGTTCCTACCTCTATAATATTAGCTGTTTGTTGTTGTCGTTGTTGCTAATTTACCTATTTAAGCTAATAAACAAAGAAAGGTTTCATTTAAGGATAAGGTTTCTATATATATATATTTTTTTCCATTTAGGGTAAGATATATATATATACCTTAAGATACAGATGCAACATGTAAGAACTACATTGTTTGAACGTCTAATTTGTAAATGGTATTAGAGGAAACTTGTTGGAAATGTCCTTATGTGGTTGTGTTTCTGGAACTAAGTATATTTATTAATAAGGAATAGTTTAAAATTATGAAATGACCAGGAGTGGACAATTTTCCTAATCCTATCAGCTCTTTGCAGCCCTTTTATTAGCCCCCTTCAGGAAAATCAGCTTTATTTATCTAATTAAATTTTATATTAATGTGCTTTTGACTTTTGGCCTTTCTCTTCCTTCTGTTCTTTTTTTCCCCTAAATTACATGTTTCTGTTTAAGAGCTACTGTCAATTCTTTGATATGAATTCTCGACATCAATTTACTAACTCCAGAGATGAAGCAGCATCAATATTTAGAAGCGAAGAATACAAAGCCTTGGGCATCTGGATGGCTCAGTCAGTGAAGCATCTGCCTTCGACTCAGGTGGTGATCCCAGGGTCGTGGGATGGAACCCCAGGTTGAACTTTCTGCTCAGCTGGGAGCCTACTTCTTCCTCTCCCTCTGCCTGCAACTCCCTTTGCTTGCGTTCTCCCTCTCTTTATCAACTAAATAAAATAAAGTAAAATAAAATAATGTAAATAATACATTTATTTATTTATTAAAATAAAATTATTACACAATACATAATGTATTGCGTAATTATAATAATGATTAAATAATTTATTGAATATTTATATTAAATATATCGATTTAATTAAATAAATATTTTTTAGAATTTTAAATATTTCAAATTTAGATTGTTAAATATTAAATCATTAATTTAATAAATAAATATCTAAACATAATTAAATAAAATAATTTATTTATTAAAATGAATAAAATAATGTTGTCATTATCTGAGCATGTATTTTTAAATAGTCTAAAAAAACCATCTAATAAAGTCTAAATACATTGAGTTCAGATATTTATACAAGTTAACCCAGATACTCAACCCACAGACAGTTTCAAAACATTTGTTTTTATCTACTACTCAAAATATGATTGTAGTGTATTTATTTATAACTTTGACATAGCAAGGAAACTTGGAGGAAAAGGAGACATTTGCTTTTAATATTTGAAAATTATTTTGTTGATTTAAAAAAAATAAAAACCTTAACACTTGAGCATTTCTTCTTAAATAACACTGTGAAGTTTCTGAGTCGCATTCTATTAAAAGTGCTGGTAAAATGGCCTCAGTTACTCATTTAAATTATCAGCTGAATGGGTAACAAATGAAGTAGAGAGCTTTTTAATTATTTATGAATGTATTGCTTGTGGATGGAGTGCCACATAGAGTTACCTCTCTTTTTGGCTTTGTTTTGTGAGCAGCAGTGGAATCTATGAATGAGATTAAACATAAGGACATTCACAGAAATTCTTAATGAACTTCTGGGGAAGGGCAATAAGTGCAAGGAAAAAACTACAGCAAGACTAATTACAAATTTCAAGTGGTCATCGCTTAATTATAGAAGCTTTTAAGTTCATGTAATATATCTATTTTATGAGCCTATCATATTGTATTAATTACCACAAACTGCACTCTTGAACACTTATCTTTTCACATATTTCTTATTCTTAGTACTTAAAATTACCCTTATGATTGATAACTAAATGGATTTTACTGACAATGCATTTATTTACATAAATAAATAATGCTGTTTATATATATATAAACAATTGAATATGTGTATGTGTTCAATGAAATTTTTTTTTCAAATTAACATCTTAATTCTACCACATTGGTTACAAATAGATATAGACTTTATAGATTCATCAAATATTTTATTCTCAAATTTATATCTCCTTTGTGAAGTAAATGAAACTGTATATATTAAATATAATCCTATCACATGTAACAGTTACTAGTGCATCCCAGGACATACATAGGTCAGGTCCTACTCAAGGCATCACGGATAACTGGATTTAACTTTCTATCCTAGGAGTCTTCTGTATATTTCTGTGGCTTTTATACTACAATCAGGAGGAAGAATTCCTTTGCTAAAAGCTTCCAAATCACTATGTGAGTAGATTATTTGTAGACTAGTGATATAATATTATAGTTTAATATGTAAAGCATGATAAAATAAAATGCTATTGCCATATTTAATTTGTTCGGTAAAGCATTCATTTAATTATCAAGTATTCATTTGCTTTTTTTAAAAAAGATTTTGTTTATTTATTTGACAGACAGAGATCACAAGTAGACAGAGAGGCAGGCAGAGAGAAAGAAAGGGAAGCAGGGTCCCTGCTGAGCAGAGAGCCTGATGTGGGGCTCTATCCCAGGACTCTGGGATCATGACCTGAGCAGAAGGCAGAGGCTTTAACGCACTGAGCCACCCAAGAGCCGCAAGCATTCATTTTCTTTATACAGAAGAGATAGAACAATATTATATAGTAGAAAATACAGTAAATAATCTAGAAACCTTGATCATTTTGTTTTGGCAATTTTAGAACATAAAATTAGCTAAAGCTCAAGTGCAAGTTATATTTGTATCATAGGAGGAAAAGTTAATTAAAAGTTTGTTTATTACCATAGTTTAACACTTCAACAAAATGATAACAAGACAAAAATTAATGAATATATGAAGTATACAATAAAAACAATAATCTTGAGTGTATGTGACTCACTGTAGGTATTGATAGGCTAGAAACCAAAGGGAAAGTTTCTATAGGGTTTGTTCAGTTCCATGCTCATCAGATATTATTAGGCTTTCTCATATTGCTTCCTTCACCACATTAATTTGTCTAATGAAGTTTTCAAGAGTTAGAGACAGTGATAGGTTCATGGCTGGAGAGAAGGTACAGAATCTAAGATAGTTCAGCAGTGCTTATTATTTAAGAGAAAGACAGCATGGGAGGTGAGGGGTGGAAGGAAAGGGATAAGAAGAGAGAATCTTAAGCAACCTCCTTGCCCAGCACAGAGCCTATAGGGGCTTCATCTCATCGCCCTGAGATAACAACCTGAGCTGAAATCAAGAGTCAGATGCTTATCTAATTGAGTCACCCAAGTGCACCATTTTTTTCCCCTGTATCTTTATTTTCATCTCTTTCTGAAACTGAGTTTCCCTTCAAAATCAGGACTTGCATACACAACCTAAATAATTATTTTGGGATTTGATCACGTGGAAGAGGAGAGAATGAGAAGAGCTAAGTGGTCCAGGAGAAGCATATATGAGTTCAGACTGAGTGGATTATGATTGTGGACAACTGAGCATCAATCCTAATGCACAGAATACATCTCAGAATTATTTTCCTGAAACAAGAAAGAATCTGTTTAACCCACTGGCTTCTGCATCCTATCCACAGTGGTTAAAATTCATCCCAGAAGTAATTAATGTCCCTGACTTTTCTATTACTGGGCATGAGAGAAGAGCTGAGTGGGCTTGGTCAGTGTCCCACCTAATGAAAGGCAGAGCAGATTCAGGCCAAAAAAAAAATTATTAGTTCTTTCCAAATTAGATTTAATGGGATTCTATTTTTCATTCATGAATTCATTTTACATTATATATTTTATCGATTTTTCTAAGCTTTGGTCAATATTCACTGCATTTTGAATAGCTTTTATCTATTATTGTAAATCATTTTTCTGCTACATTTGTTTAGTCATGGTTATCCATTTCTTCTTCCAAGTTTTTCAGATATGTGATATCAATTTCCAAATAAATTATTTAAAATGTTTATTTTTTATACTAAACTTCTATGAAAAACATTGATATATATATTACGGCATATTGTTCCCCTTTCAACTTATTTTTTAAAATGTGAATGTTCCTTGGCAAATATATATTGTTTCTTTTTATGTTTATGTAGATTCTTCATAATTTTCCCAAGTTCATTGGCTTATGGTTTATATTTTTTAATAATTTTCCAACTGCCAATTAATAGATTTTTTTCCATTACCTTGTCTAAGTTGCTATAGCCATTATAAGTAAAAAGCATTTGGAAATCTATATCCCTGTCCAGTTTCCTCAGATCACTCATTATTTTCAGGATCTAGTTGGATTTTCTTACAGGTTCCAGGTGGACAAGCTTTTGAACTGGTGCTAATTATTATTTCCGTTTCTGGCTTCCTGCATTTACCAGCTTAGGGATAATTTTTAACAATTATGATGAAATGAGGCATCATATTCTTATTCTCAACTTCATTAATAATGATATTAGTGTAACAAAGCCTACAATATAATAATAGATACATGTAAAATAATTTCATTGACCAAAAAAGTGGTGGAAAATGTAAATAAAACACAGTGGCAACCAACTAGTCATTTCAAGTTGAGCTATTTTTTCCCCCTTTATCTCCCTGCCTCTTTAATTTCCTGTAGCACATTCCTACAAAGTATTTTAAGGTGTTTTAAATGCACATACATAGAGATCATCATGGAGTCTAACTCTAATAATTCCTTGTCAGTTTTAAATATTTTAAGTATTGTTCATTCCTATGTAAGTTGTCTATTAACTTTTTCTCCACACTGCACTTAATTGCAAGGAAATATTTAATTTTAATATAAATTAATTAATCACTTTAATAAATATTTTTACCTTATGGATTAATCTTTGATGATTATTTCTTAATTTTTTTAACTCTTAAAATTTTATTTATTGAGAGAGAGAGTGAGAGAGAGAGAGAGAGAACAAGTGCAAGCAGGGGAAGCTGCAGAGGGAGAGGGAAAAGAAGAAGCATGTTCCCCACCAAGCAGGGAGTCAAGCTCAGTCTCAGGGCCTTGGGATCTTGATCTGAGGTGAAGGCAGAGGCGTAGCTGACTGAGCCACTGAGTCTAATTGTTATCTTTGATATTTAAGGAAATACTTTATCATCTCTAATTGATCCCCTATGTCACAAATACAGTTTTCTCTATGGTGCTATTAATTTTATTGTCTTCAAATTAGACTCTTTTTCTAGAAGCATTTTTAATCAGTCTCTTAGGTCTATAATTTAGTTTTTATACATTTCATTTAGTATTTTATTTTATCTTCATCATCTCTGAGTATTACTGACCAGTACTCATTGGTCAAATCTTTCTTATTAATCTATTCCAAAAATTTGTTTGTTTCTATAAGATTTTGTTATTACTGCTGTCGTTCTTAGGTTTTGCCTTTATATTCTTTTTGTTTTGATTTGTTGTTTTATGCTTTGGTGTTTTTGTTGTATTGTTTTGTTTTTCTTTTGAATTAATACAATTAAACCTTTAGATTATCTTCATACCTTTAATTATTGTCACTTGTTTTCACAAATGATATTACCATAGTACAGTAATTCTAAATATTTCTGAATTAGCTGTATTATTTCTTTTTAGGTATAAAGTTAACTTCCAGTTACATGGACTTAATATTTTGGTCATTCTATTCTAGTTTTATTGCCTTATCATTGGAAAATATAGCCTGATACTTAACTCTAGGGAATGATGTGGGAGAGCTAGGTTCTTGTCTCTTGGAGTCAAAGAAGGAATCTCGTGGGCAATGGAGAGTGAGTGAGTGAGTGACAGAAGTTTATCAAGTGAATATATAGAAAAAGCTCTCACAACTAAGAGGGGTCCCCACACAGTTAACAATGAGTGCCTTCAGGGTTTATTTTTTATAAAAAGGTAACCAGGCAACTTTAATCCTTTTAACATCTCTATCAATAACTGCTGCAATGGCTTACCTCCTTTTTAGGGTCTGATTATTCTTTTTTGGTTACAGGTGTTTATCATAGAGACACCCACCCCACATGACCCACCCCATACACCTAGGGCAGGGTGGTCCTCCATCCCACAGGCCTAGATCAGGGTGCTCTTCCCTGGGGTAGGGTGGCCCAATTTATCTCTTTCCTCTGGTTTTCCCACACCACATTTTGGGGATTTCTGAGAGCCTGTTCACAAAGTTCCCTATGGATCTCTTCCTCCCTAGCCCCACCTGTCCGTTACTCATTTTGAGAGTTGATATTACCAAAGTACTGTAATTCTAAAAATTTCTGAATTAGCTGTATTATTTCATTTTAGGTATGAAGTTAACTTCCAATTATATGAATTTAATATTTTGGTCATTGTTTTCTAATTTTATTGCCTCATTCTTGAAAAATATAACCTGATATTTAACTCTAGGAATATATTGGCCTATACTTCTGACCTAAATAATGGCCTGTTTGTGTAAATGTTCAACTTATGCTTATATACTTACTGAAGACTATTGTTTTGGGGTCAGGATGCCTACATTTATTAATAGATCAGGACTATTAGATTCTCTAAATTTTGATGTCTCTTAATTTAATCTAATTAAATTATCAGTTAATGAAAGAAGTTAAATTTTTTATGTACTACTGCATCTAAACTTATCAAAGTCTTTTGCTATAATTAGACAAGTATGTCATCCTGTTTTTATACCAAGTCTTACATTAAAAAAATCATACTATCTGAAATATTATTTTTTATTATTATTATTATTATTATTATTTTTTTTAAGGATTGTATTCATTGGGGTACCTGAGTGGCTCAGTCAGTTAAGTGTCTACCTATAGCTCAGGTCATAATACCCGAGTCCTGGGATAGAGCCCCACAGGGGGTTCCCTGCTCAGTGGGGTGCTTCTCCCTCTCCCTCTGTTATTCCCCCTGCTGTGTGCATGTTTTTCTTTTCTCACTCTCTCTCAAATAAATAAATAAAATTTAGAGATTATCTCTCTCAAATAAATAAGTCAAATTTTTTTTCTCAATGGGAGGGAGAAGCAGACTCTCCACTGAGCAGGGAGCCTGATGCAGGGCTCAATACCAGGACCCTGGGATCATCACCTGAGCTGAAGGCAGACACTTGAACCGACTAAGTCACCAAGGCACTCCAGTTGTTTATTTATTTATTTATTTTTATTATGCATATGTTTTATCTCTCTTTTCTTCAAGTCTTTATTTCGATCTTTTTACTTTTTTCATAAAACTGAATTATCTCAAGATGACTTGGTCATCCTCTTTTCCCCCACCCCATAGGTCATAGAGTACATTTTAACTGTTAAAATAATATTAGTATTTAAGTGCTGCCTACACAAATTAAGGAAAATTATCTGTGGTCTGTATTCCTGAAAATATTTTTTTTTATTATGCCTTCCTATTCCAATGACATTTTATAAGGATCTAAATGTTTACATTTGTGATTATTTTTTTCAAGATAATAAAGCTATTACCGCATTCTTTTTTATATCTGATGTTATTTAAAAAATTTCTGTCAGTCTGATTCTTGTTTCTTTATTAATGAATTATTTCTTTTTCTCTCTAACACTTATGATTTTTTTTTGTCTTTGGTATGTATGCCCTAGTTTGGGATTCATAGTGTCAACTATAGTTATGAATATTTTCTTTCTTTTCTTGTATGTAAGTTTTAATCCAGTGTCTTGACTATTTTATGCTTGAGAAATAGATGTACATTAATATTCAAATATTTCCTTCCTTTTTCTTCTTTCATTTAAAAAAAGTCATTTATTTTGTTTTATTTAAAAAATATTATTTATTTATTTGGAGTAGAGAGAGAGGGTCATGAAGAGTGGCTAATTATATACTTTCAATTTGGGAGGAGCTGAGGGATAGCACAAGCCTCCAAGGTATTTTATAAACAAGGTTTCCAGGACCTCTAGGGGGCTAGCTATTGTTAGGGAAAGGTCATTTATTACTATTTGGTAAAAACTCAGGGAAGAGACTCTTCTGATGTGTATCAGTGGGTATATGCTTGGGAGATGATTGCCAATGTATATCTTGAGGGCAGGGGTGGGGAGTAGAGATAAAGAAGTTTCCAAAGTAATTTTTACATGTGAAAGTAGATTTTCAGTATCCTGGGGGGTGGACTAAGAATGCTTTTTGCCCTGAGTGGCTGTGTCCACATGGAAGCAGCTGAGTCCCCAGAGGAACTTCAAGGACTTGTCAACAGGCTATGAGTAGTAAGGAAATTTAATTTTTTCTCTAGCTTTTGTTCCACACACATCACCTACATCTTACACCTCTTTTATATTGATAATTTTAAGGCTTTGCTGGTATCCAGATGACTATATCCTTAAGTGACTTCTTATCTCTATTGGATCCATTACGTATTCTATCCATTGTATTCTTAATTCAACTAGATTACATATATTTAATCTATTAGTACCACTAGGTTCTTATTCTTGTTTTTATTTCAAAATCTTTCCTTATTTCCTTACATTATTTATTGGGTATATTTTAAATCCCTGATATACTCACTTATTATATATAAGCTGTCAACCTTATTCTTACTTTGAGGTAGCTATATCTTTTTGGGTTTTAGGACATCATACCAACAATGCCAAATAATTTTCAGACAACAGCAGGATCTCCAAGAATTCAACTAAATGCTGACACTATCTACCTCAACATAGTGTAACATTACATCAGTTAAGGGATCAGTCCTCCAAGACTATCTCCAACCCTACCTCAGATGCCAGTCTCACTGTAGGCCCCATGTTATTACCTGTGCTTGTGACTGAGCAACTACAGGTTGGAGGTCCCAGTGGCCTACTTCTTACGTTCTTTTAATTTGTTACAGGGACTCACAAAACTCAGAAAAATACTTACTTTATGTTTGCCAGCTTATTAAAAGATATAATAGAAGATTTGAATCAATAGATAGATAAAGAAGTGCACACGGCAAGGTATGGAGAATGGGCACAGAGCTTCTATTACCTTCTGGAAGACTGCCACTCTTCCTGCCTTTTCATACATTTAACAAACTAAAAGCTTTCTGAACCCAGTCCTTTCAGGTTTTCTGTGGAGGCTTCGTGACATAGTCATGACTGACTAAATCATTGTCATTTGCTGATCTAATCTCCAGCTCCTCTTCCCTCCCCAGATAATCCTGAATTGGGAGGAAGGGGAGGCATGTTGGGCAAAAAGTTATGAAGGCTTTCACCAAGTGGTTGGTCCTTCAGGCAAACAGCCCTTGCCTTGAGTGAGGTCTGAAGGTCACTTCATTAACATAACAAAACACACCTCTCTCACCCTTATCACAGGAAATTCCAAGAGTTTTAGGAGCCATGGTTGAAAACTAAATATTCAGATGACCAAAATATATTTCTTGAAAACCACTATATTACACTACATGCTTAAGTATTTAATTATGTGATCTTTTAAACTAATATTTTTCTAAGAGTCTAAACTGTTCTGTCAGTAATCTGGATTGGGGAGTGATGTATTGCCAAATTTCTATCATTTCAGTCCAGGAAGTCAAAGAGAAACAACAGGAGAGCCCCTTAGGGCAGGAAGTTCAAAGTTACAATGTTGACTACTACTCCCTTTTCTTGATTTTTTTTTTTTTTAAACAAGCAAATCATCTCTTCCGAGTTGCAGTTTAAAGCCAAGAATATGCAGACTTGGGAGAAAAAAATAGTTAAATTTGGAGACTTGCAGAGGTAGAATCAGAGTAGTGAAAGCCATTACAGTAACTGAACTAACTGAGGTCAGTGTTTGGTGAATCACAGAAACAGGTGGAGTTGTCAAACAAAGGAATCTTTGTTTACAACATACAAGGAGATCACAGGGAATAAGTTCCAAAGCCTTGACTGTTTGAACAGGAGAGAGATTTTTATTTCGTATTTAAGATGAATACTCAGAAGGGAGAGTTTTATTATCCCGTGTATGGTTGGTCATAAGGTTGTGGATGCATGCACATCCACATATGTATTTGTGCAATATGTATTGCATATTCACCTGAATGAAGCTTGTATTCCACCGAGGGCAGAAACTTCAACGTTAGAATAAAGCAGAGGTAACTGTTGGACAAGGGAAAGGGACTCTGCAGGCTTCAAGAGCAGATATAAACTAGATGGGATCTTGGACTCATTTTCTGGGACAAGGAATGCAAGGCCTTGATTACTTTTGAAATAGCACTAGGAGTTTTACCACTGATTTATTGTCTCAATAGCTTAGGCTATTTCCTGGTCTGGTGGTGACTGTTAGTTTTCCCATTGCCTTGTTCCCTCAAAATCCTTAACTAGTGAGGTTTTTGCATTTCTTTGTAAGAACCTCCCAGGAAGTTTTGGAAGAAGTGTACTTGGGCAAGTACACAGGTGGGGTATAGATCATTGAAAATAGCTGGGGACAAAAAATGACTTTTCTTATGTCAGGAAAACTATATCTCATCTTTAATTTTCTGGGAACCTCTAACTCTTTCTGCTGATGTTACCAGCAGGCATCTGAGATATTACTGATTGTTCTCTAGAACCTAAGGAAAAGGGAATGTAGAAAGCAAAAGACAAAACTTTAAAATCTATCCTGCAACTCATCAATTCACTGCAGCCACCTCTCTGTCTTTCCCGTTCTCTTTTTCTCTCTTTCTCTTTCTCTCTCACTTTCTCTCTCACATACGCACAACACACGCAAATCAACTTAAAACAATTTTTAATTTTCCCTATTCCATATTAATATACTTGAGGCATGATCATTTTCTTAGTAAATACAAGAAAAAAAATCTAGGATTCCATCATTCTGTGTGATTAAAGTATTGAGGAATTTACTTCCAATATCATTTATAAAAACATATTTTATTTAAGTAATATTATATAATCAGGTGCCTACATTTTTCTTATTCTCCAACTAGTGTTATTTGGCAATTAATATATTGTCAATCAATATTCCCCTATATCTGAATGTGTGGGTAGTGAGAGGTGAGTTATAGGCAAGGGTGGTGAACACTCCCAACAACTGCAGACTACATATATCTTAAGCCATGATTTTCTTTGCAAAGGTCAACATTGATAATGTTCTAGTCATACCTCCGTGTACAAGGAAAGAAGTAGCATATTTCTTGAAAGACACAGCTATCAAAGCTCCATTGAGAAACCGTAAAGATGGAGAAGGGATTTGCAAATTATATATCTGATAATGGACATCTACTCTGATTATTAAAAAATGAATAAAAATAAAAAAACTTACTAATAACCAGAGTATCCAATTTTACATGTGAAGGAAATAATGGAAGAGACATGTCACCAAAAGGATATGGATGGCTTATAAGCACATGACAAATTTCACAACATTTAGACATTAAAGAAATACAAATTAAAATCATAATGAGACATGCTTAAATATCTATTAGAATGGCTAAAATTATAAAGGCTAATTGTACTTCGTCTGAGCTAAATTGGGAAGCAACAAAAAATCTAAACTGTTGTTGGCATATATCATGATATGACCACTTTGGAAAATAGTTTGAAAATTTTTTTAAATGCAAAATATGTTGCAGTTACACAAATAGCCATTTTACTTCTAGGCATTTAACCAAGAGAAACAAACCCTATGTTCATACAAGGACTTGTATATGAATTTCATAGCAGCTTTTAGAATTGAAAACAGTGGAAATGTTGTTCATCAATGTCCATCAATAGAGAAAAGACAAATTATGATCTATTCATTAAAGAGATTACTATTCAACATCAAAATGAACTATTTACAATTGGAGATTCTCAAAGTAATGATGCTGAGAAAAGAAAAGCCAGGCAATGAATAGTATATACTGTGTGATTCCATGACTATGAAAAATCTAGAAAATACAAATGTATATATAGTCACAGTCATCAAATATTTTGGTGTGATTTTAGTGCCTTCTTCTGTGCTCCCATAGCTTCCTACACTTGGATCTCCGAGCATTTGTTACACCATGTGAAAATATGAACTCTTTTTCTTTATTCTGTCTTACTAGATTAAGAATCCTTGAAATTTTATGGACATTTGAACTCTCAGTTATTAGCAGAAATTCTATCACACAGTAAGTTTTCAAATATAATAGCCAGAGTTTTACAATGACTTCTAAGCTTTTACATGATCTAGCCAATCATTTAACCTCGGTGACCTCTTTCCCTGCTACTCTTCAGTCACTCACAGAGGCCTCCTTGCTATTCCTCAGATATTCCAGGCATGATCCAACCTTATGGCCTTCAAGATAGCCAAATCCTTTGTCTGGAGTGACCTTATTGCTGATAGTTCTGGGCAAATTCATCACCTTTCCATACCTTTGTTCAATTGTCAGCTTCATTGTAACTACCCTGATCTTCCTATTAAAACTTTTAGCTCCCCATCCCCTGCCTAGCAACCTTGATTTTTCTCACCCTGATCGAATTTTTCTTTTTCCCCATTGTACTCATCATTTTTGAATGCACTATGCAATTTTTATTAAGGTTTATAGCTTTTAATTGTCTCACCCATTAAAATAAAAGTTCTAGGGCACCTGGGTAGCTCAGTGGGTTAGGCCGCTGCCTTCGGCTCAGGTCATGATCTCAGGGTCCTGGGATCGAGTCCCGCATCAGGCTCTCTGCTCAGCAGGGAGCCTGCTTCCTCCTCTCTCTCTCTCTGCCTGCCTCTCTGCCTACTTGTGATCTCTCTCTCTGTCAAATAAATAAATAAAATATTTTAAAAAATAAAATAAAATAAAATAAAAGTTCTACAAAGCCAAGTATTTCATTTACCAGTGTAGTCTGAAGTAATATCTGCCATATAATAGGTTCAATAGACAATTGGTAAATTTCAGAATAAATTAATGTTGAGAGTACACTGACTTTCAGAAGTCATTTCAATAATTTTTTCCAAAAAATAAACTATGTAAAACATACCTTAAATTTACTTTCAAAATATTTTATAGCATATAGTGGACAATATACATAAGCCTTAAAGAAACAATCATATAAATAACCATTTCATACAAACTTAAAAACTGCATAATACCACACTCCTAGATCCTCTCTGAACGCTCTAAAATAACCCTTCAAAGGAAATACATTTTTAAAAATAACAGATTTTATGTCAAATAATTTAATAAAAGTTTCATTCATCTATGTAGATCATAATAAATGTTTTTAATAAGCATGAAATTATAACTCTGAAGTGTGCTAAAATGAAACCACCTGCTAAGCGTGAGAGAACTAAAAGAAACATCATTTTTCCAAATAAGAGGAATTTAACCTTTGAATCAAAGCATGTGGATTTGTTCAAACTGGCCATAAAGGAATATGGAGACACAAACCATAGAAAGTCATATTTTAGATTTCTAAAAGACTTCGAAGTGAAGAGTATACATTCACTTCTCACTTATTGCTCCTACATATTCATGAATTTGAGAGAAAAAATAGGCCCTGTGTGTCTTAGCAACTAATGGGATATATTTTGATATTTACATGCTTACACATATTATGTGTTATAGTCTTTTCTTTTACATGCTGTAAAAAGGTTAACCCCTTTTCTGCAGAGATCTGAAAATGTGAAACAGTGCCTGAGTAGCTGAATTCATCTAATTCGAATTTCTTGCAGGTCTAAGAACTATTGTTTTTCACTTGACTGCCTCCTTTTTCATCTGTCAATTGGTTACAAATTCTGGTACTGAAGAGAATACATTGGGGCTGGTGGCTCAGTGGGTTAAAGCCTCTGCCTTCCGTTCAGGTCATGATCTCAGGATCCTGGGATCGAACTCCACGTCGGGACATAATGTAACGACAGATAGTTTATATGGGAGCCCTTTGGGTACTCTGGTGGATGAATGTTTTTAAATTCGTTTTTCATGGACATGGGGAGTTAGAGACGAGAAGGGAGGTGGGGGAAATTGGAAGGGGAGCTGAACCATGAGAGACTATGGACTCTGAAAAACAATCTGAGGGTTTTAAAGGGGCGGGGGGTTGGGATGTTGGGGTACCAGGTGGTGGGTATTATAGAGGGCACTGCTTGCATGGAGCACTGGGTGTGGTGCAAAAAGAATGAATACTGTTATTCTGACAATAAATAAAAATAAATTAAAAAATATTAGTTTTTCATAACTGCAAAAAAAGAAAAGCGCTCCCATTTATAGCGTACACTTTATGGTTCACAAAGCACGTGCCAACAATAAAAATAATGATGGGTTACCATTACAATTCATAGAAAAGGAGGTACAGGGAAATTGAATGAAAGGGAATAACAAAGTAGGTTCATAAGTCAATCTTCCTTGTAAAAAAATTAACCTGAAAGTGCGTTTCTGCCACCTCTCTCCTGTGTGATATGATAAAGAACGACCACGATACATGAATTATAGTTCGGGGTTTTGAAAAGCATTATAGCTTTATACCAACACTTGAGCATTTATTTATTCATTGATTTATTTATTGCAAACAAGATAGCTCGATTTGATATGGGGTTCCTGATAACCAACCTCAGAAATAATTCCATCTTCATGAGAAGTCAGAAAGAACCACAAACCAAACCTCAAAATAGATTCAATGAGAAAATACTCTTTAAAAAATTTCCCTTCCTGGGGCACTGGAGTGGCTCAGTGAGTTAAAGCCTCTGCGTTTGGCTCAGGTCATGATCCTAGGGACCTGGGATTGAGCCCCATGTCTGGCTCTCTGCTCAGTGGGGACCCTGCTTCCACCTCTCTCTCTCTCTCTGCCTGCTCTCTGCCTACTTGTGATCTGTCTGTCAAATAAATAAATAAAGAAATAAAATCTTTTAAAAAATTTTCCCTTCCTATCAGAAGCATACCAAACCACTAACAAATTCCCCCAGAAAGCTTCATCTAAAAGGTTGTACTTTCTTCAGACACCCAGCAGGACCTTCTTCTCTGGGCCTGGTATTTCTTCAATGGCCTATTCCAGAGAATAAGACACTAAACTACTGAGCTCCATGGGCCTCAGAACCACGAAAGAGATGATGACGGGCACAAAGCATGCCTCTGGTCACCAAGAGGGTATGGAAACGTTTGCTGCTTTTCTGCATTTTTCAAAGCTGAGTTTTTAGCCGGAGGCCGCTCCTTTATGATAAATTGCTGATACCATATAGTAAAAGCTATTATATGATCTTTTACAAACCATTTCCTATCTTTGCATTCTCATGTGCCAAGACAGACATGGATTATTTAAAACCCTGAAGAGAGTTCTCTTGCATTTAAATTGCCTGTAACCTTCGTGTAATAGATTTATGATTGATGATAGATTTCGTTAAAATATAACTATTTTACATATTTACTCTCAGTAAACAATTTCAACCTATGCTCACTTAAGTAACTTGGTGCATAATCCCTTTTCTATTAAACCATGGTACAAGGACCAATGCTGCATTTCCGAGGGAACCCCAAGCTATTTTGCTAGAATGGACTTATGCCTATATATCAGTCGTCCTGTTTCACTCCCTTTGTGGAGCACCTACCCTGGAGGTCATGTAATAACCAATGACCAAAAGCAAACAAAAAACCCAAACATCCAGGTCGAAGTGCCATCCCTGCCTGGAGAAGAGGAGACTGCTCAGACACATCCGGGGCAGGCATCTCAGCCCAGGACTGTGCTGGGGAAGCTGGTTCCTGGCTTTCGGCGCAATCTGGAAGGCAGCAAACTGACCCAAGAGCGCAGCTGGCGTTAGGACTGATGATCTTTTCGCAGCCAGGCCGCGGGCGGACACCCGCTCAGGGAGCCAGGCTAGGAGGCTGCCCAGCGCCAGCGCTGGCAACGCTCGCACCCCGCCAGGGCTTAGCCCCGCACCCCAGCCCAGGCCGGGGCCTCAGGAGGGAGGGTGGCGGGGGCGGCGCAGAGAAGGGGCTTTTTCTAATTCCCAAAGCAGGAAGTGAGCTCACGGAGGACTCAGGAGGGAGGTGGGCGGGGGCGGGTCGGGGGTGGCCCAGAGAAGGGGCTTTGCTAATTGCCAAGATGGGAAGTGAGCTCACGGAGGACTTGGCAGAGACTCTGGGAGGACCAGGAGGTGCTGGCGGAGGAGGGGCGCGCAGCGCCAGGGTGTTGTGCTGTGGCCCAGTCGGGACTGCAGGACCCACCAGACTCGCCGCTGCCCGTGCTCTACTGCGCTCCAGCTCAGCACCCCAGGCAGCGCTGTCCTGTTACCGCTGCCTGCTGCCCCTCCCCGCCCCATGGATTCTCCGGACAACCCTCTGCTCACAGGTAAAGTGACACCGCACCGTGCACTCAACTGGAGCAGAAAACGAGGGCCACTAGCGGGGGTCGGGGGTGTCCGGGCCTAGGCTCCAGCAAACCCCAGGGCACTGGGACAACCCCGGACACCTGCCGCACCCTGTCCGCAAGGGGTCCGGCCTGGGACAGCGCTGCAGGAGGTACCCCCCACCCGCCAGCGGGCAGGCTAGCCCCCGTCTTTGGCACACCCACGCGCATGTCAGAGCCTCCTGCCATTCCCAGGGCACCCAGAACCCAGAAAGTGAGGCCTTGGGTGCTTTCTTGTGACAGATTCAAGGCAATTCTTCGACTTTGGGACTTCAGAGTTAACATAGTTTTCATTTGAGATTATTATTTTTGTGTGGGGGCCATAGCTTTTCTTTTGACCTATGGTTGTTTTCACTCCCGGTTATGAAGAAGCCCCTAAATCCTAACCCTGTTGAGGACTCCAAAAGCTCTCAGAGCAGCAGTGCTGGGGGACAGTGTGGACACATGTTTTGGTTTCTTCTCTGGCCTGATTCTGTGGCAGCCCCGCTCTGTCCTCCTCAGACATCAGAGCAATATGTGAACAAGTGGAGAAGGGACCAGGGGGTCAGGAAGGTGGCCACCGAAGAGTGACTTCTCTGGAGGGTGGCTGAGCTAGCAAGTGAGCATGTTAGTCCAGCTCTGCCTGCAGTCAGGATGGAGCTGAACAGGGGCCAGGGAAGGGGAGGAGGAGCAGAGTGGGGACAAAGGGACCAAAGAGGAGATTCAGATGAAGGGAACTAATGGGGAGGAAAGAGAAGAAACTCTAGAAGACAGGCATGTAGAAAGGAAAAGGGATGAAGTGGGCATTGGGAAAGGGCACCACCAGGGAAGGAGAGAGGAGAAGGGAAGAGGGAGGAATAGAGGAAAGGGGAAAGGGAGAAGGGAGGAGTCAGCATGCCAGGGCTCCCCCTGCATCTGAAGAAGAGGTGGCTGGTCCAGCTTGTCAAATGGGGTGCTCACTCTTTGGTCCCAGTTTCTGCTCCCAGTGCTACTGGGCTTTGCAAGGAAGGCAGGTTGTCTCCTGGGACCTACTGGAGCCCACTGGAGCCCACAGGAGGGTGCGAGAGGTATGATGCCAACGGGTCCTGTCCTGAACTGCTCCCAGCCACCATCCTCACCACATGGTGCAAGAGGGACCTCAGAACAAAGGAAGGACACAGGCCCGCATGTCTGCCGGTGGCCCTGGGCACTTAGCTCATCGCAGTGAACCACACAGCCTCCTCAATCCAGGCTTTCAAAGCCTCCTTCTTCGTTCCTGGCTTTCATGTCTGTAGGAACATGAGCCAGATCTAACTCATCTCTGACAGACCATTCTGACTCACCCCGTGTCAGATTTTTATTAGTGGCTGTAATAGAGTAAGATAGCAATGCTCTAACAAACGGACTTTTTCCACCCACTTGACCTCAACAGTCTTATACATTTTCTTAGCGAAAACATCTTGTCTCCTTCCATTAAGCTCATAACGTGGTCAAATAGTATGCATGAGCCTTCATTAGATGCGAAGCGATACAGAGGTCCTTTTTTTTTTTTTTTTTAATTTTACAAGGTAAAGTCAGTGAACACATCCAACTTGACGAATACGTCTCTAAAATGTCAATCCAGGCAAAGCTTTTTCTGCCGACAGTTTGGAGCCTACGTGGTGACGTTTTTAAAATGCTTTCAGTCCCTCAGTGAGGCTCTTAGAAGCTAGCCAGGGCTTACTACGTGCCAGGCACTGTGTCAGGTGTTGGAGCTAAAGGGAAGGAGAGCTTGGAGGCTGGCTGGGGAGGGACATCCATGACACAACCACAGCTAGAAACGGAGGCCAGTGCTAGAAAAGAGAGAGCAGGCTGCATGGAGAGTGTGTACCATGGGGCTTGTGAGCTCACGAATAAGTGGGAGTAACTGGAGTGGGGAGATGGGGGAGAGAAAGAGGGTCTTCCCATCAATGGGAATCACCTGTGCTTGGAGGCAGGCACCATGAGGGGTCTCCACAGGAAGAGGGAGGCAGTGTGGTTGAAGGGCAGAGAGATGGAGCAGAACAGGCATCAGTCAGTTGGAGAGGTATGAAGAGACTGATGGGAGGATTATGGGTGCCTTTAGAGGACTGAGAATTTGTTAGAAGATCAGTGCAGATTTCTATGGAGACAAATGCCAGGAACTGATAGGTCTTTGAAATGTCACTCTGGCTGCCTTTTGGCAAAGCGGTTGGTAAAAGGCACTTGCAGGTGTGAACACACCAGGTGGGAGGTGAGTGCAGGAAATCAGGTGAGGGAGCATGGGAACTTGGTCCGGGGCTATAGAAGGGAGAAGAGCCTTTAAGGAATTCCACAAATTGGCACCAGCTGTGGCTTCATTACAGAGCTGGAAGGGGGAGGTGGTGTGTCCTGGAGGTTACAGAAATTACATGAGAAAGGGACGTCTTTTTAGATCTTTTTTTCAACTAGAGGAACTCTCACCTTATTGATAGAATTCCAGAGTGGGAACCGATGGACATGAGGACATCTTTGAAATGTCTGAATATGTTCTTCGACATCTTTGCAAGTGACGAGTAGACCTTGACCTTAGAAGTCCTCGGCCCTCTTGGTAGCCAAAAAGATTTCACCTACAGATTTGGGTTCTCCCTTTTAAAGTCAAGGAGACAGTCCTTCCAAAGGACACCTCCTATCATTTTACCCTCTCAACATGTCTCACGTGCTGGGATCTCCAAGAACCTCTGTTCCAGGTTGTGAGTATCCACTTTGGCCGGGCTGGTCTTGCCAAGAACACCACCACAGGAAATCTAGAGCCTGTAGTGCTATTAATAACATAATATAAGACTGTATTTGCTGCCCTCATGGCCTCTTCCCACCATGACTCACTGAAGCTTTTTACACATTGTATCCATTAAGCTATAGTTCCCAAAGCTCATCTTCTCTAGTGCCATTAATTTTTAGGGGACCAGGCAAACCTTAAACTTGTCCCCCTAAATTGGATCCCTGTGCCCCCACAATGTCTTTGAATGCCTTTCACCATGATCCTTGAATGATTTCTGAGACCACTGCTGGTATCTAACACTTCTTCGCACCTTGTCTGTTAGGTTCTTGGAAGAGGAGGTGGCTATGGAGATGAGTGGGGATGGAAGTGGGAGGATTTCTCCCTTCACTTCCCTTTTTTTTTTTTCAAATAATGGGTTTTGAAGGGGAGGGAAAGGTTAACCAGACCATTTATTTTCCATCTCCCATCGATAAAATGTTTACCACTCCCCAGTGGAAGAACTTAGATCTTTCGTTTGAATCTCCAGGAAAATCTCCCAAACCCAGATCACCAGCATGTGGATTCAGCCATCTTCTGATTCACCTCCAGATTGTCTCCTCCTAACTGCTCAAGCCACAGGTTAAGGGCGAAATGTTAAATGCCCAAGCAAGTAAGTGGGGAACACGTTTATCTAAGCAATTGCATGCAGCTCTGTATCTGCATACAGGGGGTCTCTCCCAAGCCTTTCCAACCTCAGAAAAACAAGACAAAGCCCCAGCGATCTGGGGTATATATTATTCATTCATTGCTGGGTTCAACACTCATGGCAGATCCCCACCAAGACAGTGGGAGAGCAAGGACTGGAGAAATCCTCGAGGCTGAAGTCTGAGGAGGATTTCAAATTCATCAGTTGTGGATAACCCTTGGTGCTCATCATATCACGTGTCCTCCTTAATGCCTATCACCCAGTTACTCCATGTCTCCCACTTCCCTTCCCACACAGCATCTCTCAGTTTGTTTCCTATAGTTAAAGGTGCCTCATGGTTTGTCTCCCTTTCTGATGACTCCCATTCAGATTTCCCTTCCTTCCCTCTGATCCTCTGTACTATATCTTAATCTCAACAGTCAAGCAGTGGTAGTGTTTCAGTCATGGAGTCATGCATATTCTAAATCTGATGAGGTGGATTCCTACACTGCCTCTGTCTCTGCTAGAGCGCTTACATTTGTTATATTATTGCTGCTGTGTTCATCTTTCTCGTTCACTGAATGTCTGATAAAAGAATTAGTAAAATGTGTGACTGCAGAAAATACAATGGTCATGGATGATGAAGATTTTCTCCTTGACCAGACTGGAGTCAAGTTCCTCTGAGTCCTCTTTCTGTCCAGCCTTGACCTCAGGCTCCACCCACTTAGCCCAGTTTTAGCAAGAAATCTGCTTAGTCATTTTTCAGCAATCTCCTATCCTACTCTTGATATCTGATCAAATTCCTTATCTCTCACCCCTGGTATCTTACCACTCTTTTTTTTTTTTAAGATTTATTTATTTTGACAGAGAGAGAGCCTGAGCAGGGGGAATAGCAGAGGGAGAGAGAGAAACAGACTCCCCACTGAGCAGCAAGCCCAATGCCAGGCTTGATCCTGGGACCAGATCATGACCTAAGCCAAAGCCAGAGATTTAACCAACTAAGCCACCCAGGTGCTTCAGTATCTATAAGGCTTAATATCTGATCAAATCCCTTATTCCCAGGGCACCTGGTTGATGCAGCTGGTTGAACAGCTTGGTTTCTGCTCTGGTCATGATGTCACGGTCCTGAGATTAAGCCTCACGTCAGGGTCTATGCTCAGTGAAGAGTCTGATTAAAATTCTCTTTCCCTCTCCCTCTACCCCTACCCCTGCTCCCTCTCTCTAAAATGTATTAATAGGTGTTTTAAAAAATTCCTTATCCCCTAATCTCAATAGTTTATGACCCTAGCCTTCCTTCAACAATATACTGTCCAGATGTTTTAGCCAGAATCCCTTCATCCTTACCCTTGATGTTCCATCTTAATTTTACATTCAGTGACCCCCACAATGCTCTTTAGCTATAAATCTCCATTTGTCTGAGCTGAGCCAGATTTCTCTCCCATACTATAAAATAAAATCCAATTGTAGTAGCATCCCTTGAATATAATCTTCCTTACTGTCCTTAATGGGTGTCACAAATTTTTTTTTTAACAGTCAGGAGGGTGCTAATGGAGTACCACGACAAAAGGCCTAACTTCCTATAATGGACATTTCCTTTGTTTACCTGACAAATACTCTTTCTCTCTTCTAAGGAAAATTTCCAGTTCTCAGTATAACTGCCAACTGGCCCAGGGGTGGACAAGTGAGTCAGATGAGACCAAAATGAAAATTCTGTTGAGACACTGGACCTTGTGGATTCAAGCCAAGGACAAAAAAGTGTTGGTACTTCATTATTCTGATGGTCCATTAACTCTTACTTTTTTGATTCCTGTGTCTATCACTGCCCCTGCCTTTTTGAAGATAATGACCATTCATCTGAGTACACGGTTCACAGAATCCCTTTGCAATGTCCCATGCTGGCCAAGGTAGTAGAGCATAATAGATCTCTGTAAGTTTTTAAAAAATGTCTTTGTCCCTTTTGCCCATGGCCATTAAAGACAAAAGGTCGGGGGTAGGGGGATATTGGAAAAGGTGAAGTTCTAGTTACTCACTGATTTTTTGATTGGTAGAGAGAAAGCAGCACCTACACACAGGGCCAGTGGGTGAGTGGAGGAAACATCTTTGGCTCTAGGAGGAATGGGGGAAGGAGAAATATTAATATTCTTTGTCTTTGGAACTGCCCCTGAAGACTTCCCCACACAGGAAAATGACCTAGCGTGACTCTCCTAAACTTCGGCAAGCCCCTTCAATTTAACTGACATCTAGATCTGATACTCCCTGCTGGATAACTCTGATCATTATTTGATTGTTATTTATTTTATTTTAAAATTATTTTTAAAGAAAATTTTAATCAAATATAATTAATTAACATATAATACTAGTTTCAGACATACAGGTTAGTGATTCATCAGTCTTATATAACACCCAGTTCTCACTGTATCACATGCCTTCCTTAATGTCCATCACCCAGTTACCCCATCCACCCATCCCCCTCCCCTACAAGAACCCTCAGTTTGTTTACTGTGATTAAGAGTCTCTTCTGAGAGGTACCTGGCTGGCTCAGTGTGTTAAAGCCTCTGCCTTCAACTCAGGTTATGATTTCAAGGTCCTGGGATCGAGCCCCACATCAGGCTCTCTGCTCCGTGGGGAGTCTGCATCCTCCTCTCTCTCTCTTCCTGCCTCTCTGCCTACTTGTGATCTCTGTTTGTCAAATAAGTAAATAAAAATCCTTTTTCTTTTAAAGTCTCTTCTGGTTTGTCTCCCTCTTTGACTTCATCTTGTTTTATTTTTTTCCTTTATTCCCCCATGATTCTGTTTTGTTTCTTAAACTCCACATATGAGTGAGATCATATGATAATTGTGTTTCTCTGACTGACTTATTTCGCTTGGCATAATACCCTCTACTTTCATCCCTGTCGTTGCAAATAATTGCCATTTATTTTAACTCGACAGAGAAGGCCACTGGAAACAGAGGTGATGGCCCCAGCTCCTGTCCCTCCATGCAGAACATCTGTCAACACCTGTGGACATCTTTTCCTCCCCCCATTCCTATGAATGTTGCTCAGTTGTTACATGGCATGGACAAATGCTGTTGGCTGGTGGCATGGACACACTGGACAAGCTTGGCCTTCGGTAAAACAAAGACTGGATTCAATTACTCTAACTGAAACAGGAATGCTTGGATGAACAAGCCTGCCAGGAAGTCCCACTGGAGGTACTCAACCTGTGCCCCTTCCCTCTTTGGACCAAGAACCTGAACTTGAGAGATGAATGGCTTATCCAAGGTTATGGCAAGGTTACACAGAGCTGAAACTAGACACAGGTGTACATGCCTATTGATCAAGGCTGGCTGTGCAATCGAACTGCCTCAAATCTTGATTCTTTTTGCCACTTATTATTCTCTGACACTGTATTTCATAGCTTAGGATGCAGGAATAATAAAAATATAAGCTAATGGGGTATCCTGACATTTTGATGTTTTAGTTCTTGTCAGACATTTACCATAATGCTTAGCACATGGATATGTGTGTGCACACACATGCACATGCTTGACACTCAAAACATTGTTCCCTGATATTAACCTTATTAGTGCACTTTACATCCACCACCAATTGGCTGTTTTGTCACAAACTGATTAAAGCAGAACTGTCAAGTGAGGAACTTCAAATCCAAAGCATTAAGTGCTTTGAAAAACCAGCACCTGGGAGGATTTGTCTCAGCATCTGTGATTAGAAGGCAGCAAAAAGAGACTTTGGGGACACAGTTCACCCCTTCGTGAAGCAGCCATTCAGAACTTTCTCCGAAGGGCTAATGCTTAATCTTCCAAAGACCAGCAAGAACAAGCTTATGGTCTGTTAAAATCAGATTTTTAAAAGATTTTTATTTATTTATTTGAGAGAGAGAGAGAGAGAGAGAGTGAGAGAGAGAGAGAGCATGAGAGGGGAGAAGGTCAGAGGGAGAAGCGGACTCCCCATGAAGCTGGAAGCCTGATGCAGTCCTTGATCCTGGGACTCCAGAATCAAAATCAGATTGATTGACTCAATACAGTCAGGGAGGACATTCCTCAGGAGTCACAGAATGCTGGTTGCCATGAGGGAGGAGTCTTTTACAAAGTCTGGGCTCTCTCAGAAGGAGTCTGAAGCACGTGTATGGAAAGCAGAGGTCAGTTCTGGATTAGAAGCTCTTTCTGAGGGGAAATGAGTAGAAGCAGGGATTAACCAGGACTTGGGCTCTGCCTTATTCAGTTCAAGTTGCTGCAACAAATGATGACAGACTGGGTGGCTGAAACAGCAAAACATGTACTATTCCTTGCAGTTCTAGAGACTGAGAAGTCCAAAAGCAAGATCCTGGGAGATCTGATATCTAGCAAGGGACTGCTTCATTATCTATAGATGCCCATATTTCTGTTGTAGCCTTGCATGGATGACAGCTGGCAGAACAATCTCTCAGGTCTTTTCTCAGAAGTGCTTTTATCTCATTCACAAGTGTTCCAATCTCATGACCTCATCACCTCTCAAAGCCCATACCTCCTGATGGCACTCCTTGAGGGTCAGGGCTTCAACATCTGAAATGGGACAAGACACACACATTCAGTCCATTAGCAAGTGTTGTCATGAGGACAGCGTAGCTTATCAACTGGGTATCCCCAGGAATCCATGGGACTAGCAAAGCAGAATCTGGGGGCGTCACTGGTAGGAAAGCAGGAGTTCCCCAAGAGACAGTCCTCATAGCATTTTACAGAGACAGCATGACCCTTGAGAAACAATAGTTTCCGTGACCCATACACCAGCCTTTATCTCTGCCTGTCCTCCCTGCTGGATTCACAGCAAGCCTACTTCTTTCTTTTCCAGTACAAATGGATTTCCACTCTTTGAATCCTGATGTATTTTTGCTCTTTTGCAGTTAGTCGGTTGTCCCTCAGGATTCTGCATGTCTGGATTTGCAATCGTGGCAACTGCCAAAGGTCTAGGGACCTGCCTGGCAGAACCCGGCCTCTACCACTATTGCCCAAGGTAGGGACTCTGGTCCCTTGAGCATCCTGTGCTGCTGTCAAAGGTCTGTGTGCATTGGCTTATTGGTTTTTTTTTTAAATGTAATTGCTTATACGTGTGTTTTATCATGCTCAAGTGGCCTTGCTGTGGAAATAGTGGCCAAGCTACACCTAGAAGTCACTGAAGAAAGTTCTAAGAACTCCTGGTTGGTATGAGGCTAGAGAGAGAGAGAGAAAGAGAGAAAAGAAATCTGCCTCTCTGCATTTTGCAAGTCCCTGGGCAAAATCTGTTGGCTGTGCACTCTTCACACGGAGATTCCAGGCAGGGAGGCCCTCCTGAGCCTCATCTCCCTGAGTTCCTCCTCCAGGAGCAATCCCTAGTTTGAGACCAGGGTTAGGGAAGGAAGAGCAGCAAAGCAGGGTCCAGAAGGAAGGACTGCCACAGACCATGGAGCACCAGAGGGCCAGGCTGGTACCTTCTCACTGTTGGGGTACAAATGGGCTCAGCTCAGCAGGTACAGGGGTGCCCTTGGCCCCTCTGGTGGGCTTTGCAGTGCCCCAAACTCAGGGAGAAAAAAGGCTGGCTCAGGTGACTTATTTTTGACAGGGAAGGAGCTGACAGCAATGGAATTAAACAAGTAGGGAATGATGTTGGAAAGTTGGAGGGTTTGTCCTTTATATCTCAGCTTTCTCTCCTATCTTCCCTTTCTCTGTAGTGTGTTCTCAAAGAAGATTTTGGCCTGATATTCCTGTTCACTGATTTACTCCTGAGCTGTGTCTTTTATGCTGTTTAGCTCATCTGGTGAATTCTTTTACTGTAAAAAGTATTTTGCCCTTGCAAGGGCAAGGGCAAGACCTGAGAAATCCCAGAGATTTCAGCTTGCCATCCAGAAGGAAACCAGGCTATTTGGAATGCTGGAAAGGATTCAGAGTAGGGGAAATCGTCTTGGACATCTGAGACCACCCCCACATTCAGCGGTCTCTTGGACACAAACCCAGACATTGATACTGATCCTGAACCATGCTCTCAACTCAGACCCTTTGATCCTCGCCTCAGTGCTTTCAGATCAGTGCAGCCATGCCCATAGGCACAAACACTTAAGCCTAGATTCTGTCCTGAGAGGTCTGTCCCCGACAGCCTGACTCCAAAGCCTCAGAGATTGGGGACAGTGAGGAACACCATAGGACTCACCCTGCCACCCTAAAAGGACCATGCCATTTGGAACTCCAGAAAAGATTCAGAGGAACTGAAATCTGCATTCCTACCTCTGGACACCCCCATATTCAGCAGGCCCCTGGATGCAAACCTGGAGCTTGACACTCACCCTGAACGAATCCCTCGACTGCCCCCTTCCCCAGAAAGATGGACAGAGTGCTGGCAGATCGGGCCTGCCATGTGGTGGGCCCTAAACATAACCTTTGGTTTGGTTCTCAGGATTCTGACCCCAAAATCCTTGCAGTAGGTGCCCTACAATTTGGGGACACCTGGGCAATCCCAGAGGACTCAGCCTGCCGCCCAGAATGAAACTGCCATTTGGAACTCCGGAAAGGATTCAGAGGAGCAGAAATCTGCATGCCCAGCTGAGGACACACACACACACAGAACTGACTCCTGGACACAAAGCCAGAGCCAGACACTCACCCTCACCTACACTGTCAACTCAGCCGCCCAGACAGCTCTCCATGGGGTCTTCAGTTCAGTCCTGCCATGTCCCTGGTCCCTAACACTAACACTTGGATGGGTTCTGTAATGATCTCCTCATTTCAGGTTATGTGGTGGTTCTGCAGGACATTGTCCTGGTGTGGGAACAAACACACTGAAGCATTCCGTGTGAAGTGGCAAACGTGGTAAAGAAATGACGGCTGGGGAATCTGAGTGTGGAGACAGCACGTATTTGTGCTGCTATAACAAGCTGACTGCACTTTGAAATCACCGCAGAGGAAATGACTCTTCCAAACATTCATGTTAGCACGACGACACGAAAGCAGAGAGAACATCAGACTTTGGGATGGAGGCCAAGCCCTCCCAGATCCAGGTCACACAACATGGAGAGGACACATGTTAGCAAGAGACTCGTGGGAGGATTAAATCATGGGCCCCTGTATCTCAGGTGCAGTAGAAGCAGTGGATTTGGAATTTCAGTTTTCCACAACGTTCCAGCACAAGCTGGTTAGAACTGTGCAAAAGCAGGAAGGGAAGCCCCAGTAAAGTGGACTGGGGATGCCAGAAGGGGAGGCTGGAAGGGGGCGCCTGGTGCTCAGTGCTCATTACTGACCCCACATTGCAATCCCCCACAGGAGAGACTCACCAATTTCAGGCCCCACAGGGGAAGCCAGAGGTTCATCTCCTGACTTTTTGTAGGAGCTTTGCAGCTCAGCTGGTGAGAATTCTCCATCATCCTGCCTTTCTCCAGGGAACTTTCCTTCAAGCACCCTTCCCAACTTCTTCCTCCTCCATGAAATAATGTTCCTCTCCTTTGTTTTTCGCACTTGCCTGTGATGGGACCGTAGCTTGCTCAGCCCAGACTGCCATTCTCTGCTCTTCCCAAATAAACCCATGCTGCTGGTCAAATAACTGGCAGATTGAGTTTAAGGCAAATCAAACTAATAAATTCAAGAACTTGCAAGGAACAAAATCAATATGCACAAATTAGTGGCACTCCTACGTGCTCGGAAGGAACCATCAGAAAGAGACTACGGAGAACGATCTCATTTACACCTGCATCCAAGACAGCAAGATACCCAGGAGGCCCCTGAACCAAGAAGGTGACAGACCTGTCCTCTGACAGCCCTGCAACAATGACGACAGACAGGGAGGGGGACACACGGAGATGGGGAGGCACTGTGCTCAGGGAAGAACACACACTGGGAAAATGCTACTCTCCCCAAAATCGTCTACAGAGTCCTCACTCTGGCTCCTGAATTTCCAGACTCCGCACAAGCCTGGATTGGGTGTGGACACGGGAAGGACCCCGCAGGGCTGAGGTGGAGGGAGCACAAGCACCGAAGCAGGCGGACGCTCCCTGACTGCAGACCATCTGAGGAGCCCCAGGAACCGAATCCGCGAGCACACAAACACAGACGAGGACCAAGGAGCACCCTAGCCCAGAAAGGGGGGACCCCACAGCCCCGCGCACAGCACAGCAGGAGGCCACGTCTCCTCACACAAAACGACGGAAGTCCCAGTGTCTACACAGGGCGCCCTTCCTCTGTGGGGTCCTGAGACCACGAACCCCTTGACAGTCCACTCAGGCGGCTTCTCCTCACCTCCTCCAGTGTCTGGTCCTTAGGAGTTTGGACTGCTGCCAGTGTGGGCGCGTCCTCCACAATGGGTCCGGTCAGTGTGGCTGCAGAGCCACACCCTCCTCAGCTTGTCCTGTCAGGGTGGGAGGCGCCCCACATTCTCCAGAAGTCTCCACAGTGGGTCCTGAAGAGGCGGGGCTCTGGTCCCAGCTGTGGCTGTGCAGCCTGGGCTCAGGGCGGGAGCTGCGGTCTGGCACCCTCTGCAGGCGGTGGAAGGCAGTGCAGGACTGTGGGAGCTCACCCTTCAGTGGAAGGTCCTGCTCCCTCCTGGGGTCCAGCTGACGCCATTTCATTCCGGAAATTCAAGCTGCATGGAGCCCAATCCCCCCCAACTTCCCCCCAAATAGCTAAGGAACAATGAATTGGAAACAATGTGGAATTACAACAGTCCTTGACCCAAACAGTGGCACTGAACATGGCCCTGATGCAGACCCACACTCTGACCTCAACTTGGTCTCAAGCCTGGACCCTACCCTAATCCAAGACCCTAACCCTAGCCCCCAACCCAAACAACGTTCACAAGAATCAAAAGGTAGAATCTGCAAATATCTAGCAATGGCGAGTGCATAAGCAAAGTGTGGTGAAGGGTTTGAATTTGGGTTCAGGTTTTAGTCAGAGTTCTAGATCAGGCTTTGGGTTTAGTGTTAGGGTGAGGATTTAGAGTGAAGGACAAGGGAACAGTTATAGTTTAGGGCTTTCAGTTTATGATTTAGGCATTAAGATTCAGGGCTTATGGGATAAGGTTCAAGGTGAAATTTGGGGTTTGGCTTCATGCTGAGATTTGGGTTCAGGGTTCATGACTTGGAGGTCTGGTTTAGGGTTTGGGTTCGTGGTTCAGGGCTTGGGTCCAGGGCTCAAGTACAGGCATTGGGTTCCATTTCAGGTTTGGGATTCAGGGTTCTAGTTTGGGCTTTAAGGTCAGCTTAGGTTTCAGCGTTGTTAGGGGTTAAGGTTAGGTTTAGGGATGACACATTTTCTTCAGTTGTCATCATGGACAAAAAAATTATATCTGAAGTTTCTAAGTCAGAAATGTATTTCATCTGGGGGCGCCTGGGTGGCTCTGCATGTTAAACCACTGCCTTGGGCTCAGGTCATGAACTCACGGTCCTGGGATAGAGCCCTTCATCAGGTACTCTGCTTGGCGGGGAGCCTGCTTCCCTATCTTTCTCTCTGCCTGCCTCTCTGCCTACTTGTGATCTCTGTCTGTCAAATAAATAGAATTAGTAAAAGCTATTATATGATGTTTTACAAACCATTTCCTATCTTTGCATTCTCATGTGCCAAGACAGACAGGGATTATTTAAAACCCTGAAGAGAGTGCTCTTGCTTTTAAATTGCCTGTAACCTTCGTGTAATAGATTTATGTTTGATGATAGATTTAGTTAAAATATAACTATTTAAAATATTTACTCTCAGTAAACGATTTCAACCTATGCTCATTTAAGTAACTTGGTGCATAATCCCTTTTCTATTAAACCATAGTGCAAGGACCAATGCCGCATTTCCGAGAGAACCCCAAGCTATTTTTCTAGAATGGCCGTAAGCCTATATATCAGGCGTCCTGTTTTCACTCCCTTTGTGGAGCACCTACCCTGGAGATCATGTAATAACCAATGACCAAAAAAAGAAACAAAAAACCCAAACATCCAGGTCGAAGTGCCATCCCTGCCTGGAGACGAGGAGACTGCTCAGACAGATTGCGGGCAGGCATCTCAGCCCAGGCCTGTGATGGGGAAGCTGGTTCCTGGCTTTGGGCGCAATCTGGAAGCCAGCAAACTGACCCAAGAGTGCAGCCGGCGTTTGGGACTGATGATCTTTTCGCAGCCAGTCCGCGCGCGGACACCGGCTCAGGGAGCCAGGCTAGGAGGCTGCCCAGGGCCTGAGCTGGCAATGCTCGCAGCCCGCCAGGGCTTCGCCCCGCACCCCAGCCGTGGCCGGGCCTCAGGAGGGAGTGGGGCGGAGGCGGCGCTGAGAAGGGGCTTTGCTAATTTCCAAAGCGGGAAGTGAGCTCACGGAGGACTCAGGAGAGAGGGGGGCGGGGTGGGGCGGGAGAGGCCGGGAGAATGGGCTCTGCTAATTGCCAAGGTGGGAAGTGAGCTCCGGGAGGGCGCGGCGGAGAGTCTGGGAGGAGGTGGAGGGGCTGGCGGAGGAGGGGCGTGCAGCGCCATGGTGCTGTGCTGCGGCCCAGGCGGGACTTCAAGCCCACCGTACTCGCGGCCCCTCGCTCCCGCGCTCCAGACCAGCGACTGAGGCAGATGCCTCGCTGTACCATTCCCGCCGCCTGCTGCCCCTCCCCGCCCCTTGGCTTCTCCGGAGCACCCTCTGCTCACAGGTAAAGTGACACCGCGCTGCGCCCTCACCTGGAGCAGAAAACGCGGGCCACGAGCTGGGGGGGGGGAGGATGTACAGGCCTAGCCTCTCCCGAACCCCAGGGCACCGGGACCACCCAGGACGCTGCGCCGCACCCTGTCCCCAAGGGGTCGGCCAGGGACACCGCTGCACGAGGTAAACCCCCCCGCAAGCAGGCGGGTAGCCCCCATGGTTCGGCACCCCCACGCGCGTTCAGAGCCTCCTGCCATTCCCAGGGCAACCAGAACCCAGAGAGTGAGTCCTTGGGTGCTTTTTAGTGAGAGATTCAAGGCAATTATTCGACTTTGAGACTTCACAGTTAACATAGTTTTCATTTGAGATTATTATTTTTGTGTGGGGGCCATAGCTTTTCTTTTGACCAATGGTTGTTTTCACTCCCGGTTCCGAGAAGCCCCTAAATCCTAACCCTGTTGAGGACTCTGTAAGCTGTCAGAGCAGCAGTGCTCGGGACAGTGTGGACACATGGTTTGGTTTCTCCTCTGGCCTGATTCTGTGGCAGCCCTGCTCTGTCCTCCTCAGACTTCAGAGCAATATCTGAACAAGTGGACAAGGGACCAGGGGGTCAGGAAGGTGGCCACAGAAGAGTGACTTCTCTGGAGGGTGGCTGAGCTAGCAAGTGAGCATGGTAGTCCAGCTCTGCCTGCAATCAGGATGGAGCTGAACAGGGGCCAGGGAAGGGGAGGAGGAGCAGAGAGCAGGGACAAAGGGACCAAAGAGGAGATTCGGATGAAGGGAAGTAATGGGGAGGAAAGAGAAGAAACTCTAGAAGACAGGCATGCAGAAAGGAAAAGGGATGAAGTGGGCATTGGGAAAGGGCACCACCAGGGAAGGAGAGATGGGAAGGGAAGAGGAAAAAAGAGAGGAAAGGGGAAAGGGAGAAGGGAGGAGTCAGCATGCCAGGGCTCCCCCTGCATCTGAAGAAGAGGTGGCTGGTCCAGCTTGTCAAACAGGGTGCTCACTCTTTGGTCCCAGTTTCTGCTCCCAGTGCTACTGGGCTTTGCAAGGAAGGCAGGCTGTCCCCTGGGACCTACTGAAGCCCAATGGAGCCCACATGAGGGTGGGAGAGGTAAGATGCCACCGGATCCTGTCCTGAGCTGATCCCAACCACCAGCCTCACCACATGATGCAAGAGGGACCCCAGAACAAAGGAAGGACACAGGCCCGCATATCTGCCGGTGTCCCTGGGCACTTAGCTCATCGCAGTGAACCACACCGCCTCCTCAACCCATTCTTTCAAAGCCTCCTTCTTCATTCCTGGCTTTCATGTCTGTAGGAACATGAGCCAGATCTAACTCATCTCTGACAGATCATTCTGACTCACCCCGTGTCAGATTTTTATTAGTGGCTGTGATAGAGTAAGATAGCAATGCTCCAACAAACGGACTGTGTCCTCCCACTTGACCTCAAAAGTCATATACATTTTCTTAGCGAAAACATCTTGTCTCCTTCCATTAAGCTCATAACGTGGTCTAATAGTATACACGTGTCTTCGTTGGATGCAAAGCGATACAGAGGTCCTTTTTTTTTTTTTTTAATTTACAATGTAAAGTCCGTGAACACATCCAACTTGACGAATACATCTCTAAAATGTCAATCCAGGCAAAGCTTTTTCTGCCTACAGTTTGGAGCCTACATGGTGACGTTTTTAAAATGCTTTCAGTCACTCAGTGAGGCTCTTAGAAGCTAGCCAGGGCTTACTACGTGCCAGGCACTGTGACAGGTGTTGGAGCTAAAGGGAAGGAGAGCTTGGAGGCTGGCTGGGAGGGACATCCATGACACAACCACAGCTAGAAACGGAGGCCAGTGCTAGAAAAGAGAGAGCAGGCTGCATGGAGAGTGTGTACCATGGGGCTTGTGAGCTCACGAATAAGTGGGAGTAACTGGAGTGGGGAGGTTGGGGAGAAGAAGAGGGTCTTCCCATCAATGGGAATCACCTGTGCTTGGAGGCAGGCACCATGAGGGGTCTCCACAGGAAGAGGGAGGTAGTGTGGTTGAAGGGCAGAGAGATGGGGCAGAACAGGCATCAGTCAGTTGGAGGGGTATGAAGAGACTGATGGGAGGATTATGGGTGCCTTTGGAGGACTGAGAATTTGTTAGAAGATCAGTGCAGATTTCTATGGAGACAAATGCCAGGAACTGATAGGTCTTTGAAAGGTCACTCTGGCTGCCTTTTGGCAAAGGGGTTGGTAAAAGGCACTTGCAAGTGTGAACACACCAGGTGGGAGGTGAGTGCAGGAAATCAGGTGAGGGAGCATGGGAACTTGGTCCGGGGCTATAGAAGGGAGAAGAGCCTTTAAGGAGTTCCACAAATTGGCACCAGCTGTGGCTTCATTACAGGGCTGGAAGGGGGAGGTGGGTGTGTCCTGGAGGTTACAGAAATTACATGAGAAAGGGACGTCTTTTTAGATCTTTTTTTCAACTAGAGGAACTCTCACCTTATTGATAGAATTCCAGAGTGGGAACCGATGGACATGAGGACATCTTTGAAATGTCTGAATATGTTCTTCGACATCTTTGCAAGTGACGAGGAGACCTTGACCTTAGGAGGCCTCGGCCCTCTTTGTAGCCAAAAAGACTTCACCTACAGATTTGGGTTCTCCCTTTTAAAATCAAGGAGACAGTCCTTCCAAAGGACACCTCCTATCATTTTACCCTCTCATCATGCCTCACGTGCTGGGATCTCCAAGACCCTCTGTTCCAGGTTGTGAGTATCCACTTTGGCCGGGCTGGTCTTGCCAAGAACACCACCACAGGAAATCTAGAGCCTGTAGTGCTATTAATAACATCATCTAAGACTGTATTTGCTGCCCTCATGGCCTCTTCCCACCATGACTCACTGAAGCTTTTTACACATTGTATCCATTAAGCTATAGTTCCCAAGCTCATCTTCTCTAGTGCCATTAATTTTTACGGGTTTTAAGGTTTGCCTGCAAACCTTAAACTTGTCCCCCTTAATTGGATCCCTGTGCCCCCACAATGTCTTTGAATGCCTTTCACCATGATCCTTGAATGAGATCTGAGACCACTGCTGGTACCTAACACTTCTTGGCACCTTGTCTGTTAGGTTGTTGGAAGAGGAGGTGGCTATGGAGATGAGTGGGGATGGGAGTGGGAGGATTTCTCCCTTCACTTCCCTTTTGTTTTCAAATAATGGGTTTTGAGGGGGAGGGAAAGGTTAACCAGACCATTTATTTTCCATCTCCCATCGATAAAATGTTTACCACTCCCCACTGGAATAATTTAGATCTTTCGTTTGAATCTCCAGGAAAATCTCCCAAACCCAGACCACCACCATGTGGATTCAGCCATCTTCTGATTCACCTCCAGATTGTCTCCTCCTAACTGCTCAAGCCACAGGTTAAGGGCGAAATGTTCAATGCCCAAGCAATAAGTGGGGAACACGTTTATCTAAGCAATTGCATGAGCTCTGTATCTGCATACAGGGGTCTCTCCCTAGCCATTTCAACCTCAGAAAAACAAGGCAATACCCCAGCGATCTGGGGTATATATCATTCATTCATTCCTGGCTTCAACACTCATGGCGGATCCCCACCAAGACAGTGGGAGAGCAAGGACTGGAGAAATCCTGGAAGCTGAAGTCTGAGGAGGATTTCAAATTCAAGTCAGAGATGAAAGAAACATCTGGACTCGGTACTCAGGTACATGCAGTATTCTGAACTGAGGCTAGAACCAGAGACCATTCTAATGAAAGGCCTCTACAGGTGGGCTCCGACTCAGTTTCCTGTATATTCATTCTTGAAATAGCTCTTCGGGTCAACATGCAGAAGAAAATCATTTAATAAAACTGACAATGAGGAGAGTTAAGTGTCTGTCTTGGCACTTGAGAATGCAAAGATAGGAAATGGTTTGTAAAAGATCATATAATAGCTTTTACTAATTCTATTTATTTGACAGACAGAGATCACAAGTACGCAGAGATGCAGGCAGAGAGAAAGATGGGGAAGCAGGCTCCCCGCCAAACAGAAAGCCTGATGAAAGGCTCGAACCCAGGACCCTGAGATCATGACCTGAGCCCAAGGCAGAGGCTTAACACGCGGAGCCACCCAGGCGCCCCCAGATGAAATACATTTCTGATTTAGAAACTTCAGATAGAATTTTTTTGTCCATGATGACAACTGAAGAAAATGTGTCATCCCTAAACCTAACCTTAACCCCTAACAACGCTGAAACCTAAGCTGACCTTAAAGCCCAAACTAGAACCCTGAATCCCAAACCTGAAATGGAACCCAATGCCTGTACCTGAGCCCTGGACCCAAGCCCTGAACCACGAACCCAAACCCGAAACCAGACCTCCAAGTCATGAACCCTGAACCCAAATCTCAGCATGAAGCCAAACCCCAAATTTGACCTTGAACTTTATCCCATAAGCCCTGAGTCTTAAAGCCTGAATCATAAACTGAAAGCCCTAAACTATAACTCTGTTCCCTTGTCCTTCACTCTAAATCCTCACCCTAACACTAAACCCAAAGCCTGATCTAGAACTCTGACTAAAACCTGAACCCAAATTCAAACCCTTCACCACACTTTGCTTATGCACTTGCCATTGATGGATATTTGCAGTTTCTACCTTTTGAGTCTTGTGAACATTGTTTGGGTTGGGGGCTAGGGTTAGGGTCTTGGATTAGGGTAGGGTCCAGGCTTGAGACCAAGTTGAGGACAGAGTGTGGGTCTACATCAGGGCCATGTTCAGTGCCACTGTTTGGGTCAAGGACTGTTGTAATTCCACATTGTTTCCAATTCATTGTTCCTTAGCTATTTGGGGGGAAGTTGGGGGGGATTGGGCTCCATGCAGCTTGAATTTCCGGAATGAAATGGCGTCAGCTGGACCCCAGGAGGGAGCAGGACCTTCCACTGAAGGGTGAGCTCCCACAGTCCTGCACTGCCTTCCACCGCCTGCAGAGGGTGCCAGACCGCAGCTCCCGCCCTGAGCCCAGGCTGCACAGCCACAGCTGGGACCAGAGCCCCGCCTCTTCAGGACCCACTGTGGAGACTTCTGGAGAATGTGGGGCGCCTCCCACCCTGACAGGACAAGCTGAGGAGGGTGTGGCTCTGCAGCCACACTGACCGGACCCGTTGTGGAGGACGCGCCCACACTGGCAGCAGTCCAAACTCCTAAGGACCAGACGCTGGAGGAGGTGAGGAGAAGCCGCCTGAGTGGACTGTCAAGGGGTTCGTGGTCTCAGGACCCCACAGAGGAAGGGCGCCCTGTGTAGACACTGGGACTTCCGTCGTTTTGTGTGAGGAGACGTGGCCTCCTGCTGTGCTGTGCGCGGGGCTGTGGGGTCCCCTATTTCTGGGCTCGGGGGCTCCTCGGTCCTCGTCTGTGTTTGTGTGCTCGCGGATTCGGTTCCTGGGGCTCCTCAGATGGTCTGCAGTCAGGGAGCGTCCGCCTGCTTCGGTGCTTGTGCTCCCCCCACCAGAGCCCTGCCGGGTCCTTCCCGTGTCCACACCCAATCCAGGCTTGCGCCCAGTCTGGAAATTCAGGAGCCAGAGTGAGGACTCTGTAGACGGTTTTGGGGAGAGTAGCATTTTCCCAGTGTGTGTTCTTCCCTGAGCACAGTGCCTCCCCATCTCCGTGTGTCCCCCTCCCTGTCTGTCGTCATTGTTGCAGGGCTGTCAGAGGACAGGTCTGTCACCTTCTTGGTTCAGGGGCCTCCTGGGTATCTTGCTGTCTTGGATGCAGGTGTAAATGAGATCGTTCTCCGTAGTCTCTTTCTGATGGTTCCTTCCGAGCACGTAGGAGTGCCACTAATTTGTGCATATTGATTTTGTTCCTTGCAAGTTCTTGAATTTATTAGTTTGATTTGCCTTAAACTCAATCTGCCAGTTATTTGACCAGCAGCATGGGTTTATTTGGGAAGAGCAGAGAATGGCAGTCTGGGCTGAGCAAGCTACGGTCCCATCACAGGCAAGTGCGAAAAACAAAGGAGAGGAACATTATTTCATGGAGGAGGAAGAAGTTGGGAAGGGTGCTTGAAGGAAAATCCCCTGGAGAAAGGCAGGGTGATGGAGAATTCTCACCAGCTGAGCGGCAAAGCTCCTACAGAAAGTCAGGAGATGAACCTCCGGCTTCCCCTGTGGGGCCTGAAATTGGTGAGTCTCTCCTGTGGGGGATTGAAATGTGGGGTCTGTAATGGGCACTGAGCACCAGGCGCCCCCTTCCAGCCTCCCCTTCTGGCATCCCCAGTCCACTTTACTGGGGCTTCCCTTCCTGCTTTTGCACAGTTCTAACCAGCTTGTGCTGGAACATTGTGGAAAACTGAAATTCCAAATCCACTGCTTCTACTGCACCTGAGATACAGGGGCCCATGATTTAATCCTCCCACGAGTCTCTTGCTAACATGTGTCCTCTCCATGTTGTGTGACCTGGATCTGGGAGGGCTTGGCCTCCATCCCAAAGTCTGATGTTCTCTCTGCTTCCGTGTCGTCGTGCTAACATGGATATTTGGAAGAGTCATTTCCTCTGCGGTGATTTCAAAGTGCAGTCAGCTTGTTATAGCAGCACAAATACGTGCTGTCTCCACACTCAGATTCCCCAGCTGTCATTTCTTTACCACGTTTGCCACTTTACACGGGATGCTTCAGTGTGTTTGATCCCACACCAGGACAATGTCCTGTAGAACCACCACACAACCTGAAATGAGGAGATCATTACAGAACCCATCCAAGGGTTAGTGTTAGGGACCAGGGACATGGCAGGACTGACCTGAAGACCCCATGGAGAGCTGTCTAGGTGGCTGAGTTGACAGTGTAGGTGAGGGTGAGTGTCTGGCTCTGGCTTTGTGTCCAGGAGTCAGCCCTGTGCGGGTGTGTCCTCAGCTGGGCATGCAGATTCCTGCTCCTCTGAATCCTTTCCGGAGTTCCAAATGGCACAGTTTCCTTCTGGGCGGCAGGCTGAGTCCTCTGGGATTGCCCAGGTGTCCCCAAATTGTAGGGCACCTACTGCAAGGATTTTGGGGTCAGAATCCTGAGAACCAAACCAAAGGTTATGGTTAGGGCCTACCACATGGCAGGCCCGATCTGCCAGCACTCTGTCCATCTTCCTGGGGGAGTGGGCAGTCGAGGGATTTGTTCAGGGTGAGTGTCAAGCTCCAGGTTTGCATCCAGGGGCCTGCTGAATATGGGGGTGTCCGGAGGTAGGAATGCAGATTTCAGTTCCTCTGAATCCTTTCTGGAGTTCCAAATGGCATGGTTCCTTTCAGGGTGGCAGGGTGAGTCCTATGGTGTTCCTCACTGTCCCCAATCTCTGAGGCTTTGGATCCAGGCCGTCGGGGACAGACCTCACAGGACAGAATCTAGGCTTAAGAGTTTGTGCCTATGGGCATGGCTGCACTGATCTGAAAGCACTGTGGCGAGGATCACAGGGGTCTGAGTTGAGAGCATGGTTCAGGATCAGTATCAAGGTCTGGGTTTGTGTCCAGGGGACCGCTGAATGTGGGGGTGGTCTCAGATGTCCAAGACGATTTCCCCTACTCTGAATCCTTTCCAGCATTCCAAATGGCCTGGTTTCCTTCTGGGTGGCAAGCTGAAATCTCTGGGATTTCTCAGGTCTTGCCCTTGCCCTTGCAAGGGCAAAATACTTTTTACAGTAAAAGAATTCACCAGATGAGCTAAACAGCATAAAAGACACAGCTCAGGAGTAAATCAGTGAACAGGAATATCAGGCCAAAATCTTCTTTGAGAACACACTACAGAGCAAGGGAAGATAGGAGAGAAAGCTGAGATATAAAGGACAAACCCTCCACCTTTCCAACATCATTCCCTACCTGTTTATTTCCACTGCTGTCAGCTCCTTCCCAGTCAAAAATAAGTCACCTGAGCCAGCCTTTTTTCTCCCTGAGTTTGGGGCACTGCAAAGCCCACCAGAGGGGCCAAGGGCACCCCTGTACCTGCTGAGCTGAGCCCATTTGTACCCCAACAGTGAGAAGGTACCAGCCTGGCCCTCTGGTGCTCCATGGTCTGTGGCAGTCCTTCCTTCTGGACCCTGCTTTGCTGCTCTTCCTTCCCTAACCCTGGTCTCAAACTAGGGATTGCTCCTGGAGGAGAAACTCAGGGAGATGAGGCTCAGGAGGGCCTCCCTGCCTGGAATCTCCGTGTGAGGAGTGCACAGCCAACCGATTATGCCCAGGGACTTGCAAAATGCAGAGAGGCAGATTTCTTTTCTCTCTTTCTCTCTCTCTCTCTAGCCTCATACCAACCAGGAGTTCTTAGAACTTTCTTCAGTGACTTCTAGGTGTAGCTTGGCCACTATTTCCACAGCAAGGCCACTTGAGCATGATAAAACACACGTATAAGCAATTACATTAAATAAAAAAACTATAAGCCAATGCACACAGACCTTTGACAGCAGCACAGGACGCTCAAGGGACCAGAGTCCCTACCTTGGGCAATAGTGGTAGAGGCCGGGTTCTGCCACACAGGTCCCTACACCTTTGGCAGTTGCCACGATTGCAAATCCAGTCATGCAGAATCCTGAGGGACAACCTACTAACTGCAAAAGAGCAAAAATTCATCAGGATTCAAAGAGTGGAAATCCATTTGTACTGGAAAAGAAAGAAGTAGGCTTGCTGTGAATCCAGCAGGGAGGACAGGCAGAGATAAAGGCTGGTGTATGGGTCACGGAAACTATTGTTTCTCAAGGGTCATGCTGTCTCTGTAAAATGCTATGAGGACTGTCTCTTGGGGAACTCCTGCTTTCCTACCAGTGACGCCCCCAGATTCTGCTTTGCTAGTCCCATGGATTCCTGGGGATACCCAGTTGATAAGCTACGCTGTCCTCATGACAACACTTGCTAATGGACTGAATGTGTGTGTCTTGTCCCATTTCAGATGTTGAAGCCCTGACCCTCAAGGAGTGCCATCAGGAGGTATGGGCTTTGAGAGGTGATGAGGTCATGAGATTGGAACACTTGTGAATGAGATAAAAGCACTTCTGAGAAAAGACCTGAGAGATTGTTCTGCCAGCTGTCATCCATGCAAGGCTACAACAGAAATATGGGCATCTATAAATAATGAAGCAGTCCCTTGCTAGATATCAGATCTCCCAGGATCTTGCTTTTGGACTTCTCAGTCTCTAGAACTGCAAGGAATAGTACATGTTTTGCTGTTTCAGCCACCCAGTCTGTCATCATTTGTTGCAGCAACTTGAACTGAATAAGGCAGAGCCCAAGTCCTGGTTAATCCCTGCTTCTACTCATTTCCCCTCAGAAAGAACTTCTAATCCAGAACTGACCTCTGCTTTCCATACACGTGCTTCAGACTCCTTCTGAGAGAGCCCAGACTTTGTAAAAGACTCCTCCCTCATGGCAACCAGCATTCTGTGACTCCTGAGGAATGTCCTCCCTGACTGTATTGAGTCAATCAATCTGATTTTGATTCTGGAGTCCCAGGATCAAGGACTGCATCAGGCTCCCAGCTTCATGGGGAGTCCGCTTCTCCCTCTGACCTTCTCCCCTCTCATGCTCTCTCTCTCTCTCACTCTCTCTCTCTCTCTCTCTCAAATAAATAAATAAAAATCTTTTAAAAATCTGATTTTAACAGACCATAAGCTTGTTCTTGCTGGTCTTTGGAAGATTAAGCATTAGCCCTTCGGAGAAAGTTCTGAATGGCTGCTTCACGAAGGGGTGAACTGTGTCCCCAAAGTCTCTTTTTGCTGCCTTCTAATCACAGATGCTGAGACAAATCCTCCCAGGTGCTGGTTTTTCAAAGCACTTAATGCTTTGGATTTGAAGTTCCTCACTTGACAGTTCTGCTTTAATCAGTTTGTGACAAAACAGCCAATTGGTGGTGGATGTAAAGTGCACTAATAAGGTTAATATCAGGGAACAATGTTTTGAGTGTCAAGCATGTGCATGTGTGTGCACACACATATCCATGTGCTAAGCATTATGGTAAATGTCTGACAAGAACTAAAACATCAAAATGTCAGGATACCCCATTAGCTTATATTTTTATTATTCCTGCATCCTAAGCTATGAAATACAGTGTCAGAGAATAATAAGTGGCAAAAAGAATCAAGATTTGAGGCAGTTCGATTGCACAGCCAGCCTTGATCAATAGGCATGTACACCTGTGTCTAGTTTCAGCTCTGTGTAACCTTGCCATAACCTTGGATAAGCCATTCATCTCTCAAGTTCAGGTTCTTGGTCCAAAGAGGGAAGGGGCACAGGTTGAGTACCTCCAGTGGGACTTCCTGGCAGGCTTGTTCATCCAAGCATTCCTGTTTCAGTTAGAGTAATTGAATCCAGTCTTTGTTTTACCGAAGGCCAAGCTTGTCCAGTGTGTCCATGCCACCAGCCAACAGCATTTGTCCATGCCATGTAACAACTGAGCAACATTCATAGGAATGGGGGGAGGAAAAGATGTCCACAGGTGTTGACAGATGTTCTGCATGGAGGGACAGGAGCTGGGGCCATCACCTCTGTTTCCAGTGGCCTTCTCTGTCGAGTTAAAATAAATGGCAATTATTTGCAACGACAGGGATGAAAGTAGAGGGTATTATGCCAAGCGAAATAAGTCAGTCAGAGAAACACAATTATCATATGATCTCACTCATATGTGGAGTTTAAGAAACAAAACAGAATCATGGGGGAATAAAGGAAAAAAATAAAACAAGATGAAGTCAAAGAGGGAGACAAACCAGAAGAGACTTTAAAAGAAAAAGGATTTTTATTTACTTATTTGACAAACAGAGATCACAAGTAGGCAGAGAGGCAGGAAGAGAGAGAGAGGAGGATGCAGACTCCCCACGGAGCAGAGAGCCTGATGTGGGGCTCGATCCCAGGACCCTGAGATCATAACCTGAGTTGAAGGGAGAGGGAAGGGGCACAGGTACCCTGAGCCAGCCAGGTACCCCTCAGAAGAGACTCTTAATCACAGTAAACAAACTGAGGGTTCTTGGAGGGGAGGGGGGATGGGTGGATGGGGTAACTGGGTGATGGACATTAAGGAAGGCATGTGATACAGTGAGCACTGGGTGTTATAAAAGACTGATGAATCACTAACCTGTATGTCTGAAACTAGTATTATATGTTAATTAATTGTATTTAGATTAAGATTTTCTTTAAAAATAATTTTAAAATAAAATAAATAACAATCAAATAATGATCAGAGTTATCCAGCAGGGAGTATCAGATCTAGATGTCAGTTAAATTGAAGGGGCTTGCCGAAGTTTAGGAGAGTCACGCTAGGTCATTTTCCTCTGTGAGGAAGTCTTCAGGGGCAGTTCCAAAGACAAAGAATATTAATATTTCTCCTTCCCCCATTCCTCCTAGAGCCAAAGATGTTTCCTCCACTCACCCACTGGCCCTGTTTGTAGTTGTTGCTTTCTCTCTACCAATCAAAAAATCAGTGAGTAACTAGAACTTCACCTTTTCCAATATCCCCCTACCCCCGACCTTTTGTCTTTAATGGCCATGGGCAAAAGGGACAAAGACATTTTATAAAAACTTACAGAGATCTATTATGCTCTACTACCTTGGCCCGCATGGGACATTGCAATGGGATTCTGTGAACCGTGTACTCAGATGAATGGTCATTATCTTCAAAAAGGCAGGGGCAGTGATAGACACAGGAATCAAAAAAGTAAGAGTTAATGGACCATCAGAATAATGAAGTACCAACAATTTTTTGTCCTTGGCTTGAATCCACAAGGTCCAGTGTCTCAACAGAATTTTCATTTTGGTCTCATCTGACTCACTTGTCCACCCCTGGGCCAGTTGGCAGTTATACTGAGAACTGGAAATTTTCCTTAGAAGAGAGAAAGAGTATTTGTCAGGTAAAGCAAGGAAATGTCCATTAAAGAAAGTTAGGCCTTTTGTCGTAGTACTCCTTAGCACCCTCCTGACTGTTAAAGAAAAAAAAAATTTGTGACACCCATTAAAGACAGTAAGGAAGATTTTATTCAAGGGATGCTACTACCATTGGATTTTATTTTATAGTATGGGAGAGAAATTTGGCTCAGCTCAGACAAATGGAGATTTACAGCTAAAGAGCATGGTGGGGGTCACTGAATGTAAAATTAAGATGGAACATCAAGGGTAAGGATGAAGGGATTCTGGCTAAACCATCTGGACAGTAATATTGTTGAAGGAAGGCTAGGGTCATAAACTATTGCGATCAGGGGATAAGGAATTTTTTAAAAGACTTATTAATACATTTTAGAGGGAGGGAGCAGGGGTAGGGGTAGAGAGAGAGGGAAAGAGAATTTTAATCAGACTTTTCACTGAGCATAGACCCTGACGTGAGGCTTAATCTCAGGACCGTGACATCATGACCAGAGCAGAAACCAAGCTGTTCAACCAGCTGCATCAACCAGGTGCCCTGGGAATAAGGGATTTGATCAGATATTAAGCGTTATTGATACTGAAGCACCTGGGTGGCTTAGTTGGTTAAATCTCTGGCTTTGGCTTAGGTCATGATCTGGTCCCAGGATCAAGCCTGGCATTGGGCTTGCTGCTCAGTGGGGAGTCTGGTTCTCTCTCTCCCTCTGCTATTCCCCCTGCTCAGGCTCTCTCTCTGTCAAAATAAATAAATCTTAAAAAAAAAAAGAGTGGTAAGATACCAGGTGTGAGAGATAAGGAATTTGATCAGATATCAAGAGTAGGATAGGAGATTGCTGAAAAATGACTAAGCAGATTTCTTGCTAAAACTGGGCTAAGTGGGTGGAGCCTGAGGTCAAGGCTGGACAGAAAGAGGACTCAGAGGAACTTGACTCCAGTCTGGTCAAGGAGAAAATCTTCATCATCCATGACCATTGTATTTTCTGCAGTCACACATTTTACTAATTCTTTTATCAGACATTCAGTGAACGAGAAAGATGAACACAGCAGCAATAATATAACAAATGTAAGCGCTCTAGCAGAGACAAAGGCAGTGTAGGAATCCACCTCATCAGATTTAGAGTATGCATGACTCCATGACTGAATTACTACCACTGCTTGACTGTTGAGATTAAGATGTAGTACAGAGGATCAGAGGGAAGGAAGGGAAATCTGAATGGGAGTCATCAGAAAGGGAGACAAACCATGAGGCACCTTTAACTATAGGAAACAATCTGAGAGATGCTGTGTGGGAAGGGAAGTGGGAGACATGGAGTAACTGGGTGATAGGCATTAAGGAGGACACGTGATATGATGAGCACCAAGGGTTATCCACAACTGATGAATTTGAAATCCTCCTCAGACTTCAGCCTCGAGGATTTCTCCAGTCCTTGCTCTCCCACTGTCTTGGTGGGGATCCGCCATGAGTGTTGAACCCAGGAATGAATGAATAATATATACCCCAGATCGCTGGGGCTTTGTCTTGTTTTTCTGAGGTTGGAAAGGCTTGGGAGAGACCCCCTGTATGCAGATACAGAGCTGCATGCAATTGCTTAGATAAACGTGTTCCCCACTTACTTGCTTGGGCATTTAACATTTCGCCCTTAACCTGTGGCTTGAGCAGTTAGGAGGAGACAATCTGGAGGTGAATCAGAAGATGGCTGAATCCACATGCTGGTGATCTGGGTTTGGGAGATTTTCCTGGAGATTCAAACGAAAGATCTAAGTTCTTCCAGTGGGGAGTGGTAAACATTTTATCGATGGGAGATGGAAAATAAATGGTCTGGTTAACCTTTCCCTCCCCTTCAAAACCCATTATTTGAAAAAACAAAAAGGGAAGTGAAGGGAGAAATCCTCCCACTTCCATCCCCACTCATCTCCATAGCCACCTCCTCTTCCAAGAACCTAACAGACAAGGTGCGAAGAAGTGTTAGATACCAGCAGTGGTCTCAGAAATCATTCAAGGATCATGGTGAAAGGCATTCAAAGACATTGTGGGGGCACAGGGATCCAATTTAGGGGGACAAGTTTAAGGTTTGCCTGGTCCCCTAAAAATTAATGGCACTAGAGAAGATGAGCTTTGGGAACTATAGCTTAATGGATACAATGTGTAAAAAGCTTCAGTGAGTCATGGTGGGAAGAGGCCATGAGGGCAGCAAAGACAGTCTTAGATGATGTTATTAATAGCACTACAGGTTCTAGATTTCCTGTGGTGGTGTTCTTGGCAAGACCAGCCCGGCCAAAGTGGATACTCACAACCTGGAACAGAGGGTCTTGGAGATCCCAGCATGTGAGGCATGATGAGAGGGTAAAATGATAGGAGGTGTCCTTTGGAAGGACTGTCTCCTTGACTTTAAAAGGGAGAACCCAAATCTGTAGGTGAAGTCTTTTTGGCTACAAAGAGGGCCAAGGCCTCCTAAGGTTAAGATCTCCTCGTCACTTGCAACGATGTTGAAGAACATATTCAGACATTTCAAAGATGTCCTCATGTCCATCGGTTCCCACTCTGGAATTCTATTAATAAGGTGAGAGTTCCTCTAGTTGAAAAAAAGATCTAAAAAGACGTCCCTTTCTCATGTAATTTCTGTAACCTCCAGGACACACCCACCTCCCCCTTCCAGCTCTGTAATGAAGCCACAGCTGGTGCCAATTTGTGGAACTCCTTAAAGGCTCTTCTCCCTTCTATAGCCCCGGACCAAGTTCCCATGCTCCCTCACCATGCTCCCTCACCTGATTTCCTGCACTCACCTCCCACCTGGTGTGTTCACACCTGCAAGTGCCTTTTACCAACCCCTTTGCCAAAAGGCAGCCAGAGTGACATTTCAAAGACCTATCAGTTCCTGGCATTTGTCTCCATAGAAATCTGCACTGATCTTCTAACAAATTCTCAGTCCTCTAAAGGCACCCATAATCCTCCCATCAGTCTCTTCATACCTCTCCAACTGACTGATGCCTGTTCTGCTCCATCTCTCTGCCCTTCAACCACACTGCCTCCCTCTTCCTGTGGAGACCCCTCATGGTGCCATCCGGTGTCATCATACCTCTCGCACCATCCTGTGGGCTCCAGTGGGCTCCTGTAGGTCCCAGGAGACAGCCTGCCTTCCTTGCAAAGTCCAGTAGCACTGGGAGCAGAAACTGGGACCAAAGAGTGAGCACCCTGATTGACATGCTGGACCAGCTACCTCTTCTTCAGATGCAGGGGGAGCCCTGGCATGCTGACTCCTCCCTTCTCCCTTTCCCCTTTCCTCTCTTCCTCTCTCTTCCCTTCCCCTCTCTCCTTCCCTGGTGGTGCCCTTTCCCAATGCCCACTTCATGCCTTTTCCTTTCTACATGCCTGTCTTCTAGAGTTTCTTCTCTTTCCTCCCCATTAGTTCCCTTCATCTGAATCTCCTCTTTGGTCCCTTTGTCCCCACTCTCTGCTCCTCCTCCCCTTCCCTGGCCCCTGTTCAGCTCCATCCTGACTGCAGGCAGAGCTGGACTTACATGCTCACTTGCTAGCTCAGCCACCCTCCAGAGAAGTCACTCTTCGGTGGCCACCTTCCTGACCCCCTGGTCCCTTCTCCACTTGTTCACATATTGCTCTGAAGTCTGAGGAGGACAGAGCGGGGCTGCCACAGAATCAGGCCAGAGGAGAAACCAAAACATGTGTCCACACTGTCCCCCAGCACTGCTGCTCTGAGAGCTTTTGGAGTCCTCAACAGGGTTAGGATTTTGGGGTTCTTCAGAACCGGGAGTGAAAACAACCATAGGTCAAAAGAAAAGCTATGGCCCCCACACAAAAATAATAATCTCAAATGAAAACTATGTTAACTCTGAAGTCCCAAAGTCGAAGAATTGCCTTGAATCTGTCACAAGAAAGCATCCAAGGCCTCACTCTCTGGGTTCTGGGTGCCCTGGGAATGGCAGGAGGCTCTGACATGCGCGTGGGTGTGCCAAAGACGGGGGCTAGCCTGCCCGCTGGCGGGTGGGGGGTACCTCATGCAGCGCTGTCCCAGGCCGGACCCCTTGCGGACAGGGTGCGGCAGGTGTCCGGGGTTCTCCCTGTGCCCTGGGGTTTGCAAGAGCCTAGGCCCGGAAACCCCCGGCCCCCGCTAGTGGCTCTCGTTTTCTGCTCCAGGTGAGTGCGCGGCGCGGTGTCACTTTACCTGTGAGCAGAGGGTTCTCCTGAGAAGCCCCAGGCGGGGAGGGGCAGCAGGCAGCAGGAACAGGACAGAGCTGCCTGGGGGGCTGGGCTGGAGCGCAGTAGAGCACGGGCAGCGGTGAGTCCGGTGGGTCCTGCAGTCCCGACTAGGCCACAGCACAACACACTGGCGCTGTGCGCCCCTCCTCCGCCAGTCCCTCCTGGTCCTCCCAGAGTCTCTGCCAAGTCCTCCGTGAGCTCACTTCCCGTCTTGGCAATTAGCAAAGCCCCTTCTCTGGGCCGCCCCCGACCCGCCCCCGCCCACCTCCCTCCTGAGTCCTCCGTGAGATCACTTCCTGCTTTGGGAATTAGAAAAAGCCCCTTCTCTGCGCCGCCCCCGCCACCCTCCCTCCTGAGGCCCCGGCCTGGGCTTGGTTGCAGGGCTAAGCCTGGCAGGGTGCGAGCCTTGCCAGCGCTGGAGCTGGGCAGCCTCCTAGCCTGGCTCCCTGAGCGGGTGTCCGCACGCGGCCTGGCTGCAAAAGATCATCAGTCCTAATGCCAGCTGCACTCTTGGGTCAGTTTGCTGGCTTCCAGATTGCGCCCAAAGCCAGGAACCAGCTTCCCCAGCACAGGCCTGCCCTGGATGTGTCTGAGCAGTCTCCTTGTCTCCAGGCAGGGATGGCACTTTGACCTGGATGTTTGGGTTTTTTGTTTGTTTTTTTGGTCATTGGTTATTACATGACCTCCAGGGTAGGTGCTCCACAAAGGGAGTGCAAACAGGTCACCTGATATATAAGCATATGGCCATTCTAGAAAAATAGCTTGGGGTTCCCTCGGAAACGCGGCATTGGTCCTTGCACCATGGTTTAATAGGAAAGGGATTATGCACCAAGTTACTTAAGTGAGCATAGGTTGAAATTGTTTACTGAGAGTAAATATGTAAAATAGTTATATTTTAACTAAATCTATCATCAATCATAAATCTATTACACGAAGGTTATAGGCAATTTAAATGCAAGAGAACTCTCTTCAGGGTTTTAAATAATCCGTGTCTGTCTTGGCACATGAGAATGCAAAGATAGGAAATGGTTTGTAAAAGATCATATAATAGCTTTTACTATATGGTATCAGCAATTTTTCATAAAGGAGCGGCCTCCAGCTAAAAACTCAGCTTTGAAAAATGCAGAAAAGCAGCAAACGTTTCTATGGTTTGTGTCTCCATATTCCTTTATGGCCAGTTTGAACAAATCCACATGCTTTGATTCAAAGGTAATAAATTCCTCTTATTTGGAAAAATGATGTTTATTTTTGTTCTCTCACCCTTCGCAGGTGGTTTCATTTTAGCACACTTCAGAGTTATAATTTCATGCTTATTAAAAACATTTATTATGATCTACATAGATGAATGAAACTTTTATTAAATTATTTGACATAAAATCTGTTATTTTAAAAAATGTATTTCCTTTGAAGGGTTATTTTAGAGCGTTCAGAGAGGATCTAGGAGTGTGGTATTATGCAGTTTTTAAGTAGGTATGAAATGGTTATTTATATGATTGTTTCTTTAAGGCTTATGTATATTGTCCATTATATGCTATAAAATATTTTGAAAGTAAATTTAAGGAATGTTTTACATAGTTTATTTTTTGGAAAAAATTATTGAAATGACTTATGAAAGTCAGTATACTCTCAACATTAATTTATTCTGAAATTTACCAATTGTCTATTGAACCTATTATATGGCAGATATTACTTCAGACTACACTGGTAAATGAAATACTTGGCTTTGTAGAACTTTTATTTTATTTTATTTTTTTTAAATATTTTATTTATTTATTTGACAGAGAGAGAGATCACAAGTAGGCAGAGAGGCAGGCAGAGAGAGAGAGAGAGGAGGAAGCAGGCTCCCTGCTGAGCAGAGAGCCCCATGCGGGACTCGATCCCAGGACCCTGAGATCATGACCTGAAGCCGAAGGCAGCGGCCTAACCCACTGAGCCACCCAGGCGCCCTAGAACTTTTATTTTAATGGGTGAGACAATTAAAAGCTATAAACCTTAATAAAAATTGCATAGTGCATTCAAAAATGATGAGTACAATGGGGAAAAAGAAAAATTCGATCAGGGTGAGAAAAATCAAGGTTGCTAGGCAGGGGATGGGGAGCTAAAAGTTTCAATAGGAAGATCAGGGTAGTTACAATGAAGCTGACAATTGAACAAAGGTATGGAAAGGTGATGAATTTGCCCAGAACTATCAGCAATAAGGTCACTCCAGACAAAGGAATTGGCTATCTTGAAGGCCATAAGGTTGGATCATGCCTGGCATATCTGAGGAATAGCAAGGAGGCCACTGTGAGTGACTGAAGAGTAGCAGGGAAAGAGGTCACCGAGGTTAAATGAGTGGCTAGATCATGTGAAAGCTTAGAAGTCATTGTAAAACTCTGGCTTTTATATTTGGAAACTTACTGTGTGATAGAATTTCTGCTAATAACTGAGAGTTCAAATGTCCATAAAATTTCAAGGATTCTTATTCTAGTAAGACAGAATAAAGAAAAAGAGTTCATATTTTCACATGGTGTAACAAATGCTCGGAGATCCAAGTGTAGGAAGCTATGGGAGCACAGATGAAGGCACTAAAATCACACCAAAATATTTGATGACTGTGACTATATATACATTTGTATTTTCTAGATTTTTTATAGTCATGGAATCACACAGTATATACTATTCATTGCCTGGCTTTTCTTTTCTCAGCATCATTACTTTGAGAATCTCCAATTGTAAATAGTTCATTTTGATGTTGAATAGTAATCTCTTTAATGAATAGATCATAATCTGTCTTTTCTCTATTGATGGACATTGATGAACAACATTTCCACTGTTTTCAATTCTAAAAGCTGCTATGAAATTCACATACAAGTCCTTGTATGAACATAGGGTATGTTTCTCTTGGTTAAATGCCTAGAAGTAAAATGGCTATTTGTGTAACTGCAACATATTTTGCATTTAAAAAAATTTTCAAACTATTTTCCAAAGTGGTGGTATCATGATATATGCCAACAACAATTTAGATTTTTTGTTGCTTCTCATTCTAGCTCAGACCAAGTACAATTAGCCTTTATAATTTTAGCCATTCTAATAGATATGTAAGCATGCCTCATTAGGATTTTAATTTGTATTTCTTTAATGTCTAAATGTTGAGAAATTTGTCATGTGCTTATAAGCCATCCATATCCTTTTGGTGACATGTCTCTTCCATTATTTCCTTCACATGTAAAATTGGATACTCTGTTTGGTTATTAGTAAGGTTTTTTATTTTTTTTTCATTTTTTAATAATCAGAGTAGATGTCCATTATCAGATATAGTATTTGCAAATCCCTTCTCCATCTTTACGGTTTCTCAATGGAGCTTTGATAGCTGTGTCTTTCAAGAAATATGCTACTTCTTTCCTGGTACACGGAGGTACCAGGTCTCACCCATTATCAATGTTGACCTTTGCAAACAAAATCATGGCTTAAGATATATGTAGTCTGCAGTTGTTGGGAGTGTTCACCATCCTTGCCTCTAACTCACCTCTCACTGCCCACACATTCAGATATAGGGGAATATTGATTGACAAAATATTAATTGCCAAATACCACTAGTTGGAGAATAAGAAAAATGCAGGCACCTGATTATATAATATTACTTAAATAAAATATGTTTTTATAAGTGCTATTGGAAGTAAATTCCTCAATACTTTAATCACACAGAATGATGGAATCCTCGATTTTTTTTCTTGTATTTACTAAGAAAATGATCATGCCTCAAGTATATTAAAATGGAATAGGGAAAATTAAAAATTGTTTTAAGTTGATTTGCGTGTGTTGTGCGTATGTGAGAGAGAAAGTGAGAGAAAAAGAGAAAGAGAGAAAAAGAGAACGGGAAAGACAGAGAGGTGGCTGCAGTGAATTGATGAGTTGCAGGATAGATTTTAAAGTTTTGTCTTTTGCTTTCTACATTCCCTTTTCCTTAGGTTCAAGAGAACAATCAGTAGTATCTCAGATGCCTGCTGCTAACATCAGCAGAAAGAGTTAGAGGTTCCCAGAAAATTAAAGATGAGATATAGTTTTCCTGACATAAGAAAAGTCATTTTTTGTCCCCAGCTATTTTCAATGATCTATACCCCACCTGTGTACTTGCCCAAGCACACTTCTTCCAAAACTTCCTGGGAGGTTCTTACAAAGAAATGCAAAAACCTCACTAGTTAAGGATTTTGAGGGAACAAGGCAATGGGAAAACTAACAGTCACCACCAGACCAGGAAATAGCCTAAGCTATTGAGACAATAAATCAGTGGTAAAACTCCTAGTGCTATTTCAAAAGTAATCAAGGCCTTGCATTCCTTGTCCCAGAAAATGAGTCCAAGACCCCATCTACTTTATATCTGCTCTTGAAGCCTGCAGAGTCCCTTTCCCTTGTCCAACAGTTACCTCTGCTTTATTCTAACGTTGAAGTTTCTGCCCTCGGTGGAATACAAGCTTCATTCAGGTGAACATGCAATACATATTGCACAAATACATATGTGGATGTGCATGCATCCACAACCTTATGACCAACCATACACGGGATAATAAAACTCTCCCTTCTGAGTATTCATCTTAAATACGAAATAAAAATCTCTCTCTCCTGTTCAAACAGTCAAGGCCTTGGAACTTATTCCCTGTGATCTCCTTGTATGTTGTAAACAAAGATTCCTTTGTTTGACAACTCCACCTGTTTCTGTGATTCACCAAAGACTGACCTCAGTTAGTTCAGTTACTGTAATGGCTTTCACTACTCTGATTCTACCTCTGCAAGTCTCCAAATTTAACTATTATTTCCTCCCAATTCCGCATATTCTTGGCTTTAAACAGCAACTCTGAAGAGATGATTTGCTTGTTTAAAAAAAAATCAAGAAAAGGGAGTAGTAGTAAACATTGTAACTTTGAACTTCCTGCCCTAAGGGGCTCTCCTGTTGTTTCTCTTTGACTTCCTGGACTGAAATGATAGAAATTTGGCAATACATCACTCCCCAATCCAGATAACTGACAGAACAGTTTAGACTCTTAGAAAAATATTAGTTTAAAAGATCACATAATTAAATACTTAAGCATGTAGTGTAATGTAGTGGTTTTCAAGAAATATATTTTGGTCATCTGAATATTTAGTTTTCAACCATGGCTACTGACTCACAGCTCCTAAAACTCTTGGAATTTTTTGTGATAAGGGTGAGAGAGGTGTGTTTTGTTATGTTAATAAAGTGACCTTCAGACCTCACTCAAGGCAAGGGCTGTTTGCCTTAAGGACCAACCACTTGGTGAAAGCCTTCATAACTTTTTGCCCAACATGCCTCCCCTTCCTCCCAATTCAGGATTATCTGGGGAGGGAAGAGGAGCTGGAGATTAGATCAGCAAATGACAATGATTTAGTCAGTCATGACTATGTCACGAAGCTTCCACAGAAAACCTGAAAGGACTGGGTTCAGAAAGCTTTTAGTTTGTGAAATGTATGAAAAGGCAGGAAGAGTGGCAGTCTTCCAGAAGGTAATAGAAGCTCTGTGCCCATTCTCCATACCTTGCCCTGTGCACTTCTTTATCTATCTATTGACTTAAATCTTCTATTATATCTTTTAATAAGCTGGCAAACATAAAGTAAGTATTTTTCTGAGTTTTGTGAGTCCCTGTAACAAATTAAAAGAACGTAAGAAGTAGGCCACTGGGACCTCCAACCTGTAGTTGCTCAGTCACAAGCACAGGTAATAACCTAGGGCCTACAGTGAGACTGGCATCTGAGGTGGGGTTGGAGATAGTCTTGGAGGACTGATCCCTTAACTGATAAAATCTTACACTATGTTCAGGTAGATAGTGTCAGAATTTAGTTGAATTCTTGGAGATCCTGCTGTTTTCTGAAAATTATTTGGCATTGTTGGTATGATGTCCTAAAACCCAAAAAGATATAGCTACCTCAAAATAAGAATAAGGTTGACAGCTTATATATAATAAGTGAGTATATCAGGGATTTAAAATATACCCAATAAATAATGTAAGGAAATAAGGAAAGATTTTGAAATAAAAACAAGTATAAGAACCTAGTGGTGCTAATAGATTAAATATATGTAATCTAGTTGAATTAAGAATACAATGGATAGAATACGTAATGGATCCAATAGAGATAAGAAGTCACTTAAGGATATAGTCATCTGGATACCAGCAAAGCCTTAAAATTATCAATATAAAAGAGGTGTAAGATGTAGGTGATGTGTGTGGAACAAAAGCTAAAGAAAAAATTAGATTTCCTTACTACTCATAGCCTGTTGACAAGTCCTTGAAGTTCCTCTGGGGACTCAGCTGCTTCCATGTGGACACAGCCACTCAGGGCAAAAAGCATTCTTAGTCCACCCCCCAGGATACTGAAAATCTACTTTCACATGTAAAAATTACTTTGGAAACTTCTTTATCTCTACTCCCCACCCCTGCCCTCAAGATATACATTGGCAATCATCTCCCAAGCATATACCCACTGATACACATCAGAAGAGTCTCTTCCCTGAGTTTTTACCAAATAGTAATAAATGACCTTTCCCTAACAATAGCTAGCCCCCTAGAGGTCCTGGAAACCTTGTTTATAAAATACCTTGGAGGCCTGTGCTATCCCTCAGCTCCTCCCAAATTGAAAGTATATAATCAGCCACTCTTCATGACCCTCTCTCTCTACTCCAAATAAATAAATAAATATTTTTTTAAATAAAATAAAATAAATGACTTTTTTTAAATGAAAGAAGAAAAAGGAAGGAAATATTTGAATATTAATGTACATCTATTTCTCAAGCATAAAATAGTCAAGACACTGGATTAAAACTTACATACAAGAAAAGAAAGAAAATATTCATAACTATAGTTGACACTATGAATCCCAAACTAGGGCATACATACCAAAGACAAAAAAAAATCATAAGTGTTAGAGAGAAAAAGAAATAATTCATTAATAAAGAAACAAGAATCAGACTGACAGAAATTATTTAAATAACATCAGATATAAAAAAGAATGAGGTAATAGCTTTATTATCTTGAAAAAAATAATCACAAATGTAAACATTTAGATCCTTATAAAATGTCATTGGAATAGGAAGGCATAATAAAAAAACATATTTTCAGGAATACAGACCACAGATAATTTTCCTTAATTTGTGTAGGCAGCACTTAAATACTAATATTATTTTAACAGTGAAAATGTACTCTATGACCTATGGGGTGGGGGAAGAGAGGATGACCAAGTCATCTTGAAATAATTCAGTTTTATGAAAAAAGTAAAAATATCGAAAAAAAGACTTGAAGAAAAGAGAGATAAAACATATGCATAATAAAAATAAATAAATAACTAAACAACTGGAGTGCCTTGGTGACTTAGTCGGTTCAAGTGTCTGCCTTCAGCTCAGGTGATGATCCCAGGGTCCTGGTATTGAGCCCTGCATCAGGCTCCCTGCTCAGTGGAGAGTCTGCTTCTCCCTCCCATTGAGAAAAAAAATTTGACTTATTTATTTGAGAGAGATAATCTCTAAATTTTACTTATTTATTTGAGAGAGAGTGAGAAAAGAAAAACATGCACACAGCAGGGGGAATAACAGAGGGAGAGGGAGAAGCACCCCACTGAGCAGGGAACCCCCTATCCCAGGACTCGGGTATTATGACCTGAGCTATAGGTAGACACTTAACTGACTGAGCCACTCAGATACCCCAATGAATACAATCCTTAAAAATAAAAATAATAATAATAATAATAATAAAAAATAATATTTCAGATAGTATGATTTTTTTAATGTAAGACTTGGTATAAAAACAGGATGACATACTTGTCTAATTATAGCAAAAGACTTTGATAAGTTTAGATGCAGTAGTACATAAAAAATTTAACTTCTTTCATTAACTGATAATTTAATTAGATTAAATTAAGAGACATCAAAATTTAGAGAATCTAATAGTCCTGATCTATTAATAAATGTAGGCATCCTGACCCCAAAACAATAGTCTTCAGTAAGTATATAAGCATAAGTTGAACATTTACACAAACAGGCCATTATTTAGGTCAGAAGTATAGGCCAATATATTCCTAGAGTTAAATATCAGGTTATATTTTTCAAGAATGAGGCAATAAAATTAGAAAACAATGACCAAAATATTAAATTCATATAATTGGAAGTTAACTTCATACCTAAAATGAAATAATACAGCTAATTCAGAAATTTTTAGAATTACAGTACTTTGGTAATATCAACTCTCAAAATGAGTAACGGACAGGTGGGGCTAGGGAGGAAGAGATCCATAGGGAACTTTGTGAACAGGCTCTCAGAAATCCCCAAAATGTGGTGTGGGAAAACCAGAGGAAAGAGATAAATTGGGCCACCCTACCCCAGGGAAGAGCACCCTGATCTAGGCCTGTGGGATGGAGGACCACCCTGCCCTAGGTGTATGGGGTGGGTCATGTGGGGTGGGTGTCTCTATGATAAACACCTGTAACCAAAAAAGAATAATCAGACCCTAAAAAGGAGGTAAGCCATTGCAGCAGTTATTGATAGAGATGTTAAAAGGATTAAAGTTGCCTGGTTACCTTTTTATAAAAAATAAACCCTGAAGGCACTCATTGTTAACTGTGTGGGGACCCCTCTTAGTTGTGAGAGCTTTTTCTATATATTCACTTGATAAACTTCTGTCACTCACTCACTCACTCTCCATTGCCCACGAGATTCCTTCTTTGACTCCAAGAGTCAAGAACCTAGCTCTCCCACATCATTCCCTAGAGTTAAGTATCAGGCTATATTTTCCAATGATAAGGCAATAAAACTAGAATAGAATGACCAAAATATTAAGTCCATGTAACTGGAAGTTAACTTTATACCTAAAAAGAAATAATACAGCTAATTCAGAAATATTTAGAATTACTGTACTATGGTAATATCATTTGTGAAAACAAGTGACAATAATTAAAGGTATGAAGGAAATCTAAAGGTTTAATTGTATTAATTCAAAAGAAAAACAAAACAATACAACAAAAACACCAAAGCATAAAACAACAAATCAAAACAAAAACAATATAAAGGCAAAACCTAAGGACGACAGCAGTAATAACAAAATCTTATAGAAACAAACAAATTTTTGGAATAGATTAATAAGAAAGATTTGACCAATGAGTACTGGTCAGAAATACTCAGAGATGATGAAGATAAAATAAAATACTAAATGAAATGTATAAAAACTAAATTATAGACCTAAGAGACTGATTAAAAATGCTTCTAGAAAAAGAGTCTAATTTGAAGACAATAAAATTAATAGCACCATAGAGAAAACTGTATTTGTGACATAGGGGATCAATTAGAGATGATAAAGTATTTCCTTAAATATCAAAGATAACAATTAGACTCAGTGGCTCAGTCAGCTACGCCTCTGCCTTCACCTCAGATCATGATCCCAAGGCCCTGAGACTGAGCTTGACTCCCTGCTTGGTGGGGAACATGGTTCTCCTTTTCCCTCTCCCTCTGCAGCTTCCCCTGCTTGCACTTGTTCTCTCTCTCTCTCTCTCTCTCTCTCAATAAATAAAATTTTAAGAGTGAAAAAAATTAAGAAATAATCATCAAAGATTAATCCATAAGGTAAAAATATTTATTAAAGTGATTAATTAATCTATATTAAAATTAAATATTTCCTTGCAATTAAGTGCAGTGTGGAGAAAAAGTTAATAGACAACTGACATAGGAATGAACAATACTTAAAATATTTAAAACTGACAAGGAATTATTAGATTTAGACTCCATGATGATCTCTATGTATGTGCATTTAAAACACCTTAAAATACTTTGTAGGAATGTGCTACAGGAAATTAAAGAGGGAGGGAGATAAAGGGGGAAAAAATAGCTCAACTTGAAATGACTAGTTGGTTGCCACTGTGTTTTATTTACATTTTCCACCACTTTTTTGGTCAATGAAATTATTTTACATGTATCTATTATTATCCTGTAGGACATGTTACACTAATATCATTATTAATGAAGTTGAGAATAAGAATATAATGCCTCATTTCATCATAATTGTTAAAAATGATCCCTAAGCTGGTAAATGCAGGAAGCCAGAAACGGAAATAATAATTAGCACCAGTTCAAAAGCTTGTCCACCTGGAACCTGTAAGAAAATCCAACTAGATCCTGAAAATAATGAGTGATCTGAGGAAACTGGACAGGGATATAGATTTCCAGATGCTTTTTACTTATAATGGCTATAGCAACTTAGACAAGGTAATGGAAAAAAATCTATTAATTGGCAGTTGGAAAATTGTTAAAAAATATAAACCATAAGCCAATGAACTTGGGAAAATTATGAAGAATCTACATAAACATAAAAAGAAACAATATATATTTGCCAAGGAACATTCACATTTTAAAAAATAAGTTGAAAGGGGAACAATATGCCGTAATATATATATCAATGTTTTTCATAGAAGTTTAGTATAAAAAATAAACATTTTAAATAATTTATTTGGAAATTGATATCACATATCTGAAAAACTTGGAAGAAGAAATGGATAACCATGACTAAACAAATGTAGCAGAAAAATGATTTACTATAATAGATAAAAGCTATTCAAAAATGCAGTGAATATTGGCCAAAGCTTAGAAAAATCGATAAAATATATAATGTAAAATGAATTCATGAATGAAAAATAGAATCCCATTAAATCTAATTTGGAAAGAACTAATAATTTTTTTTTTTGGCCTGAATCTGCTCTGCCTTTCATTAGGTGGGACACTGACCAAGCCCACTCAGCTCCTCTCTCATGCCCAGTAATAGAAAAGTCAGGGACATTAATTACTTCTGGGATGAATTTTAACCACTGTGGATAGGATGCAGAAGCCAGTGGGTTAAACAGATTCTTTCTTGTTTCAGGAAAATAATTCTGATATGTATTCGGTGCATTAGGATTGATGCTCAGTTGTCCACAATCATAATCCACTCAGTCTGAACTCATATATGCTTCTCCTGGACCACTTAGCTCTTCTCATTCTCTCCTCTTCCACGTGATCAAATCCCAAAATAATTATTTAGGTTGTGTATGCAAGTCCTGATTTTGAAGGGAAACTCAGTTACAGAAAGAGATGAGAATAAAGATACAGGAAAAAAAATGGTGCACTTGGGTGACTCAATTAGATAAGCATCTGACTCTTGATTTCAGCTCAGGTTGTTATCTCAGGGCGATGAGATGAAGCCCCTATAGGCTCTGTCCTAGGCAAGGAGGTTGCTTAAGATTCTCTCTTCTTATCCCTTTCCTTCCCCCCCTCACCTCCCATGCTGTCTTTCTCTTAAATAATAAGCACTGCTGAACTATCTTAGATTCTGTACCTTCTCTCCAGCCATGAACCTATCACTGTCTCTAACTCTTGAAAACTTCATTAGACAAATTAATGTGGTGAAGGAAGCAATATGAGAAAGCCTATTAATCTGATGAGCATGGAACTGAACAAACCCTATAGATACTTTCCCTTTGGTTTCTAGCCTATCAATACCTACAGTGAGTCACATACACTCAAGATTATTGTTTTTATTGTATACTTCATATATTCATTAATTTTTGACTCGTTATCATTTTGTTGAAGTGTTAAACTATGGTAATAAACAAACTTTTAATTAACTTTTCCTCCTATGATACAAATATAACTTGCACTTGAGCGTTAGCTAATTTTATGTTCTAAAATTGCCAAAACAAAATGATCAAGGTTTCTAGATTATTTACTGTATTTTCTACTATATAATATTGTTCTATCTCTTCTGTATAAAGAAAATGAATGCTTGCGGCTCTTGGGTGGCTCAGTGCGTTAAAGCCTCTGCCTTCTGCTCAGGTCATGATCCCAGAGTCCTGGGATAGAGCCCCACATCAGGCTCTCTGCTCAGCAGGGACCCTGCTTCCCTTCCTTTCTCTCTGCCTGCCTCTCTGTCTACTTGTGATCTCTGTCTGTCAAATAAATAAACAAAATCTTTAAAAAAAAAAGCAAATGAATACTTGATAATTAAATGAATGCTTTACCGAACAAATTAAATATGGCAATAGCATTTTATTTTATCATGCTTTACATATTAAACTATAATATTATATCACTAGTCTACAAATAATCTACTCACATAGTGATTTGGAAGCTTTTAGCAAAGGAATTCTTCCTCCTGATTGTAGTATAAAAGCCACAGAAATATACAGAAGACTCCTAGGATAGAAAGTTAAATCCAGTTATCCGTGATGCCTTGAGTAGGACATGACCTATGTATGTCCTGGGATGCACTAGTAACTGTTACATGTGATAGGATTATATTTAATATATAGAGTTTCATTTACTTCACAAAGGAGATATAAATTTGAGGATAAAATATTTGATGAATCTATAAAGTCTATATCTATTTGTAACCAATGTGGTAGAATTAAGATGTTAATTTGAAAAAAAATTTCATTGAACACATACACATATTCAATTGTTTATATATATATAAACAGCATTATTTATTTATGTAAATAAATGCATTGTCAGTAAAATCCATTTAGTTATCAATCATAAGGGTAATTTTAAGTACTAAGAATAAGAAATATGTGAAAAGATAAGTGTTCAAGAGTGCAGTTTGTGATAATTAATACAATATGATAGGCTCATAAAATAGATATATTACATGAACTTAAAAGCTTCTATAATTAAGCGATGACCACTTGAAATTTGTAATTAGTCTTGCTGCAGTTTTTTCCTTGCACTTATTGCCCTTCCCCAGAAGTTCATTAAGAATTTCTGTGAATGTCCTTATGTTTAATCTCATTCATAGATTCCACTGCTGCTCACAAAGCAAAGCCAAAAAGAGAGGTAACTCTATGTGGCACTCCATCCACAAGCAATACATTCATAAATAATTAAAAAGCTCTCTACTTCATTTGTTACCCATTCAGCTGATAATTTAAATGAGTAACTGAGGCCATTTTATCAGCACTTTTAATAGAATGCGACTCAGAAACTTCACAGTGTTATTTAAGAAGAAATGCTCATGTGTTAAGGTTTTTATTTTTTTTAAATCAACAAAATAATTTTCAAATATTAAAAGCAAATGTCTCCTTTTCCTCCAAGTTTCCTTGCTATGTCAAAGTTATAAATAAATACACTACAATCGTATTTTGAGTAGTAGATAAAAACAAATGTTTTGAAACTGTCTGTGGGTTGAGTATCTGGGTTAACTTGTATAAATATCTGAACTCAATGTATTTAGACTTTATTAGATGGTTTTTTTAGACTATTTAAAAATACATGCTCAGATAATGACAACATTATTTTATTCATTTTAATAAATAAATTATTTTATTTAATTATGTTTAGATATTTATTTATTAAATTAATGATTTAATATTTAACAATCTAAATTTGAAATATTTAAAATTCTAAAAAATATTTATTTAATTAAATCGATATATTTAATATAAATATTCAATAAATTATTTAATCATTATCATAATTACGCAATACATTATGTATTGTGTAATAATTGCATTTTAATAAATAAATAAATGTATTATTTACATTATTTTATTTTACTTTATTTTATTTAGTTGACAAAGAGAGGGAGAACGCAAGCAAAGGGAGTTGCATGCAGAGGGAGAGGGAGAAGTAGGCTCCCAGCTGAGCAGAAAGTTCAACCTGGGGTTCCATCCCACGACCCTGGGATCACCACCTGAGTCGAAGGCAGATGCTTCACTGACTGAGCCATCCAGATGCCCAAGGCTTTGTATTCTTCGCTTCTAAATATTGATGCTGCTTCATCTCTGGAGTTAGTAAATTGATGTCGAGAATTCATATCAAAGAATTGATAGTAGCTCTTAAACAGAAACATGTAATTTAGGGGGAAAAAAGAACAGAAGGAAGAGAAAGGCCAAAAGTCAAAAGCACATTAATATAAAATTTAATTAGATAAATAAAGCTGATATTCCTGAAGGGGGCTAATAAAAGGGCTGCAAAGAGCTTATAGGATTGGGAAAATTGTCCACTCCTGGTCATTTCATAATTTTAAACTATTCCTTATTAATAAATATACTTAGTTCCAGAAACACAACCACATAAGGACATTTCCACCAAGTTTCCTCTAAGAGCATTTACAAATTAGACGTTCAAACAATGTACTTCGTTACATGTTGCATCTGTATCTTAAAGTATAAACACTTTCTGTGACACATTTTCTAACAATTAAAATTAATATATATATATATACATATATATATATATATATATATGTATATATATATATATTACCCTAAATGGAAAAAAAATATATATATATAGAAACCTTATCCCTAAATGAAACCTTTCTTTGTTTATTAGCTTAAATAGGTAAATTAGCAACAACAACAACAACAAACAGCTAATATTATAGAGGTAGGAACAATTTACCTTTTCATTCATTGCTATTTTCTAAAAATTCCTATTTTATTTTTTCTCGTCTGTCATAATAATTTTCTAAATCTCCTTCCTTATTCAATGTTTTTCTTTTAGTGGAAATCTCTATTTCATATTTATTTTCTCTTCCTCCACTCTTTACTCTAATAATTCAATGTATTATTAGATTTTCTGTTTTTCTCTTTATCCAGATATATCTTTTCTTTCTTTCTTTCTTTCTTTCTTTCTTTCTTTCTTTCTTTCTTTCTTTCTTTTTTAAATAATTTGATTTGCTGGCATTTTACATCAGTACATGCTTTCTTATGGATGTTAGAAATGTCTGTGGAACTACTAGAAGTATAAACTTTTTTACCTTTAAGAAGTTTACATGGCTCAGTTGGTTAAGTGTCTTCCTTCAGATTAGGTCAAAATGCCAGGGTACTAGGATCCAGTCCTGCATCAGCTGCCTGCTCAGCAAGGAGTCTGGTTCTTCCTCTCCCTCTGCCCCTCCCTCTCTCTCTCTAATAAATAAATAAAATCATTAAAAAAAAAGACTTACTGAAACCTGAGACTGAATTACTAAATTCAGTCTTAATATAAGACAGCTAAACAAAGCAATGATCACAACTGGAAAATTTATTCAGATCATGGTTTAACATTTTTGGTTGACACAGGACCTCTTTCAGTAACAACTTTCCCTAAATATCAATTTCTTTTTAAGGCAAGAATTTTGACAAGAAATCCAGATCTTTCTCATCATTTTCATATCAATTTAATGTGACATCCTCGGAGTATATAATCAAATATGTAATTATTCTATCTGTTGCCTTGTATATTGCCTGTATCTTTTTCAGACTCAAAGTTCCATTGAGGTAGAGGTTTTTTGTTTTGTTTTTAAAGCAGAGATTTATAAAGTGTTTGATATATACAAGATGCTTAATAAGGGTTTACAAAACCTATGTATTTCAGAAGCCTTAAAAAGGCTTTAAAATAATGTAGGTGATATTAGTAGTCATATCAAACAATTTGTAGGTTTCAGTCATGTAAATAACTACATTTCTCAGAGACAGAGAAACATACAAATGATCTGGGTCCAGTAGGATAATGCTAGCATGTGTTGTAAATTCTCTTATATGACCTTATTCTTGCAAGAATTGGTTATGTGGCAGAAAAAAAAGTATCACTATCTTATACTTTGTTATTTAAATCGATTTATGGAAGTTGTTAATTTCTTACACTGCCCCTTTGTTTCAGTGGACCCAATTTCCGTGGTAATGGTGAGAGGAAAGTAGGCAATTTAGGCAGCAGCAAAAATCTCCTACAAGGCACTAAAAAATAAGGCTTGTTCTAGATCATGGGTCTGTCCAAAGGGGAATGTTAAGGGGTAGAATGGATGATGGATGCATTGTGGACTTATAACTATAAGATTAATACTGTTATGCCCCAATAATGGGTCTATGATTAAAGGAGCGAGACTGATGTAAAGTGAAGGTCAAGCAAAGCTTTATTTCATGCCAAGCATCAAGAATCTAACTGAACGTTCGGGGCCACACCTCTTATGAGAGAAGGCAATCCTTCCCTGTTTCACAGTCTAGCCTTTAAGGGCAAAGGCCATGCAGTCAGGCCTGGCCACGCACAGGTGACCAATGAGATTTTAACACACACAGGAAACTCCACAGTGAGGCTAGGTGACCAATTGAGGTTCAATTTACCCGAGTATAGACATTTGACCCAGCCTATTACACCTTGATTAGGATTGGTGCCAAAACGGTTCCCAAAGGGCGGAGGAGTGGGGCATACTCCTTAGTATCTAGGGAGACAATATGCAAACACCGCCCCCCCTCCCGCTGATTGATGTCTCCACCTGGCCTGACCCACTCTTGTATATGGGCTTTGTTACCTGGAGCTGATTTCCAGGACTTGTTTTTAAGTGAATCCCCTGGGGGAAGGGGAGCAAGAACAGTTTAAGGGTTAACCTCAATGAAAGCATCTTGCTAAAATATAAAAATATAAAATAGGTCCTTACATTACAACAACTCAGTAGGGAAAGTCCCAGTGTGGTGATAAAAGAAGTGATGTAACTTGCATTGCACATTTTATTTTTAAAACGAGTAAGTTGTATTTTTCCCTACCATGACATCATACTTTATCTTCATCTCTGTCTACTAGTTTAAAACTAGTTAAAGAAACTCAACAATTTTTTTGAAAAATTTTTATTTATTTATTTAAGAGCAAAAGCCAGAGAGAGAGAGAGAGAGAGAGAGAGAGAATGAGCAATATGGGGCTCGATCCCAGGACTCTTGAGATCATGAACTGAGCCAAAGGCAGGCACTTAACTGACTGAGCAAATGAGACTCCCACAAACTCAACAATTTTATAAAAATTTTATTTGTTGGGGTGCCTGGCTGGATCAGTCAGTAAAATATGTAACTCTTGATCTTGGGGTTGTACGTTTGAAATCCACCTTGGGTGTAGAGGTTTTTAAAAATAAAATCTTTAAAAACTTTTTTTTCCTTTTTTTATTTAAGCCATTGTATGGCAGTGTTGATCACTATATTGTACACCTGAAACTAATATTAACCTTATTTTAACTAACTGGAATTTAAATAAAAACTTTAAAAATAAAATAAAAATAATAATCATAAAAATAAAAAAGAGGAAAAATTATTTGGCAGGCAATTTTCTTAATTGCATTATTATTTATTATTATCATAGTCTGTGTGTGTCGGTGGGAAGTGGCTGGTATTACAGTGAGTTCCATATCTGTGTTACACTGAGGTCCATGTCTGTAGTCAGTCTTTTTTTTTCTTTTAATTTATTTTCAGTGATCCAAAATTCATTGTTTATGCACCACACCCAGTGCTTCATGTAATAAATTCCCTCCTTAATACCCATCACTGGGCTCACCCAACCACCTGCCACCCTCCTCTTCTAAACCCTTAGTTTGTTTCTTAGAGTCCACAGTCTCTCATGGTTTGTCTCTCCCTCCGTTTTCCCCCAGCACACTTCTCTCCATCTCCCAGTGTCCTCCACGTTATTCCTTATGTATTGAGTCTTATAAAAAACTTTTATTTCTGGGACGCCTGGGTGGCTCAGTTGGTTAAGCAGCTGCCTTCGGCTCAGGTCATGATCTCAGCGTCCTGGAATCGAGTCCCACATCAGGCTCCTTGCTCCGCAGGGAGCCTGCTTCTCCCTCTGACTCTGCCTGCCACTCTGCCTGTGCTCGCTCTTGCTCTCTCTCTGACAAATAAATAAATAAAATCTTAAAAAAAAACTTATTTCTTTCCCTATTCTGCTTTGCATATGCTTACCTTAGATGTTAAAATGTTATAAACCTCTCCTGCCTGGTCCATTTTCTCTCTCTTCTCTCATGATTTCTCATGCTCTCCCTGCCAACCCCACATGCCTTACAATATCTGGATATGACTTATTTCTTCCTGAGCTACTTTATTCTACTCTGCCATATGGTTGCCCTTCCCTCTTCTGTACCATAACTTCTATCCCCTGCATTTGTGCTTTAACAATACCTAATTCTTTTCACTACATCTGTATCTTTGAGGTCAATACTCAGTAGTGCAATCGCTGGGTCATAGGCTAGCTCTATTTTACTGGAAAGAAGGGCCATATGCACCCCAGCATTCATAGCAGCAATGTCCACAATAGCCATTCTTTTGAAAGAGCCAAGATCCCCTTCAACAGACAAACGGATAAAGAAGATGTGATCTATGGATACAATGGAATATCACTCAGCCATCAGAAAGGATGAATACCCAAGTTTTGCATCAACAAGGATGGGACTGGAGGAGATTATGTTAAGTGAAATAAGTCAAGCAGAGAAAGTCAATCATCATATGGTTTCACTTATTTGTGGAACCTAAGAAATAGCATGGAGGACATTAGGAGAAGGAAAGGAAAAATGAAGTGGGGGGATTGGAGGGGGAAATGAAAAATGAAAAACTATGGACTCCAAGAAACAAACTGAGGCTTTTATGGATGAGAAGGATGTGGGGATGGGTGAGCCTGGTGATGGGTATTAAGGAGGGCACATATTGCATGGGGCACTGGGTCTTTTACACAAACAATGAATCATGGAACACTACTTCAAAAACTAATGATGTATTGTATGGTAACTAACATAACATAATTTAAAAAAAAAAAGGAGGGGGACAATTCCTAACACTCAATCTTTGCTAGTTTCTTGTTTACCTCCTTTTAAGAGTAAGCTCATTAGTGGTTTTTTGTTTGTATGTTGGTTTGTTTTGTCTCAACTAAAAGAAGAAAAATAATACACATTATTTTGAAAACTTTTTGAACAGTGTACAAACATTAGTCAAGTCCACAATGTCTCATCTCTTCTTCCTCCTAACATGGCTAAGTTGAAAAACCCTTTATCTGGGAAAAGATCATTCTCCTGCCACCTTGTGTAAGATTTTGGCTTTAGCTTAGATTATCCTTTCTTTCCTTTTCTGAAAATAAGTTGAAAATATTAATAGCCTCAGTTTCTTCTTCCAAAATATGACTGCTTCTTTACCAAGTGCAAAAGCAACCCATTTTTGACATTTGTAAATGGCTTGGACCTACTTTTTTTGGCTCACTGTTTTAGTGAGACAAGTGGAGTGAAGATGACACACCATTTCCAAATGTATTAATAATTGGTAGACCATACTTCTAAATTGATGTTTTGTTGACATTAAACTACGACCAGACTCGCTATAATTACAGAGGTAAATTCTTTATATTTACTATATTTGAAATTACCATATAATACCAAAATAAAATTATGATTATGTAAAGAGTCTGTCATATTAAGAAGATGACTTTGAAATTATTGCTTATCTAAATGAAATTTCCCATTTTATAATCTTGTATAAGCTTCCATTGTCATTTCCTATTTAAAATCTATTAGAAGGCACTCTTATTTTCCCTTAAGTGGGAAGTCAAATGTGGAACAAATTCATCCCAAAGGAACTGATTCTATATTCCACTGAAGACCAGGTGGCTTCCATGTGGCATTTTGCCTCTTGCATATTGTTCCTCTCCTACAACAAATGGGGGTATGCTCTTTAGTAAACTAATTCAACTCAATTAGAGACATTGTCTTCAAGGGATAACATCATTGAGACTAGAATCAGAATCATACTTTTGGGAAAATTGGGCCCAGGTTTTTTGTTTTGTTTTGTTTTGTTTTAAGATTTTATTTATTTGACAGACAGAACTACAAGTAGGCAGAGAGGCAGAGAGAGAGGGGGAAGCAGGCTCCCTGCTGAACAGAGAGCCTGATGCAGAGCTTGATCCCAGGACCCTGAGATCATGGCCTGAGCCAAAGGCAGAGGCTTAACCCACTGAGCTACCCAGGCGCCCCTGGGCCCAGGTTTTGATGGCTTCTTTCCTCAATCTTATAAAACCTATTTGAACTCTACTGGATGCCAGAACTGCTTAAAAATATTTGGTCCCTTGTAATTTTAACCTTCCAGTATTCAATGCACCTGGTCCATGTAATATCTTATAATATTTTTGTCAAATGAAGACTCTCAAAGTGTGTTTCTTGGGAGACACTTTTCAATTGGTTGCTTACATTTCTGCATTTATTATTTGTTCTAGACCATCGTTTGAAGATGGTTGTATTGAATAGACTTGGAAGACAGAAATAGTATCTTTTTTTTTAACTTAACCTGTTGTGTTTGCAAATATTATCTGCCTCTGTTTTGATTCTTCTTGTGGGAACTGAGGCTCAGAACTGATATATAACTCCCACCCCTATACGCACACACACACACACACACAAACTCACAAACACACATACACACAAATACTGTTAATATTCTGGCTACCTCTATTGCTGTGAATAATAAACTGTATTATTTCTGAACCATGAGTCTGCGTCTTCTATCAACACCCAAGAAACCACGGCAGACTCATACACCAGCTTTCAAATAAGGGAAAATAATCTCAGATGCTTTATATTTTTTGATAGTGTTACCTACTTCTGAACATATGAGTGAACACATATAAAGCTGGAGCCATGACCATTTAGAGCTTCTTCTGTGGAAGAACTATGCATTCACTAGTAAACAAATGTAGTTTCATCTTTTTTTTTTTTTTTTTTCCTCCTGGACACCATTTCCTCTCTCACACTGTTGCTCAAATTGGATGGAGTCTAAGGTCCTTTGAGGAAATTTTTGTTTAATGACTCAAAATAAAATAGGAAGAGTCTAAAGTGCTAAAAATAATTCTAGATAAAAGGTATAAGATCATGCCAGAAAAGATAGTAATTTTATCTAACAACTGCCTGTTCACTCCTTATTTGTTCATTAACTAATCTCCAAATTCCTGACTAAATCCCTTTTGTAAGCCAGAATGTGAGCTAAAAACTGGGATTTTAAAAAAGTTTTCATTTGAAATCTAGTTAGTTAACATATATGGTTGTATTAGTTTCATGTGTACAATATAACATATAGCACTCAGTGCTCATCATTACAAGTGCTCTAACCCCCATCACTTATTTAATCCATCACTCCTTTCAGATCCCCTCAAGTAACCATCAGTTTGTTCTCTGTAATGAAATGTCTGTTTCTTGCTTTGTTTCTCTTTCTATGTCTTGTTATTTTCCCCTTTGCTTGTTTGTTTTGTTTCTTTTATTCCATATATGAGTAAAGGTATTTGTCTTTCTCTGACTGACTTATTTCACTTTTAGCATTATACTGTCTAGTTCCATCCATGTTATTGCAAATGGCAAGATGTCAGTCTTTTTTATGGCAGAATAATATTCCATTGTATATACATACCACTTATTCTTTATTTATTCATCAATTGATGGATACTTGGGCTCTTTCCATATCTTAGCTTTACCAATAATGCTGCTATAAACATAGCGGTGCTAGCATCACTTTGAATAAGTTTTCTTATATTTATTGGGTAAATACACACCAACAGGATTGTTGGATCACAAAGGACTTCTATTTTTAAATGTTATGGAAATTCCATACTGTTTTCAAATATGGCTGTATCAGTTTGCATCACCACCAACAGTTCTCAATTGTTACTTTTTCTTTTTTTTAAGATTTTATTCATTTGACAGAGAGAGATCACAAGTAGAGAGAGAGAGGAGGGAGCAGGCTCCATGCCTGGCAGAGAGCCCGATGTGGGACTTGATCCCAGGACCCTGAGATCATGACCTGAGCTGAAGGCAGAGGCTTAACCCACTGAGCCTCCCAGGCAGCCCCCACAAGTGTTACTTTTTCACATCCTCTCCAACACCTTTTGTTTCTTGTAGTGTTGATTTTAGCCATTCTGACAGGTGTGAGGTGGTATGTCTTTCTAGTTTTGCTTTGCAATTTCCTGATGATACATGATGATGGACATCTTTTCATGTATCTACTGAACATTTGAATGTGTTCTTTGGGGAAACACTTGTTCATATCTTCTATCCATGTTTTTATTGGATCATTTATTTTTGGATGTTGACTAAAAACTGGATATTAAGTAACACACAAGACAGGTTTCCTTGAGCTTAAAATTTATTTGCATGAGTATGATTAACAGGAAAAAATATGCATATGTGTATGTACAAGTGTGTTTACGTATACATCTATCTATCTATCCTCTATCCCCTGTCTTCTAATTGTGGTAAATCCCGTAGGGTGGGGAATGGGATAGTCTGAAGAAATATGCTGCTGGATATGTTGGGTAAGCAAATTTAATTGCACTCAGATGCATTGGATATAAGTGAATCACTCAAATGAGTTATTTAATATTATATAGAAACAAACTAAAAATTTATGTAGTTGAAAATAATAGGTAGTTAAAATAATTTTTGTTGTTTGTTGTTTTTGTGTCTTTTTTTGTTTATATATACTATGGTGTGAATGTTTATGTCTCCCAAAATCATATTATGAAATCTAACTCTGGAAGTGATAGTATTAAAACATAGGGGCCTTTGGGAGGTGATTAGGTCATAAGTGGGATTACAGTCCTTTTAAAGGAGACCCCAGAGAGTTCTCTTGATTCATTCATCATGTACGTTTACAGTGAGAAGATAGCCATCTATGAGGAAGTGGGCTCTCCCTGGATCTGCCCATTCCTTAATCTTGAACTTCTCAGTTCTAGAACTGTGAGAAATAAATTCCTGTTCTTTATAAGCTATTCAGTCTATATCATGTCCGTTCTAGCAGCCTGCATGCAGAAGGACACTATGACCTAAAACGAGAGCAATAAATATAAAGTTTCAGTAAAGTCAGTTGGTACAATGTTTTTTTACTTAGAGAAGACATGCTGCTTCATGTTAAACCTTGATATTGTATATGTTTCTTGAAGGGCCACTTCTTACTCCTTTGTGTGTTTTCCACAAAGTCCAGGAGGATGCCTTACATAAAGGTAATATTTTATAAATACTGTTGGAAATATATACTTCTCTAAAATCTTATTTTGCCTACAGATTACTTGGATCCACTTTGCCTTGTGTAGAATATTTGAAATATATTAAGAACAGAATGTCTCTCTAAATAACATTTAGAATCATCATTAGTTTATGACTCCTGACTCATTTGTTGATGCAGTGATACTTACTGCAAGAACACTGAAGTTTGTAATATAATTTTTGAATTAATCACCAAGCTAGTTTATTTTAACTTATGAAAAAATAATTTCTCTTGTTGGTTTAATTCTGCTCTTATGTTATGGTCATGACATTTTCATTAAAATAAAGTAGAAAATAGAAGTAAATAATAAATGAAAAATAAAAAATAATAAATAAAAAATAAAAGTAAAACTCTTGTGAAATGTTAAACTTTTCTTACTTATTTTGTTTTGCTTTTCCTCTACCATACTGGCAAAGCTGTATTTTGCAGATAGATACAATTTTCTAGTTGCTAGGTTTGTTACTTTTGCTAAAATTTTCAAAATATAAGAAGTTGAATAGTCATGGATTGTTGATTAAACTCCTTATCTACACATATAAAAATAAAACAATGATGGTAACCTGGGTATTTCTAAAATTGTATTCTGTTTTTCCATATTATATTTTACAATGTAATTAATAAAGATTCTGCATATATTAACACCCAGCCCCTTCTATCTCATCTGTATGTCCATTACAGAGCGTGTATGATTTCTATTCATTGCTATGTTGTGGTGAAGAGATTGTCTGAAGTAGGCCTATATTTATGCAGGTAGATCTTAAGCTACGGTGCTCTTGTTTATTTGCTTGTTCCTGATCAGTATGTCTGAAAGATGTTAACTATTGCATCAGGTATGATGATTAAAAAATATTATTGGTGCCTGATACACTGAGATGAAATAGGTAAGTCGATTCATAATTTGTTAATTAAATTAGAAAAAAATTCCTTTGGATTTGTCCTTTATTAAGAGTTTTTTTTTTAACGAATTCCTTGGGATGTCTTTTGTGTAATATATATCACATGCCTCAACCTTTAAATTTGAATGTAGAAAAGAGTTATCAGAATGAGCCTAGAAAATATTGTTATGAGATATTTGTGTTCTGTTATATTATGTTAACTTAGGAAATAATGGTAGTTATTTTTATTAGCATTTCCTACTTTCCACATGCCCTTACAGATGAGATATCATGTTTTTCCTACTCTTTTTATCGTGGTTGTTATATTCTTCATGATCAATAACAATCAGTGAAAATTCATAACATTAATTTTCTTTGGGAAAGTGAAGTTTTAGCAAGAATCCATGACCAAAAATTTTAGCTGTTGTTCTTCCAGGAGATGAGACTATCAATGTTCCCGAAATTTCAAGAAATAGAACTTATTAATTGTGTTGGTTGATGTTTATTGTCTCTGAACTTAGACGTGCATAATTCAATTTAAAATTTATTTTGAGGGCGCCTGGGTGGCTCAGTGGGTTAAAGCTTCTGCCTTCGGCTCAGGTCATGATCCCAGGTTCCTGGGATCGAGCCCCGCATCGGACTCTCTGCCTAGCAGGGAGCCTGCTTCCTCTTCCCTCTCTCTCTGCCTGCCTCTCTGCCTACTTGTGATCTCTATCTGTCAAATAAAATAAATAAAATCTCAAAAAAAATGGAGTGGACCTTAGAGGGGTGCTTATCTGAAATTGATGGACATTATAAAAAAAAATAAAAAATAAAATTTATTTTGAATTGAAAACAAGATCTTACTGAAGTTTAGGCATCCCACTTTATATCAGGCCTCCAGTACATTCTAATTTATTTATAGAAAATATCATAAACATGAATGTCACTTTTCCTATTGCATTTATACTGAAACTGCAATGACTCAAAGATGTCAGATCTGAAAAGCACTACCTTTCTATAATTTCTCTTTCCTAGAAGGAATGGATATACCATTTTAGCACAATTATCCAACAGTATTCAAAACCACCATGAATTTTAAGACATAGTTATTACACCCTAAAAATCAAGTATGAAAATGTATAAACAACCAAATCTCTATCTGTAAATGAAATACTCCCACACAGATGGGTTTTAAAACTTTCTAACTTAAGGAATTTGATAGCACAGACTCAGGGTAGTAGTTTCAGTGCCTACAGTATACTTTCAGAAAGAGAGTAATGTAGCCTCTGAGTCACTTTCTGCCTAGAGATGACCTAATAGTGGTTCTGGCATTGTTTGTTTGTTTTTGAAAATACGTTCCTGGGCGTCATTCAGAAAATGCAGAGTTTGGCAATCTATATAAATTAAGGATGATCTTTTTGAATGTTTGTCTTTCACTACATCAAATTAACATAATTGGGCAGAAATTTCACTAAATTAAGCATTGTTAGGAAATGGGTAAATTGGAGCTGCTCAAATTATTTGCACTTTGAACAATGTGCTGTTGGTTCAGGATTAGATAAGGAGTTTGAAGGAAAACCTAAATCATTGCTTCCTTTTTTGAGAGAGTCTTAGCATATTTTCTTAAAACTAGCTGAAATAAACAATGTGTTTAGTCGCAAAGTGATTTGCATTTTTGCACAAACTCCCTATCTCCTTGAGAATTATAACAAATATTTCATGAAACATCATTGATCTTTACTTTGTTACACTGCTGTAAAGTACATTCAGAGTTGCCAGTTAAAAGTGTTAGTGTTGAGATGAAATGTCATGCATTTTTCTTCACTTCCATGCAAATGTACACAGTAATTTATTAAGACACAATGAGGAAAAAAAAATTGACAATGAGTTCCAGATTTTATAAATAACTTGACATTCAATCCAAATTGTGAGTTTGATCGGTTACCGAACACTTTATAATGCACCCCCGTTAATTTTACAGAGATTATTTTTTTCTTACCAATTCTTGATTATTCTGTCTTGCAATGCAGAGAAAGCTAACTAATTTAAAATAAACTTCTGTTAATTTTGATTGTTATAAACTTAAAATTGATTAATTTCCATATACAGAGTTAAAATGTTCACAATTTACATTAAATATATATTCTGTGTATACCTTGGAAAAATTATATTGAAAATTGAAATTAAAATGATGTATATAGCTGCAAGAAGCCGCCTGTCCCATTTCATCTTACTATATAAGTTGTGTCAGGTAATTTATAAAATCCCTACTGCATAACAAGTCTATTTTTTGTTGGAATGGGTAGTAATGTTTCTTCTTATTTCTAAATAAGAGTTGGTCTATGAGTGCATCTGCAACTGTATTTTTCCTAAGTGGCTTCATGGTCTTGAACTGAGAAAGCTCAGAACATTAAACATCAAAATAATATATTTTGACATAATTAGACATCAAGGAAATGCAATTAAAATGACACTGAGATATCACTACACACTTACCAGAATGGCTAAAATAAAATATAATGACAAGACCAAAAGAAAAAAAAATACCATTTGATGATACACAATGGCAAGTTGTACCATCACTTAACCATCTCAGACTAGTGTAGTGTTAAATTTGTTTTTCTAAGCAATGTTTTGGGTCACTTACCACTTTTCAAGGATATAAAGTGCTACCATTTTACTTAAAACTGTGAAATTTGGTCAGATTTAAATTTCAATTTATGTTAAAACATTCTGTAAACTGTGTTAAACCTTGACATTTGTTCCGTCTGTTCAGTGAATAACACTATATCATATTCTGAAAAATACGCTTATTTTCATTTTGAAAAATATCCCTTTTTCCTCTTATGGTAATTATTAATATGAATTAATAGTAGAATGTGATATGGTTCCATATGACCATAAATACTTTATTGTATATTATCAAATTTAATAATGAATATAATGTACTTCTTTGGACAATTTTTAAAGACCAGTCTACTCTTAAAACAAAAAAATGGAGACGCACTTCTTTAGTTCACACAAATTTCATTTTATTATATATAACCTCAGATAAATTTCAACAAATCATAATTTATTAAAATTATGTCTACTTAAAAATCTCATAGAAGAGTAAAACCATCAAAAATAAAAATAAACACACACAACACACACACATCACCCATGTATTGGCAAATCACAATTGCTGTAACAATACATTAGGCATTCCACAGTTAAGGGCTATCAAAATTTCCATCAGTGACAAAAAGATTTGTATCCAAATGGACTGATTTTCCAGAATCCAAGAAAAAGTCTCCTAGGGTTTATTTAAAGATAAATATTTGAACAAATACTTCTTAAATTTAGGAAATTCAGAACATACGATTAAAGAATATTTGCAGTGCAGACTATATTCAATCCTTCCTTCAAAATGTGCCTTTGAGTACATAATTCTGTTTTCTCTCTCTAAATTGAGCTGTCCTCCAAGGAAGTGTTCTAAAATGTGTGTCTCTGTGTGATAAATGTTCTAAGACCTAACATGCTTCATTGTATTTTTACTGTGCTCTCAAATTTAATCAATAATTTGGCTTGATGTATAATATCTAGTTTCAAATATCTTTGCCATCTATACAAACACCCAGCTGTCTCCTTTATATGCTATTACTATTGAGAATTCTGCTGTCAGTATTATTCTTGCACATTTTAGGTGATCTGTTCTTCTCTTGGGCATCATTTATGCTCTTCTCTGTTTTTGATATTCTTAAAACTCACCATAAAGTATATGAGTGGTTTTGTGTGTGTGTGGTTTTTGTTTTGTTTTGTTTCTGATTTCTCATGTTTGGCATCATTTTAAGTCTGGTATCTTTTTCTTTAATTCTCCAAAATTTATCTCAGTACTTATTTAAATATTGTCTTTATTTTTTTTTTCTCTTCTGCTGAATTTGGGCAGAAGTCATTAATTTGTTTGTTTGTTTGTTTTTCCCACCTCATTTATTCCTTTTACAGCTATATTCATCTTAGTCTCCATTTATCGTATTCTTTATTTCAACAATTTTCACAGTATAGTATCTTTTCTTTGTATATGTATATCATTATTTTATCATATACTTTTAAGCTATTTTAAAAAATAATTTATTTATTTATTTGACAGTGAGAGATCACAAGTAGGCAGAGAGGCGGGCAGAGAGAGAGGAAGGGAAGCAGGCTATCTGCTGAGCAGAAATCCCAATGTGGGGCTTGATCCCAGGACCCTGAGATCATGACCTGAACCGAAGGCAGCGGCTTAACCCACTGAGCCACCCAGGCACCCCTTTTAAGCTATTTTTTAAAAGTACAGTCATTCTTTTTTTTTTTTTTTTAAGATTTTCTTTCTTTATTTATTTGACAGAGAGAGATCACAAGTAGACGGAGGGCAGGCAGAGAGAGAGAGAGAGAGAGAGAAGCTGACTCCCTGCTGAGCAGAGAGCCTGAGCAGGACTTAATCCCAGGACCCTGAGATCATGACCTGAGCTGAAGGCAGTGGCTTAATCCACTGCGCCACCTAGGCGCCCCTAAGCTATTTTTTAAATTCCTGTTCCAATAACACTTGGATCGCCATATAAACTTAACCACATCATCTTTTTTAGGTAAGTGATTGTACTTTTTATGTGCATAGTTATTTTGGTCCATGAGTTCAGCAACTCTTAGGATCATCAAATCTCTGTAAAGTCTGGGTATGCTAGGATTTTCTAAGCAACAATAAAATACATTGAAACCTGGTAGCTTAATTATGATAAGGTTTTCTTTCTCAATCATTCACAATAGTATTACATTCTGAGTAGCTTCCTTCTATTTGGCAGCTATAGTGTTTGGAAAAACTTGAATTGTGATATCACTGTGATAATGTGAATTAGTCAGGGTTTTTCAGAGAATCGGGAAGAGAAAAAAAGGAAGATATTCTCCAGGGCAACTCTAGAAGTGACTATTAAAACATCTGTCCAAATTCAATTGAACAAAACTCAGAAATGCCATCTCCAGTGAAATACAAAGAAGATTATATATAGTTCTGGGCACACACATCTCATTTGACCCAATGATGTACATCAATGAAAGACTGAAGGCCAATCACCACTCCATGGGAGAATTTAAAAATAAATTTACTAATGAGGCCAAGAATTCAGAATCACAAATACTTCAGAAATAATAATAACTGCCTTCACTTGATGTTATTCTATAAGATAAATCCTACGATCAAGTTTCAATTTTAAATTCTTACAATTTTAAATTCTTAAATCCTTATGAAGAAGCATCATTTGGAGGGAGCAGTTTTCATAATTTATCATCCATCAGCCTTTTCTTTAAGATTTTATTTATTTATTGGACACACACAGAGAGAGAGAGAGATCACAAGTAAGCAGAGAGGCAGGCAAGCAGGGAGGGAAGCAGGCTTCCTTTTGAGCAGAGCCCGATGTGGGGCTGGATCCCAGGACCCAGAGACCATGACTTGAGATGAAGGCAGAGGCTTAACCCACCACCCACGTGATGAGAGAGCCACTCAGGTGCCCCTCATCCATCAGTCTTAATTGATTGGAGGAAAATGTGTGGAGGAATAATGCCTTAGGGAGCTAATCTCTCTAAAGAATTTTCAAGTCTTTACCCCTTCAAGGTTTTTGTACAGTTCTGATAGCCTCTAAACATCCAGCTGATTTCTACAGTGACAGGCCTGTCAAAACCTGACTTCAAACCAGGAATAGAGCTTGAAAAATACCAGTCAAGTGCAACTTTGAGTCTTTTAAGGAACTTATCATCATTTCTTTGTTTTTGGTTAATATCTGAAATAGTTCCATATTACACTTGCATAATTTCTCCAGAGCTGACTTTGAAGGAGGCATTCAGTTCCAGCTAGTTCCATATTTTGGCAAGAACTATAATTCTATATTAAAAAAAAAACATATCTTAGGGCACCTGGGTGGCTCAGTGGGTTAAAATCTCTGCCTTCGGCTCAGGTCATAATTCCAGGTTCCTGGGATTGAGTCCCACAGTGGGCTCTCTTCTCAGCAGGGAGCCTGCTTCCATTCCTCTCTCTCTGGCTGCCTCTCTGCCTTCCTGTGATCTCTGTCAAGTAAATAAATAAATTTTTTTTAAAAACATATTTTATACCAGTTATTCATGTTTATTAACTAAGATATCACAATACAATAATACAAACAGTTGCTCTTTATTAATACCTTCAACCAAGATCAAAAAATATGTCATATTTCCTCCAAAAATTTTATATCATCTGATAGGTCAGATATATATAAAATTACATTTAAAGTTTTAAAAATATCAGCAAATATTTTCATTTAAATGCAAATTTGAAAAAAAATCTACTTTTCCAAACACGACTTTTTATCCTATTTTTTTTTAATTTTGTCAACAACTGATAAAATGTTTAGCGAGACTATAAATGTTAGATCGAAAAAAATGATTAATACATGTAGGTACAAATTATTATGTTCCATTAAAAATGATTTAGTCTTTGATGAACATCTGTTTGGTAATATGTTGTATCCAGATATAGTAAATTAATGGTATATATAAAATTACAGGAAATGACTTTCCGTTCCATTATGAGTAGAGCTTTTAAAATTCTCTTTGTCACAACCTGTCATCTTGTCATTATGTAGCATTATGTAGCATTTAAAAAATGTATACTCTTCACTTCGAAGTCTTTTAGAAATCTAAAATATGACTTTCTATGGTTTGTGTTTCCATATTCCTTTATTGCCAGTTTGAACAAATCCACATGCTTTGATTCAAAGGTAATAAATTCCTCTTATTTGGAATAATGATGTTTATTTTTGTTCTCTCAACCTTTGCAGGGGGTTTCATTTTAGCACACTTCAGAGTTATAATTTCATGCTTATTAATAACATTTATTATGATCTACATAGATGAATGAAACTTTTATTTTATTAAATTATTTGACAAAAAATCTATTATTCTTAAAAATGTATTTCCTTTGAAGGGTTATTTTAGAGCGTTCAGAGAGGATCTAGGAGTGTGGTATTATGCAATTTTTAAGTAGGTATGAAATGGTTATTTATATGATTGTTTCTTTAAGACTTACGTATATAGTTCATTATAAGCTATAAAATATTTTGAAATTAAATTTAAAGTATGTTTTACATAGTTTATTTTTTGGAAAAAATATTGAAATAACTTATGAAATTCAGTAAACGCTCAACATTAAATTATTTTGAAATTTACCAGTTGTCTACTGAACCTATTATATGGCAGATATTACTTCAGACTACACTGGTAAATGAAATACTTGGCTTTGTAGAACTTTTATTTTAATGGGTGAGACAATTAAAAGCTATACACCTTAATAAAAATTGCATAGTGCATTCAAAAATGATGAGTACAATGGGGAAAAAGAAAAATTCGATCAGGATGAGAAAAATCAAGGTTGCTAGGCAGGGGATGGGGAGCTAAAAGTTTTAATAGGAAGATCAGGGTAGTTGCAATGAAGCTGACAATTGAACAAAGGTATGGAAAGGTGATGAATTTGCCCAGAACTATCAGCAATAAGGTCACTCCAGACAAAGGAATTGGCTATCTTGAAGGACATAAGTTTGGATCATGCCTGGCATATCTGAGGAATAGCAAGGAGGCCACTGTGTGTGACTGAAGAGTAGCAGGTAAAGAGGTCCCCGAGGTTAAATGAGTGGCTAGATCATGTGAAAGCTTAGAAGTCATTGTAAAACTCTGGCTTTTATATTTGGAAACTTACTGTGTGATAGAATTTCTGCTAATAACTGAGAGTTCAAATGTCCATAAAATTTCAAGGATTCTTATTCTAGTAAGACAGAATAAAGAAAAAGAGTTCATATTTTCACATGGTGTAACAAATGCTCGGAGATCCAAGTGTAGGAAGCTATGGGAGCACAGAAGAAGGCACTAAAATCACACCAAAATATTTGATGACTGTGACTATATATAGATTTGTATTTTCTAGATTTTTTATAGTCATGGAATCACACAGTATATACTATTCATTGCCTGGCTTTTCTTTTCTCAGCATCATTACTTTGAGAATCTCCAATTGTAAATAGTTCATTTTGATGTTGAATAGTAATCTCTTTAATGAATAGATCATAATTTGTCTTTTCTCTATTGATGGACATTGATGAACAACATTTCCACTGTTTTCAATTCTAAAAGCTGCTATGAAATTCATATACAAGTCCTTGTATGAACATAGGGTTTGTTTCTCTTGGTTAAATGCCTAGAAGTAAAATGGCTATTTGTGTAACTGCAACATATTTTGAATTTAAAAAAATTTTCAAACTATTTTCCAAAGTGGTCATATCATGATATATGCCAACAACAGTTTAGATTTTTTGTTGCTTCCCAATCTAGCTCAGACGAAGTACAATTAGCCTTTATAATTTTAGCCATTCTAATAGATATGTAAGCACGTCTCATTATGATTTTAATTTGTATTTCTTTAATGTCTAAATGTTGAGAAATTTGTCATGTGCTTATAAGCCATCCATATCCTTTTGGTGACATGTCTCTTCAATAATTTTCTTCACATATAAAATTGGATACTCTGGTTATTAGTAAGTTTTTTTATTTTTATTCATTTTTTAATAATCAGAGTAGATGTCCATTATCAGATATATAATTTGCAAATCCCTTCTCCAACTTTACGGTTTCTCAATGGAGCTTTGATAGCTGTGTCTTTCAAGAAATATGCTACTTCTTTCCTGGTACACGGAGGTATGACTAGAACATTATCAATGTTGACCTTTGCAAAGAAAATCATGGCTTAAGATATATGTAGTCTGCGGTTGTTGGGAGTGTTCTGTAATATCAAGCATATCTAGTTAGTTGATAATTTTGTTCAAGTCTTACATACCTTACCAATTTGATGACCATTTGTCTATATAATCTTAAAATAAGGGTGTTGAAATATTTTTCCATTTCTCTTCTAAGGTGGAAGTTATGATTTTTGTTCTTAGTATTTCCCTATATATCCCCAAATCTGTTATTAAGTATTAAAAGTCAAGAATTATTATACTCCCTGATTAATTCATCCTTTTACTCTTCTGTAATTTTGACATGATCTTTATGTCTGATAATGAAATTTGCTTTAAAATCACTTTTCATTATCTTGCTATAACCACCAAAGTTATATTGTGATTAGTGTTAATATAGCATATTTTTTCTTTTACTTTTTAAAGCACTTCTATATTTAATCTTGACAAAGAAACAAAACAGCTTTTTAACTCTGGAAGCATCTTTCTAAATTAACTTTTTTTTAAAATGAAGCAGTAGCAATTTTTGTTAAGGGACCTAAACTGAAAGTAGGTTTAGAAATTTATTTATTTATTTAGTAAAAGATTTTATTTTGTTTATTGACAGCGAGAGAGAGAGAGAGAGAGAGAGAAGAAGCACACAAGCAGGGGGAATCACATGCAATGGGAGAGGAAGAAGCAAGCTCCTTGTGGTGCAAGTAGTCCCATGCAGGGCTGGATCCCTGTACACTGGAATCATGACCTCAGCCAAAGGCAAACATCTGCTTAAACAACTGAGTCATCCAGGCACCCCTAGAAAATTTTAAAAAAAGACCTTTTAAAAACATTTTGTTTCTTTCTTGTATTTGTTTTAATATTTTATTTATTTGACAGACAGAGAGACAGGAAGAGGAACTATAAGCAGGGCAGAGGGAAAAGGAGAAGAAGGTTTCCTACTGAGCAGAGAGCCTGATGTGGGGCTCCATCCTAGGATCCTGGGATGCTTCCAGTCTTTGCCTTCCCATCTTTTGATACCAGGTATTTGGTCAGCAAAGCAAATTAGTATAAAAATTAATAAGCCCTTGGCACCATATCTCTGGAGCAGGGGTTGCTCTTAGCCAAGGCCCAGAGCAGTTGACTTTCCCTCGCTAGTGCTATAGCCCCAAGGACAAGGTCCCTGCCACCAGAACTCAGTCTTACATGTTATGCTAAGCAGACAAAACCAAAACAGGAAAGCTCCGACAGCTTTCACTGGCATGCCTCATCTCCAACTCCCTTGACGTCCAGGCAGTACCAGATGACAGGGAGGGGTCTTGGTCCAACATATGGGAGGGAAGGATGTAGCCACGAGCAAGTACCTGCCTCTCTGTTCCTTTCTTTCATGAGCAGGTTGTAAGGAGGAGGAAGAGGAAGGGGAAGAGAGGTGAACTTCAAGGAGTGAAGGCCTCAGGTAGGCAGCTGGCTCCTGCCAGTAGGAAAGGGACAAAGGAGAAGGCAGTGAGTCTTTCAGGGAGGGTGGGGGGTAAGGGTTACAGCTTATGATGGAATCTGGACAGGAGTAATAGGGATACTAGTCATTTGAGTCCACCATTGGCAAGCTGGGCTGGGTGTCAGGGCAGATAGGCCTCCCTGGGCAACGGCATGAGAGAAGGTGGAATTCTTCTTCTCTGAGGAGCAGGTGGAGCTTTGGGTGTTGGGAAAGCATAGACAGTATTGTTCCAGGGCCAAGGACAGGTCCGGGTACTCCTGGTTGGAGGTCAAGGCCACAGTATGATCCAGGTCTTCTACCAGCAGCTTGAAGGTACCACATGCCAGCCACCCCTCATTATTGTGTATAACTCTCTGGTGCACTTATTGGCTTATCCATCAAATGACTCCTTCAGCAGCTTGAAAGCCACCTCCACAGGCACTCCAGGATATGGGAGGCTTCTAGAGTGAAAATTTTGCTCAGGATCACCCCAAAAGACCAGAAGTCACTCTGGTGGATGTAGATCTGGTCAAACATGGCCTTAGGACCATCCACTTCACAGGCAGTCCACTGTTGGTTGTCTTTTTATAGTAACTGATGTGGTGATATCTCTGGCAAGGCTGAAGTCTGAGATCTTCATCATGTTGTCCTTTGTCACCAGCACTTCCCTGGTGGCCAGGTCTTGTTGTATGCACTTCTTGGAGGCAAGGTACTCCATGCTTCAGGCTACCTGGTAGGTACAGGATACCAGGTCCTTGGAGGAGAGTTGCTCTGCTGCATTGAGGCTGATATTGTTACAGTACTCCAGGTCAGGAGGCCCCTGGGCCTGCAGGTACTCCTGTATGTTGTCTTTGGAGGCATATTCCATGAGAGTGTACGAAGGACCGTCCTGTGTGCAGGACCCAGCAGGTGGATGGTGTCCTTGTGTGTCCAATCATCTTCATCATCTCCATTTCTGAGATTAGGTTTGACCGGTCTTTCTCTGTTGCATCTGACTTCAACATCTTCAAAAACACTTTAGTCAAATGGTTGGATTTGTCTTTGTCCAGCCCAATGGCCTCCTCCAACACCACCTGCCCAAAGTAGGCCTGTCTTGGGGGTCTGCCTAAACTGCCTGCAACCAGCCTGCCTCAAGGCAGTTATGAACTCTAGATTATCCTCAAAAACATTAAACCACAAGCTAAAAATTCTCTTCACTAGGTCTCTGTCGCAGGTCTAATTTTCTTATCTTTCATCATTTATATTTTTCCTAATTCTTATTTTCAGTGTAGTTTATTTTGCTTCCAGGTGTTTCCCCTGGTTTCTGTATGCTCTTTCATAGGGAAGAATTATCCTGTCCTAAAATTATTTCTTGAGCATTCATTACATCTGTCAGTTAAAATGGGTTCTTTTAAGGTATTGATTCATTTGAGTTTTCTCAAAATGGGAAGAGTTTTCAAAATGGTGTTTTCCTCAAGGTTCAGAGTATGTCTTAGCCTCATCTTTACTCTTGTTGAAATTCACATTTCAAACTCTTGTCCCTCTTTTTATCTTTTTAAATTAAAATGTTTTATTTTTACTATTTTTTTATTTGAGTATAGTTGATATTCAGTGTTACATTTGTTTCAGGTTTTCAATATCTCCATACATTATTCTATGATCACTACAAATATAGCCACCATCTGTCACCATATAACATTATAATATCATTGACTATATTATCTACACTGTCCCATACCTCTTTTTAAAATCTCTGATTTTTATGTTTTCTGTTATTCCAATTTTCGACCATCATTTTACTTGGTTACTTTAATAAAATATGCCTAATTACACACTCTTTGCTGAACACTATAGCATTTGATTTATTGTAGTCTTCTTCTTTTTTTTAATTAACCTATAATGTATTATTAGCCCCAGGGGTACAGGTCTGTGAATCGCCAGGTTTATGCACTTCACAGCACTCACCACAGCACATACCCTCCTCAATGTTCATAACCCCACCACCCTCTCCCTACCCTCCACCCCCCCCCGGCAACTCTCAGTTTGTTTTGTGAGATTAAGAGTCTCTTATGGTTTATCTCCCTCCGATCCGATCTTCTTTCATTTACTCTTTTCCTGTCCCCCAAACCCCCCACATTGCACCTCCATTTTCTCATATCAGGGAGATCATATGATAGTGTCTTTCTCTGGTTGACTTATTTTGCTAAGCATAATATCCTGTTCCATCCATGTCAACGCAAATGGCAAGATTTCATTTCTTTTGATGGCTGCATAGTATTCCATCGTATATATTTATATATATATATATACATATATATATGTATATATATATACACACATATATATATATGTGTGTGTATATATATATAATATTCATTTGTTGATGGACATCTAGGTTCTTTCCATAATTTGGCTATTGTGGATATTACTGCTATAAACATTTGGTGCACGTGCCCCTTTGGATCATATAGCAGTCTTCTTTACCTCTATCATAACCCCAGGAAGCTTTATTTATTTATTTACTCACATAAAAAGATGATCCAACACAACGTTTTTTGATGTTCAAATGTATTATAATGTCGTACCACTTAACACTATTCTTACTGCTCTCTTTCACTGTCTGACTAAATCCTCATCATCACTATGCCATTTAATGAGAAAGAACATTTGAATTCAGAGTTCTCTCCATATGAGGGATTGAAGACTCCACCCTTCTGTTGGTGCAGGTAAAATAAATGTTGATATTGTCTGTTCTGCACATACCCCATCCTGTTCACCAGAATATTCACCAACAAAATATATACAAAATGAAAACCATACCTCACCACTTCTATTACCACCCAGCATGCTAAAAACACCATCATATGTTCCTGAATTATTGACTTGATTGTTAACCCCACATCCACACATACTGCACTCCTTTCTCCCTGCAAATTTATTTTGGTACAGCAATTTAACCTAAAAATCAAGTCAGATGATTCTATTCTGCTGTTGAAAATCTTTTGGTATCTTCCCTTTTCATATTAAATAAAAACTGAAGGCGTTTCAATGTACTAGAAGGTCATACATCAATACGTTCTTCCTCTCTCCACCACTATGAACTCCTCATTGGCCTCCTTGCTTTTTCTCAAAAGTAACAGACAAGCTGTTCACACAAAGTCTATATACTTACTTGCTCTGCCTAGAGCAATCTTTTCCTTTAATATATGTAGAACACTCTCCTTCACTTCCTGGGTCTTTGTGCAAATAACATCTCATAAATGAGATATAACCACCCAACACAAAATAAAATTAACTTTCATCCCAGAATTCTCCAATGGCTTTTACCTTTCTTGTATTTCTTTGTAACACTTATCACCATCAACCATCAATCATTATTCTATAACTGGTTTATTTTCTTATTGGAGACAGAGAGAGAGAGAATTGGGAGGGTGCGCAGAGGAAGAAATAAACACCCCACTGCCTAGAAAGCCTGCTGGGGAGTTACATCCCAGGACCCTGTGATCATGACCCAAGCCAAAGGCAGTCACTCAATGGACTGAGCCACCGAGGTGCACCTCTATTATTGGATTATTTCACTATTATATTTCAAAAGAATGTAAGCTCTTTGTGGTCAGGTATTTAATATGTTTTATTAATTGAAGTATTCTCAGAAAGGTAGCTGGCAGATTGTAAGGGCTCACTAAACTGTATTTTGTTGTTATTATTGGGCTCCTTTATGGGCTTTACCTCATACGCTAGAAGTCTATCCTTCAGATGTAAGCCATAAGAATAGAGCCCTGCTGCCTGTTCAAATGTGTAAAAAGCCTGTATTAAGTGGGTATTTTAAAAGCTAAATGAATGGCTTAATAGTTGTATATCGGGGGAAAGGGAACATATTTTCCACGGTTTAGAATGGAGTTCTTTTATAGAGTTCTTGTACAAGTCTACACTATTGAACGATAATGGGCAGTTGTACATTACAATTATACAAACACTTTGGTAATTTATATCCTTTTTTTGTAATTCATGACTGGATCATTTAATTCCTTAGGAACATTATAGCATTTCAACTTTTCATGTTCAGTAAACTTATTGGGGTTGCTACCTTTTTTATTCAAATGGAGAAATAGTCATGATTTAATCTAAATAAAGTGTTACTGATTGTGTTGTTTTCTAGGAATGGGTCGCACATGCTTGTTTTAAAGTTTTGTTAAATTCTCAAGTCTGTCACTGATAAAAGCCTTTTGTAGATTAGAACTTGATCAAAACGGAAAAGTTATGTAACACCAATTGTTATACTATCTTTGTTTCCATCTTGCATTGTAATAACACCCATCTAAACTCTATTTAAGACAAATCATTGCCAGATGGATTTCTGGCATTGATTGCATGATATGAAATCTAGTATAACTAAAAGTTTTTGGTTTTAGTAGCATATAAATCAATTTAGAAAAATATATGTATTTGAATATAAGATAAAGTTTTAAATTATTTGGCAATAGTAAACTAAACTTTTTTTTTGTAAATTTTTATTTTCTCAAATTTCATTGAGCTCTTTTGCAATAAGAAACAAGCTACAAAAAATTAAGGTTTATTTACCCCAATTCAAAATTATTAGGAATATAATCATAGAGGTTGAAGTATTTAAAATATTGAACCCAAAATATTTTATTAGGTAAATTCATGAATGCTGAGCATTCACTGTTAAAATATACTAATACTATTGATAGACTGGTAGAAGCCTAAAATCAAATATTTATTAAATATTTATATCCATATCTTTTCATGGCTTGGTAATTCATTTCTCTAGCATTAAATAATATTCCATTGTTTGCATGTACTACACTTTATTTGACCTTTCACCTATGGAAGGATATCTTGGTTGCTTCCAAGCCTTTGTCAGGTATGAATAAAACTACTATAGACATCTTTGTGGGTTTAGATTTCATCTTCTTTGGATGAATACCAAGAACTGCTACTGCTGAATCATCTGGCAAGAAAATGTTTAGTTTTGTAAGAAACTGCCAAGTTGTTTTCCATTCTTTATTCTCAATAGACATGGAAGAACATTCCTGTTGCTCCACATCCTCACCAACATTTCGTGTTCTGTTGTCAGTGCTCTGGATTCTGGGTATGTACTGGTGTCTCTTTTTTGTTTTAATTTGCATTTTCCTGATGACATATGATGTGAAGCATCTTTTTATATGCTTATTTGCCATCTGTAATATTTTCTTTTGTGAGGTATCTGCTAAGGTCTTTGGCTCATTTTTAATCAGGTTTTTCCCCCATTGTTGAGTTTTAAGGGGTCTTTGTGTATTTTTGATTAACAGTCCTTTGCCAGATGTGTATTTTGCAAATTTTTTCTCATAGTCTGTGCTTTGCCTTTTCATTCTCTTGGCATTGTGTTTCACAGAGTAGACATTTTTAAATTCAGTGCTTGTGCTTTTGTAGCTAAAGTTCTTGCCAAAACCAAGGTCATTTAAATTTTCTTCTATATTACCTTCTACATGTTTCATGTTTAGTTTTATAATCCAATCTGAGTTAATTTTTGTGAAGAGTGTATGATATCTGCCTAGATTTATTTTATTTTATTATTTTATTTTATTTTTATTTTATATTTTTACTCCAGAACCATTTGTTTAAAAGATTGTATTTTGCTCTCTTGTATTGCTTTTGCTTTTATATTAAATATGAAATATAATTGATAATATATATTCTGTTGCTTTAATCTAGTCTTTCTGTGGTATTACAATATCTTGCTTACAATTATCGTTATGGGAAACTTTTTGTAAGATTTTATTTATTTATTTGACAGAGAGAGATCACAAATAGGCAGAGAGACAGACAGAGAGAGAGATGAGGAGAAGCAGGCTTCCTGCTGAGCAGAGAGCCCAATGCGGGACTCGATCCCAGGCCCCTGGGATCATGACCTTAGCCGAAAGCAGAGGCTTAACCCACTGAGCCACCCAGGTGCCCCATCATTATGGTAAACGTTGAAGTCAGTCCTCAGTCTTTGTTCTCCTTCAACACTATGTTGACTATTGTGAGTCTTTGCCTCTCCATATAAACTTTAAAATAAGTGTGTTAATATTAAAAAAAAGAACTTGCTGGAATGCATTAATTGTATAGATAAACTTGGAAACCAGTGACCTCTTGAGCTTAGCAGGAGATAGACCATGGACATCAGTTGTCACAGTGGTGCCTCTGGCAGAACCTATTGCAAATCCCTAGGCAAAATGAGACCTCAAGGATTTTAGAGAATGTCCAAGAAGTACTTGATACATCCCTTGGGTATGGTTTATAGAAGTGTCCATGTCTGAAAGCTGGGGAATCTAGATAAGGGAGGGAAAATTAGTTATGATAAAACATATCAACAAACATCAATAAATTTTGTAAAACTAATTGTCATGGCTCATATACAATATGACCAACAGAGGGACCGTCTGAAGGAAAGCATCAGTCATGTTTATTGTGAAATTTTTTATTCAAAATAAAGCAATGTGAGGGGAAGACACAATGGGAAAATTACCATTTTTAAAATGGTTAAACTTCTTACAAAATGGAATAGGTTTTATATTCTAAGTAGTATATTGAGAAGTAAAACATTAGGGCGCCTGGGTAGCTCAGTGGTTTGGGCTGCTGCCTTCGGGTCGGGTCATGATCTCAGGGTCCTGGGATTGAGCTCCGCATTGCTCTCTCTGCTCCGCAGGGAGCCTGCTTCCCTCTCTCTCTCTCTCTCTGCCTGCCTCTCTGACTACTTGTGATCTCTGTCTGTCAAATAAATAAATAAAATCTTTAAAAAAGAAAAGAAATGTAAAACATTAAAAAATAAAATTTTAATTAAAAAATTATGTAATTTAAAAAAAAGGTTAAAAATAGCAGAACCATTTTTCCTATAACTGGAAAATACATTGTATATATATCTATCAAAAATCACTTGACATGGGTCGCCTGGGTGGCTCAGTGGGTTAAAGCCTCTGCCTTTGGCTCAGGTCATGATCCCAGGATCCTTGGATAGAGTCCCACATTGGGCTCTCAGCTCAGCAGGGAGCCTGCTTCCTCCTCTCTCTCTCTGCCTGACTCTGCCTATTTGTGATCTCTGTCAATTAAATAAATAAAATCTTTTATAAAAAAATTTTTAAAAAATAACTTGTCATGTCTGGAATCAGGAGCATATGGAAAAAAATAATATCTGAGGACAATACTTCTGCCATGTTTTGTGCCTTGTTAATATTTTTAAACAGTCGGGCAACTTTTAGCTTTATTGAAATACCTGCTAAGATACCAGCAGTGCCTTTTGGAGCCCTATGACTATAAAGATTAATTGCAAATATTCAAAATGTTTACTATGGTGTCACTATTTAGGGCCACCACCAAGTATGTTTCAGAAGTAAGCATAACTATTACTCTTCCATAAGGCAAAAGGGCATATTTTCAGGAGTTCCATCTGCTGTACCAGGAAGTGAATCAAGTAATGATTTTTGTCTATAAAATAATTCACTTTTCCATCTAACATTCCTCATTCCACATTATAATAATAAAAACTAGGAGGAGACTAAAACAAACAAACAACTACAACTACAACAACCAGGTTTTCCTTCAGTGGAAAAGTAAATATAACCTTATGAGTGGCCTAAAATTTATTTTTAAATATTTTTAACATAAACGTTTTTGTTAGAAAACCATATATTTTATATTACTAAGAAATAACAGACAATGTTTTATTAACTTCTAAAAAGTCTAGTTACTTCTGTTTATCTATTAACTCATCTCTTTACGAAGTAGAACATGATCACACCTATTGTATCTACCCAAGTTTGTATGCTTTGGTTATTTTATGTTTGCTATTTCCTTGCTTAATTTTTACAATATTTGATACACAATAGTACCTTTAAGTCCATCTATGGTTTCACAGAATTTGTTTGAACTTCATAAAAATGTACCATACTTTTTGCACTGTCCTTGTTTTACTTCTCTATTAGCTTTCCAAGATTTATTCACTGTAGAGTGTGTATTTTATTTTTATTCCTCCATAATGCTATGTTTACAAATTTGTATTTATCTGAACTTTTAAAAATATATTAATTATATACCATTTCTCATCTCACGTAACAGTTTTGTTACTTCTACACTTATCAGATATTATGTAACTGAAAACCACAACTCAGCAACAATAGAACACCATTTTTCAAAATTAAATGGCTTACCAGAATTCTTTAATTCTATCCTTTATTTGTATTAGAAAACCCTTTATTCTGGTATTTGGCATTGTTCATATGGAGAAAAGCTTATAAGTTGATATTCCATAAATAGAAGGATTTATTATGATTGATTAATTATTTTCATTTAGAATGCATAGAATATGGTTGATTTAATATTTCTTTCTTACTCTCTGCCTGGAACATAGTGCTATCTATGTAATAGCCACTAAAATATTAAGTTAATTACCTAGACTTTAAACTGCATATTAATAGGAATAACATACAGAACTCTTCTCAGATTGGGACACCTGGGTGGCTCAGTCAGTTAAACGCCTGAGCCTTTAGCTCAGGTCATGATCTTAGGGTCCTGGGACTCAGTTCTGCACCAGATTCCCTGCTTAGCCAGGAGTTTGCTTCTCCCTCCCCCTGCTGCTCCCCCTGCTTGTGCTCTCTCTCACTCTATCTCTTACAAATAAATAAAATTAAAAAAATGAATTCTTCTCAGATAGCTAATATAGAATATCGTCTTTGTATTCATCAAAGGGAAAGTGCCATATAATAATGAAATTCAGACTACTTCAAATTCATTTTTTAACCAGTAAGAAAGTACTGGAAACAAGCCAAAAATGTCTTCAATGAATTAAAGAAATAGATTGATTTTCAATATCTTAATGCTTCTAAAATAATTTGCAAGATTTTTATACTAGATATCAGTATTATTATTATTATTGCTAATATCTCTATTATAAATAATTCACAAGGGTATCTTTCTGACAAAAGACAAATATCTGGCTACTAGTAGAAAAAGTACATTTGACTCTGTCAGTCAAAGTGGTAAAGGGATTTGAGAAAATAAGGCAAAGCACTGGAATTATGTGTTAAAACTTTAAATATTATAGACACATTTACTTAATTTCTAATACTGTTGTTGCTTATAATTAAATAAGATGTTTTCCATGAACCACGCATTACAGCAAATATATTGTTTATACAGATTAAATTTTCACCAAAAGGGATGCCTGGGTGGCTCAGTTGGTTAAGCAGCTGCCTTTGGCTCAGGTCATGATCCCAGCGTCGTGGGATCGAGTCCCGCATCGGGCTCCTTGCTCGGCCGGGAGCCTGCTTCTCCCTCTGCCTCTGCCTGCCATTCTGTCTGCCTGTGCTTGCTCTCTCGCCCACTCTCTCTGATAAAGAAATAAAATCTTAAAATAAATAAATAAATTTTCATCAAAAAATTGTAAGTGTATTTTATTGTAGGATCATGATAAGCATTTTGCAGATGAGAAAAGTGAAATTTAGAAAAGTATGTCTCTTCAAATCCCTCATACAATATCTGGCCTAGATAGAAGGATATACTATCACAATTAGGGAAGATAATTGAGATTACTTAAAATGATAAACTTTACTGTATAGGGTTTTTTAAAAGTTTGCCACAGATTCAGATTCTTTTAAAATATGTATCTATTTTGTGTAAAGAGAATGCACTGAGAAGTAAAAAGAAAGTGATATATCAGTGCTACCAACTAATGGCTATAATATCATCACCTTATTTATGAACAATGAAACAGTGTGCAATATTTAAATAAATTTAAATAAATTCCTATATATTTTATATATTTATAAATTTAAATAAATTCCTATTTATTTATTATTCAAGAAATTCCTCTAACAAACAGTATGTTTTGAAGGTTGCTAGCAGGAAAGTGTTGTACTACATGGAAGTAATCAGAAAATGGGATCTAAAAGTCTGCTTTCAAGGGCGCCTGGGTGGCTCAGTGCGTTAAAATTCTGCTTTCAAGAAGCTATAACAGTAAGTACTGAGCATTAGCTATTATACGCTATGGATGAATAACTGAAATCTACATTTGAAACTAATGGTACACTATATGTTAACTAATTGAATTTTAAAAAGTTAATTTAAAAAACCACTATTTTATAAAACAATATTCCCAACAGACTCTTTTGCTTTAAAATACTCACTTTGTAATGAGAGTCATTACTTTTGTCTAGCCAATTCTTACATCACTGTTTATCCCTTCCCTGCTTTATCCCTTCCCAGTATCAATAAAGGCTCACTTGGGTTACCTAGAAGCTATAAGAAAGCTTATACTAGATCTGGATGTTTTTCACCAGCAATTTGACCACCATGTGCACAGGGAAGTCTATTGATAAAGGCTTTATTGCAATAAGTTGCAAATACATGGATGATTTTGAATTCTCTTTCTTGAGGTCTTGTTTCATGATAATAAGTTTAGGGTGGCTTATTGGAATGGATGTTATTAACATATCTTCATAGCTATAAGTACATGGAATTGTAAAATAGATGAATGAATGTGGCATTACTGACAACTGTCCTCATTTTGAAATCAAATTACAGTGTACTAAGATGAGGAAGCAAAGCAGATTTGGGATTATGAGTGAAATAATTTAAAAAAGTCTTAGGGGTATGATCAGACTATTGGGTAATTCAGTAGAAAAATGTCAACTGATTGAGATTCTGTGTTCCCTGATTTCAGAGAGAAGTTAGGATAAATAAGTAACATGAGGGGACTAGGAAGCCAAACATAAGTGATAATTTTGTGCCAGGGTGTGTATACATCTGTTTATCTTCTTGCTTTACCACTAAGGTTGCTCCTAGAGGAGAGTTTAAATATGTGTTGGAGCTAATCTCTGTGGATTACACAAGAAACCACATCCTACAGCTCTCCCTGAAACACCCCTTATGATTTCAAAGTAATTTGGTTTTTACATTTTTAGAAATAACAAAATACTTTGAAAACTCATCTACTTTATTACCACCACAAGTGAGTCAGCTGACTCCACATTTTAACACAGTGACAGTCACAGAGGAATGGAGGAATGAGTAGAGTTATCAATATATGTGCTTTTAAGAAGTATGACAGGGTAGCAGCTATTTCCAGGAACCAAAACATGGGTCAGCAGCTGTGCAGGAAAAGTGATGGAATAAATGACTCATTTCAGAGGAGTTCTATAACATATTAGTTCTATAATGTATCCTCAGCACCCAATTAAATACCCACTTTGATCTAAAGATAAGGATTTACAGTTAAGGTCCCATTTATGATTTGACTGGTAGGGTCTGAATCATTTTTACTATTGTTTTGACTATTACTTGAAACCTAGAGTAGTACTTGGGATATGTGTTGTGTATTCTGTGAACATGTGCTATTTTTAGATTAGATAACTTCTGTCTCAAACCCCTGTTAATTTGTTTGTTTTTGTTTATTTGATAGTGGTTTCAGTAAATGGATATATCTGAAAAATTGCAAAGCCACTATAAAAATAAGTTATTATTATATATAGCATGGAACTTCACATTCCTCCTTTGAATCCGACAGAGCTTCACCATATCCTTAACAACGTGGGAAAAACATGCTATTATTTTTCTTTATAAAATTTCTCCTGTTAGGCTGTGATGGTTGTCATCAGCAGTAACTCCTCTGAAGGCTTTGTCACAAGAGTTGAAAAAATTGGAAATATGTGAATGAAGATGTTTGCTGAATATAAAGAAAAGAGCATTGAAATACAATTCACACTCTTACTTCTCCTTCTATGCTTTCAGATATTTGACATTTGAAAATATTGCTTCTAGAAGGATGCCCTATATAATTCTTACTTTAAGGAGCAAGTTGCTTTTATAATTTTTTTATTATTCTACCATTCAAGTATTTCCATTTAAATTAAATTCAATACCATTTAAAAAAAAATCCAAAGTGCAGCCAGGATTCAATTCCTGGGCTAAATAATTTTAGAAAGCTTTGTGTTATTAAACCTACAGGGTTTTTCTGTAGTTTTAACTCTTTCTTTCTGTGATTTTTCCCATTAGGCACGTAAGTGACTGCAATATAACAGACATTGAGGATAAAGAAGGACTGAATAGAACAATCCTTGGCCTCATGAAGTTGAGAACCTAGCAAGGGAGTCAAACAATTCACTCATTCAGAGACAATTTATTGAGTGCTTGGCCTAAGATGAGCACAACAAAACCCCAGCCCAGAGGAATCATTTTAATGGGAGAGATAGATGATAGGTAAGCCAACTTAAAAAAAAAATGTACTGGTTTTTCTTTAATAGTGATGCATATTTGAACTAAATAAGCACATTTTAAAAAGAGCAGTGATTGAGAAGAGGCTTTTTAACTGATTGGTCCGAAAGGGCCTCCCTGAAAAAGTCTGTTTTGAACAGATTTCTGAATAATATCAGCTAGGAAGCTGCGTAAAAATCTCAGGGACGGGTGATTTTTCCAGTCAAAAAACTGTAAAGGCTCCAAAGTCACAATAGAGCTATAAGTTTCTCTAATAAAGTAACTTCGGACAAAGAATGAGAAGAAATAACTAACCCAGGTTTGAAAGAAAAGGGACAGACTTTCTATGGAATTCATATTTAATTAAAGCTCTAAAGGACCAAAATACAATAGAGCAAAATTCTGGTCACGCTGATATACCTAATGAAAGTTCATAAACAAGGTGTGGGAAGCAAAGAGTGTGTGGGAATGTTGGTAAGAACAGTGGGGAAGAGTCATCCCTGAACATGTTCTTAAATGAAGCAATTCTTGTGTTGTTTTAAAGGGTAAATTGGAGTTTGCCTAAGTGATTAGAGAAGGATGCCTCAGCTTATGGAAGTTCAAAGCCATAAAGATGTGATAAACTACTGCGGACATTTTCATGTATATTTGGTGTTGATTCTAGTAATGGTGATCTAAAAACTCCTACTTAGGACAACTAAAAATCCAGACAAAATAGCTTTTAAAATTAAAAATATCAGAATGATTATAAAAATTAAGTGTGGGATTACTGGGCCAAAATACGAAATACAATGAGAGCCTAGAGATATATGCCCTGAAGCCATTTTAGCTATGAGAGCATTTGAAACTGCTAAAACACACTGAGCTGTGTTGTTAATAGACTCTTGATACTAGAGAAACAAAATTCAAAATCCAGCAGCAATCAAATTTGAGGACTTTGGTACAACCCAAATGTAAGTTGAGATCCCCAAAGCACAAGGAGAAGCAGAAATAAGACTTCTGTGTAAACTGAGAAAGTCAATCACTGAATTTGGAGTATGATTGTCTTGTAGAGTCTCAGATATAAGAGAAAATCCTGCCAAGGAGGACCATACCATTATTAGAGCTCTTAATTATCCCTACTCAATAAGAGTTTCAAATATAATGTCTTGAACATAGCAAAATGGAACAAAGCACACAAAGAAAAACCATTAACAAGATTTGATAGACAAAATGGGATTAAGTATGATGTTAAAATGATCAATAAAGATTGTAAAATGGCTTGATTACTCTGCTCAAAGAAATGAGAGGGGAAGCAAATTGAACAAATAACTGAAACTAAAAATGATATTGAGAAAGGTTTTATAAATGAACCAAATGGATACTCTAGAACTTTATAGATATGACAGCTAATTTAAGATACCACAGGGGTGCCTGGGTGGCTCACTTAATTAAACCTCCAATTCTTTTTACTTTTTTTTTAACACCTTAATTTTATTTTATTTCTTTCACTTTGGATCAGGTCATGATGTCAGGGTTGTGAAATAGAGCCCAGAGTTGGGCTCTGTGCTGAGCCTGAAGCCTGCTTAAGATTCTTTTCCCTTCTTTTTCTATCCCTCCCTGCGCTCTCACTTGCTCACACTCTCTTGCTTGCAAATAAATAGATAGATAGATAGATAGATAGATAGATAATAGACAAAGCAAAATAAACGCAGATTATGAAAATAAATATAAAGATTTTGAAATGAAAACAAGTTCAAAATAAAATAGAGAAGACCTACACAGCTAAAAGTTCATTCAGAAAATCTACTATTAAAGAAGTCAGTATGACACAATATAAGATATCAAAAGATTTGAGCATGTACTTTACAGAAAGGGTAATCCAAATGGCCACTCATATATAAAAACTGTTTATCTTTATTATGAATCTGGAATTAAATTAAATTAAATTAAAAATAAATTAAAACCTAAAATGACATACTATTACACACTTACCATATTGGGCAACAGTAAAATTGTCTTGCAAGAATGTGAAAGAATGAAAGTGCCCATAATGAAAACATTTGAGGTAAGTTGGACAATACTTAGAAAACTTAAAAATAAAAATAAAGATTTGGTCCACTCCTAGAAATACAACATGGAACTAAATTAATATTTTCACCAGGATATGCAAACAGATGATTATAGCTATTTCATTCATAACGGCAGATCAGTAGTGGTCTATTTGCACAATGTTACATTAAATAAGAGAGAATATTAACAAACTGGGACGAGGGGCTAGGTTGTTATCATAAACAGATCTTCTATGGTGCTGATTATGTTCTATTTCTCAAAATCTTTAAGTTAAAAAAGTTTTCAAATTTATATCTAGATAGATAGCTGATAGATAGACAGATATCCCAGAAGCTGCAATGCTAGGCTAAGACCAGGCTTTAAAGGGCTTTTCTAGACTCTACTAAATACTTGAAACCATTCATTATATCATAGCTCAGTGTTCAAATCTCCATTTGTTTCCTCAGTTTCCTAATATTTATCTTAAGGTGACCTGTTCCAGACTTTTGATCACTTTGTCTAAATATTTCTATTTTAACAAAGTCCTTTTTAACACTGAGAGACTAAAACTTAGAAAAATACTCTGATTGTTATCTCACTAGAGTGGAAAATAGATAGTTACCCATTAATTAATGATATCCATGTCTACATTAGATCCATGACATTTTTAATTCTTGGAGCTTTTGGTTAAATGAATTTTTTAAGCTTCCTTTAAATGAAGCTTTAAGCCATCACCACATGAACAAAATTAAAGAACTAAATGAAAACAGGCCAAGTATTTACAGAGTAATAGAATGTGCAGTGGAAAGAGGATAATTCTGAAATCATAAAGCCTAAATTAGTGTGATGCATCTTTACTAGCCATGTAATCATAAACCAGTTATCTAAATGTGTTAGCCTCAGTTTTTTCACCCATGAAATGGTGATGATAATACTTATTATGCAGAGTTGTTGTGTGGATGTGATGAAGCATGGAGCATGAGAGTCTCATATTCCATGCTAAAATGATAGCTATTTTTATACTTATAATAATTCTAATAATAGTAATTAAATTGTTCAAAATGGTAATATTCATTTATATTGAGGCATTGTATTGACTATTCATAGACACATTTACCAAAATAAATTTCATTTTACTTTACCCCCTCTGAGGATATATATTCCCTAATTCAATATGAATCTCATTATGAATAATAATTATCAGAATAAATATGCTGATTTTTCTTCTATTTATTTTGAGGGAAGTATCCTTTACTGTTGAACATAAAGAAACTTAAGCAAGTCTGTCTTATTCAAAATTTGCATGCTGCTTTCTTATGAAACTAGATGATAGAGTTGTATGAAATAAATTCATGCAGTTAAGACATTTATGTTTGGAGAACTGGGTGGTCAGTTTAGTGTTTCAAAAGAAGATTTTAAATTTAAACCTTAAAGCTGAGCTCTTTCAGCCTTATTTATAGACCATCCTTCATGCTTCATAAGTACTCCTTCATTGTAAACTAAGTAATAGTTTTTGTCACAGTGTATATAACGAAAATGGATTTTATATTCTATTATTTCAGAGTTAGTTGCAGTTTCTACTTCCTTACTTCCTTTTTTGAAAAATAGATTAATTCTACAAAAAGTTTTTTCCAGCTTTATTGAAAAAAAATCGACATATTATAATTTGTAAATTTAAGAAATGATTTCTTATAACATTGCAAACTTTTAACATTGTGTCAATTTTGTACAATTTGATAAATTGGTATACATCTTTATTGCAATATAATCTACATAAAAATGTTAATACATCTACTATCTCGTATAGTTGCCACTGTTTTTTGTGCATGTATCGTAAGGAATTTTAAGATCTACTCTCTTAGCAACTTTTATGTATATAGTATAGTAGAGATAAACTTCAGAGGTCTTGTGGGTTTTGTTCCAGACTGCCTCAATAAAGTGATTATCTCAATAAACTAAGTCAAATTATTATTTTTTTTGGTTTCCCAGGGCATATAAAAATTATGTTTCCCAGTGCATATAAAAATTAAACACTATACTGTACTGTTCAAAAGCATTATGTTTTTAAACAAAAACAATGTATATACCTTAAGTAAACTAGTTCTGAGTTTTCAGTGGGTCATAATTACTGATCACAGATCACCATAACAAATACAATAATAATGAAAAAACTTGAAATATTGCAAGAATTACCAACATGTGACAGAGAGACACAAAATGAACAAATGTTGTTAGAAAAATGGTGGCAGCAGACCTATTTTATACAAGATTGCTATAAACTTTCAACTTGTAAGAATGTGATATATGCAAAGTTTAATAAAGGGAAGCACAATAAAAAAAAGTATGTATATTTTATTAACTATGATCATCATGCTGTACATTAGATCCCCAGAACTTTTTCATATTATAGTTGCAAGTTTGCACCCTTTGACCACCTTACTCCACCCCAGGTTCACCCCTTGTCAACTCAACTCTAAGTTTCCATTAGTTTGCCTTTTCCTCAGATTCTGTATGTAAGGGATATCATAATACATAAATTAAAAAAATATATAAAATCTCTGAAATATTTCACTTAGTATAACACCTTCAAGATCCATCCATGCTGTTGTAAATGGCAGTATTTCTTAATTTTTCATGGTTAAGTAGTATTCCATAGTATATATTTACCATACTTATTTTATTCATTCATCCATTAATGGATACTGAAGTTATTTCCATCTCTTGCTTAGAGTGAATAATTTTATACTAAACATAATAGTGCAGATATGTCTTTGAACAGTGACTTCGTTTCCTTTAGATATATACCTAGAAGTGGGATTACTGAATCATATGGTAATTTTACTTTAATAATATGAATAATCTCCATACTGTTTTCCATACAAACTTATATCCCTATCACAGTGCATAAGTTCCCCATTTTCCCCAATATTTACGAAAATTTGTTAGTTTCAATTTTTTGGTAGTATATATTCTAATAGGTAGTAATATCTTGCTGTGTTTTTCAGAGGTAAACAACAACAACAACATAATGACTTTGCCCTAAGTTTTTTACGTTGAGCACTTTTTAATGCTCCTGTTGGTCATTTATATAACTTTTTTGAAAAAAAAGTCTATTGAGATCCTTTTGCTATTTTTTTAATTATATATATTTTTTCTGTTTGTATCTTTTGGTTATTAACCTCTTTTCAGATATAAGATTTGTAAATATTTTCTTACATTCTGTGGATTGTGTTTTCATTCTTTCTCTCTCTCTTTTTTTGGCAATGCAGAAACTTTAGTTTGATGTAATACCATTTATTTATTTTTGCTCTTTTTGCTTGTGTTTTTGGTCTGGTATCCAGAAAACTATTGGCAAGACCAATGTCAAGGAGAATTTTTCCTATGTTTTCCTTTAGGAAATGTAGTTTCATGCATCACCTTTAAGTCTTTCATCTATTTCAAGTTAAGACTTATGAGTGATATAAGGTTCCAGTTTCATACTGTTTATGTGACTATTCAGTTTTAAATATCATTTATTGAACAGACTATCTTTACCCATTACATATGTAGGCCCCTGTCAAATATTAGGTGACTGTATGAAAGGATTTATTTCTGGACTCTCAATTCTGTTCTACTTGTTTATTGGTCTGTTTTTATGCCAGTATACTTTATTGTTTTGAGCATGAGGGCTTTGTAGTATAGTTTCAAATCAAGAAGTGTAATTTCGCTTCTTCATTGTTTCTCAGAACTGCTTTGATTATTTGTTGTCTTTTATGGTCTCATATAAATTTTAGGATTCTTTACTTACTTCTGTAAAAAAATAATATTGGATTTTTTTTAAGATTTTTAGTTTATTTATTTGACAGAAAGAGATGACAATCAGGCAGAGAGGCAGGCGGAGAGAGAAGAGGAAGCAGGCTTCCTGCTGAGCAGAGAGCCTTATGCGGGGCTCGATCCCAGGACCCTGGGATCATGACCTGAGCTGAAGGCAGCGGCTTAACCCACTGAGCCACCCAGGCGCCCCTAACATTGGATTTTTGATAGGAATTGGATTTACAGATGGTTTTCGGGAGTATGGACATTTTAACAATGTTAATTCTTATCATTCATAAATATGAGCTATCTTTCCATTTGTGTCTCCTTCCATTTCTTTATCAATGCCATAATTTATGGAGTACAGATCTTTCATCTTCTTAGTTAAATCTATTCCTAAGTATTTTATAATTTTTGATGCTATTGTGAATTAGATTGTTTTCTTTAGTTTTTCAGATACTTCATCATTAGAGTGTTAAATCCTCCTGTCTTGTGCTTACTTTGGCAGCACATATACTAAAATTGGAATGATGCAGAGAAAATTAGCGTGATCACTGAACAAGGATGACATGAAAAACTGGGAAGCAGTCCATATTAAAAAAAACGAAACAAAACAAAATTCTTGTCTTTTATATATTGATCTTGTTATTGGCAGCTTTACTAAATTTGTTTATTCAAATTTTTTTGTGAAGTGTTTAGGATTTTTTAACATGTAAGTTCATGTTATCCAAAAAAAGAAAATTTTACCTCTTTTTTTTTTTTTTTTTGAAGTCTCTTATTTCTTTGTGTTCCATGTTTCTCTGGCTAGGACATCCAGTACTATGTCAAATGAGAGTAGTGAAAGTGGACACATTTGTCTTTTTTCTGATCTTTAAGGGGAAAACTTTCAAAATTTTTTGATTGAATATGAGATTAACTCTGGGCTTGCAATATGTGTTTTCTCTTTAATAGATTTTTAAATTTATTTTTTTAAATTTTTTATAAACATATAATGTGTTTTTATCCCTAGGGGTACAGGTCTGTGAATCTCCAGGTTTACACATTTCACAGCACTCACCATCACTCACCATAGCACCTGCCCTCCCCAATGTCCATACCCCCACCATCCTCTCCCAACACACCTCCCCCCAGGAACCCTCAGTCTGTTTTGTGAGATTCAGTATTTTATGGTTTGTCTCCCTCCCAATCCCATCTTCTTTTATTTTCCTTTTCGTACGCCCGAAACCGCCTATGTTGCATCTCTACTTCATCATATCAGGGAGATCATAGGATAGTTGTCTTTCTCAGATTGATTTATTTCGCCAAGCATAATACCCTCTAGTTCCATCCACGTCATCACAAATAGCAGGATTTCATTTCTTTTGAAGGCTGCATAGTATTCCATTGTGCATATATACCACATCTTATTTATGGATTCATCTGTTGAAGGACATTTAGGTTCTTTCCATAGTTTAACGATTGTGGACATTGCTGCTATAAACATTTGGGTGCATGTGCCCCTTCAGAATGCCACGTTTGTATCTGTAGGGTATATACCCAGTACTACAATCACTGGGTCATAGGGTAGTTCTATTTTCAGCTTTTTGAGGCACTTCCACGCTGTGTTCCAGAGTGGTTGCACCAGCTTGCATTCCCACGTACAGTGTAGGAGGGTTGCCCTTTCTCCACACCCTCGCCAGCATCTGTCATTGACTGACTTGTTCATTTTAGCCATTTTGAAAGGTGTGAGGCGGTATCTAATTCTGGTTTTGATTTGTATTTCCCTGATGCCGAGTAATGTGGAGCATTTTTTCATGTGTCTGTTGGCCATTTGGATGTATTCTTTGCAGAAATGTCTGTTCATGTCCTCTGCCCATTTCTTCATTGGATTATTTGTTCTTAGGGTGTTGAGTTTGATAAGCTCTTTATAGATTTTGGATACTGGCCCTTTATCTGGTATGTCATTTGCAAATATCTTCACCCAGATAACTTCTGACAGTCATCTTTTGGCTTTGTTAACTGTTTCCTTTGCTGGGCAAAAGCTTTTTGATCTGATGAAATCCCAATAGTTCATTCTTGCCCTTGCTTCCCTTGCCTTTGGCGATGTTCCTAGGAAGAAGTTGCTGCTGCTGAGGTCAAAGAGGTTGCTACCTGTTCTCTCCTCAAGGATTTTGATGGATTCCTTTCTCACATTATGCTTCTTCATCCATTTCCAGTCTATGTTCATGTATGGTGTAAGGAAATGGTCCAATTTCATTTTTCTACATGTGGCTGTTGTATTTTCCCAACACCACTTGTTGAAGAGGCTGTCTTTTTTCCATTGGACATTCCTTCCTGCTTTGTTGATGATTAGCTGACCATAGAGTTGAGGGTGTATTTCTGGGCTCTCTATTCTGTTTCATTGATCTATGTCTCTTTTGGGGACACTTCCCTACTATCTTGATGATGACAACTTTGTAATAGATCTTGAGGTCTGGAATTGTGATGCCAACAACTTTGGCGTTCTTTTTCAATATTCATCTGGCTATTCGAGATATTTCCATATATATTTTAGGATTATTTGTACCATTTCTTTGAAAAAAATGGATGGGATTTTGATAGGGATTGCATTAAATGTGTAGATTGCTTTAGGTAGCATAGACATTTTCACAATATTTGTTCTTCCAATACAGGAGCATGGAACATTTTTCCATTTCTTTGTGTCTTCTTCAATTTCTTTCATGAGTACTTTAGAGTTTTCTGAGTATAGATTCTTTGTCTCTTTGGTTAGGGTAATTCCTAGGTATCTTAGGGTTTGGGGTGCAATTGTAAATGGGATTCACTCCTTAATTTCTATTTCTTCAGTCTTGTTGGTTTAAAAAAAATGCAACCAATTTCTGCGCATTGATTTTATATCCTGACACTTTACAGAATTCCTATACAAGTTATAGCAGATTTGGAGTGGAGTCCTTTAAGTTTTCCACATACAGTATCATATCATCTGAAAACAGGGATAGTTTGACTTCTCTTTTGCCAATTTGGCAAAATTTGGATGCCTTTAATTTCTTTTTGTTGTCTGATTGCTGAGGCTAGGACTTCTAGTACGTTATTGAATAGCAGTGGTGATAACAGACATCCCTGCCGTGTTCCTGACCTCAGCGGAAAAGTATTCAGTTTTTCTCCATTGAGAATGATATTTGCAGTGGGTTTATCATAGATGGCTTTGATAATATTGATGATATGTGCCCTCTATCCCTACACTTTGAAGAGTTTTAATCAGGAAGGGATACTGCACTTTGCAAATGCTTTTTCAGCATCTATGGAGAGTATCATATGGTTCTTGTTCTTTCTTTTATTGATGTGTTGTATCACATTGATTGATTTGCAGATGTTGAACCAACCTTGTAGCCGTGGAATAAATCCCACTTGATCGTGGTGAATAATCCTTTAATGTACTGTTGAATACTATTGGCTCTTATTTTGATGAGAATTTTCGCATCTGTGTTCATCAACGATATTGGTCTGTAGTTCTCTTTTTTGATGGGATCCTTGTCTGGTTTTGGGATCAAGGTGATGCTGGCCTCAGTAAAAAAGTTTGGAAGTTTTCCTTCCATTTCTATTTTTTTTTGGAACAGTATCATTAGAATAGGAATTAATTCTTCTTTAAATGTTTGGCAGAGGGACGCCTGGGTGGCTCAGTTGGTTAAGCAGCTGCCTTCAGCTCAGGTCATGATCCCAGCGTCCTGGGATCGAGTCCCACATCTAACTCCTTGCTCCGCAGGGAGCCTGCTTCTCCCTCTGACTCTGCCTGCCACTCTGTCTGCCTGTGCTTGATCTCCCTCTCTCTCTCTGTCAAATAAATAAATAAAATCTTAAAAAAAATTTTTAAATGTTTGGCAGAATTCCCCAGGGAAGCCATCTGGCCCGGGGCTTTTGTTTGTTTGGAGATTTTTGATGACTGTTTCAATCTTCGTACTGGTTATAGGTCTGTTCAGGTTTTCTATTTCTTCCTGGTTCAGTTGTGGTAGTTTATATGTCTCGAGGTATGTATCCATTTCTTCCAGATTGTTGAATTTGTTGGCATAGAGTTGCTCATAGTATGTTCTTATAATTGTTTGTATTTCTTTGGTGTTGGTTGTGATCTCTACTCTTTCATTCAAGATTTTATTTATTTGGGTTCTTTCTCTTTTCTTTTTGATAAGTCTGAAAAGGGGTTTATCAATCTTATTAATTCTTTCAAAGAACCAGCTCCTAGTTTCATTGATTTGTTCTATTGTTTTTGTTGTTGTTGTTGTTCTTGGTATTTTGTGGTTTTTGTTTCTTTGTTTATTTGTTTTTATTTCATTGATCTCTGCTCTGATCTTTATTATCCCTACTCTCCTGCTGGGTTTAGGCCTTCCTTGTTGTACTTTCTGCAACTTCTTTAGCTGTAGGGTTATGTTGTGTATTTGAGATCTGAGAGAGAAGCGTGGTTGCACACATCTGTCGCTGCACCCCACAGGAGCAAGTGTGGGGAAGGCGCAGCACGCCGCCCCCAGAGAAGAGAAGGAGCCGTGGCCTTGTGGTCGGGAAAAGGTCGGGAAGAAGGAGAGCCTGCCCTGGCAGGAACAGCGGGCCGGTGGCAAGACAAGTGTCACACGCTCCCTGTGCGGAGAGAGGAAGCTTGGCTGCTAAGGAGACATAAAGGGACAACTAGGACAGGGACGCGTGCTCCACACTGAGGAAGGAGTCTGGGCAGAAGGCAGGCCTGTCCTGTGCCTCTGGTCCCAAGGGGACGGCATCACCTTGGCCACCTGTCCCGTCGGCAGTCGGGCTGGCTCCCAGGTGCCATACCCGGAACTCGCAGAAACAACCCCATGGAGAAACGGGCAGTCAGATGCCATCTTCCACCAAAATATGGCAGTGTTGTGTGTGGCAGGGTTTGTGCCTGGTAAGGAGTGGAGACAGTCCCCCACAGTTCCCCATCCCAGTGCACGGGCCGTGTGCAGGGATCCTGTCGCCTCCTCTCTCCTGTGGTGAAGGCACTGGCCTAGACCCCGAGTCAGCCTGAGCGCCGGAGCAAAAGGCAAAGCCTTACCTATGCCAAGAGATGGTAATAGGCATAGAGTGCCATGCTAGGCCACGCACGCTGCTGCAGGGTTGTGACTGTGTCTGCTTAGTTCGGCTTAGCAAGGTGAATCACGGGCGCGAACTGGGAGCCCGAGAATGCAAGGCCCAAGAGGCACCAGCTCTCCCGGGGCTCTTCATCCTTGCCGCGACAGAGCGAACGACAAAAGCCTTGCTGAGGAAGCAACAGCAAAGTGCGGTTCGCACCAAGCTGAAAACTTCTGAAAAAGCATAGCAGTCGCTGGGAAATCAGAGTTGGTTCTGTGGGCTGCTTTTGTTGCTTGCCTCAGCCTAGTGTTCGCAGCACGATGGGAGAAACCCGCATAGAGCGAAAGCCTCATTGCCTGGGCATCCCCTCTGAGAAAGCACAGCATTCTTTTGGAAATCAGAGTCCGGTCTGTGGGATGCTGCCTGCTGCTTGCCAGAGCTGGTCTCCACAGCACGGTGTAATAAACCCGCATGGAGCGAAATTCTCTTTGCCTTGACATCCCCTCTGCCTGAGAGAGAAGCGCGGTGGCGCCTGTGGAAAGAGCCTTAAGGAAAGGGACACGTCTGTCACGGCAGAGCGACAGAAGCCTGGCTGCTAAGGAGACACGAGGGGAAGATTAGGGCAGGGGAAAGGACTCCACTCTGTGGAAGGAGTCTGGGCAGAAGGCAGGCCTGTACTGTGCCTCTGGTCCCAAGGGGACCGCATCACCTTGGCCACCTGTCCCGTGGGCAGTCGGGCTTGCTCCCAGTTGCCATACCCGGAACTCGCAGAAACAACCCCATGGAGAAACGGGCAGTCAGATGCCGTCTTCCACCTAGATGTGGCAGTGTTGTGTGTGGCAGGGTTTGTGCCTGGTAAGGAGTGGAGACAGACCCCACAGTTCCCCATCCCAGTGCACGGGCCGTGTGCAGGGATCCTGTCGCCTCCTCTCTCCTGTGGTGAAGGCACTGGCCTAGAACCCGAGTCAGCCTGAGCGCCGGAGCAAAAGGCAAAGCCTTACCTACGCCAAGAGATGGTAATAGGCATAGAGTGCCATGCTAGGCCACGCACGCTGCTGCAGGGTTGTGACTGTGTCTGCTTAGTTCGGCTTAGTAAGGTGAAACCCGGGCGCGAACTGGGAGCCCGGGAATGCAAGGCCCAATAGGCACCAGCTCTCCCATGGCTCTTCATCCCTGCCAAGACAGAGCGAACGACCAAAGCCTTGCTGAGGAAGCAGCAGCGAAGTTTCCTTCGCGCCAAGCTGAAAACCTCTGCGAAAGCATAGCAGTCGATGGGAAATCAGAGTCGGTTCTGTGGGCTGCTTTTGTTGCTTGCCTCAGCCTAGTGTTCGCAGCACGATGGGAGGAACACGCATACAGCGAAAGCCTCTTTGCCTGGGCATCCCCTCTGGGAAAGCACAGCATTCTATTGGAAATCAGAGTCCGGTCTATGGGATGCTGCCTGCTGCTTGCTGGAGCTAGTCTCCACAGCACGGTGTAATAAACCCGCATGGAGCGAAATCCTCTTTGCCTGGGCATCCCCTCTGCCTGAGAGAGAAGCGCGGTGGCGCCTGTGGAAAGAGCCTTAAGGAAAGAGACACGTCCGTCACGGCAGAGCGACGGAAGCATGGCTGCTAAGGAGACACGAGGGGAAGATTAGGGCAGGGGAAAGGGCTCCACTCTGAGGAAGGAGTCTGGGCGGAAAGCATGCTTGTCCTGAGCCTTTGGGCTCAAGGAGACAGCAGCTCCTTGACCACCTGTTCGTGGTGGAGACATGGGCTTGCCACCAGGTGCCTACCCTGAACTCGAGCAACAACTCCCAGAAAGAACTGGCCATCAGATGCTGTCTTCCTCCAGGATGTGGAAGCTTGGAGGAGGCACGGTGTTTAAGGGGAAGGAGTGGGGATAGTCCCCCAAAGCTCCCTATTCAGTGCACGGGCGGTGTGCAGGGATCCTGTCACCTCGCCTTTCTTGTAGGGAAAGCACTGGATTAGTCGGTGAGTCCTCCTGAGCGCCAGAGTAAAAGGCCAAGCGATGCCTACCTGGCATATGTTAGTGTGCATAGAATGCCATCCTAGGCTATGCACGCTCTTGCACTTTTGTGGCTCTGTCTGCTTAGTTCGGCCTGGCAGGGTGAACCCAGGACATGAACATGGAGCCCGGGAAAGCAAGGCCCAAGAAGCACCAGCTCTCCCACAGCTCTTCTTCCCCGACGCAACTGAAGTCTTGCTGAAGAAGCAGCGGCAAAGTGCTGTTCGCTCCAAGGCAAAGCCTCTGCGAAAACACAGCATTCGCTGAGAAATGTTCGGTGGGCTGCTGCTGCTTGCCTGAGCCCAGTCTCGCGGTTGGAGAAACCCACATACAGTGAAAGCCTCTTTGCCTGTGCACCTCCCCTGGGAAAGCACTGCATTGGAAGGGAAATCAGAGTTGGGTTTGGGGATGCTGCTGTTGCTTGTCTGAGCTAGTCTCCACTGCACGGTGGAAGATACCCGCATAGAGTGAAATACTCTTTGCCCTAGCATTCCCTCTGCCAGAGAGAGGCGTGGTCGCACAAGTCTGTCACCACGCTATCCAGGAGCAAGTGTGCAGAAGGCCCAGCACGCCGCCCCCGGAGAAGAGAAGGAGCCGCTGGCCTCAGGGTCGGGACAATTGAACAACCACATGCAGAAAAATAAAATTGGACCATTTCCTTTCACCATACATGAAAATAGACTGGAAATGGATGAAGAAGCATAATGTGAGAAAGGAATCCATCAAAATCCTTGAGAAGAGAACAGGTAGCAACCTCTTTGACCTCAGCAGCATCAACTTCTTCCTAGGAACATCGCCAAAGGCAAGGGAAGCAAGGGCAAGAATGAACTATTGGGATTTCATCAGATCAAAAAGCTTTTGCCCAGCAAAGGAAACAGTTAACAAAGCCAAAAGATGACTGTCAGAAGTTATCTGGGTGAAGATATTTGCAAATGACATACCAGATAAAGGGCCAGTATCCAAAATCTATAAAGAGCTTATCAAACTCAACACCCTAAGAACAAATAATCCAATGAAGAAATGGGCAGAGGACATGAACAGACATTTCTGCAAAGAATACATCCAAATGGCCAACAGACACATGAAAAAATGCTCCACATTACTCGGCATCAGGGAAATACAAATCAAAACCAGAATGAGATACCACCTCACACCTTTCAGAATGGCTAAAATGAACAAGTCAGTCAATGACAGATGCTGGTGAGCGTGTGGAGAAAGGGCAACCCTCCTACACTGTACGTGGGAATGCAAGCTGGTGCAACCACTCTGGAAAACAGCGTGGAGTTGCCTCTCAAAGCTGAAAATAGAACTACCCTATGACCCAGTGATTGTAGTACTGGGTATATACCCTACAGATACAAACGTGGCATTCTGAAGAGGCACATGCACCCAAATGTTTATAGCAGCAATGTCCACGATCGTTAAACTATGGAAAGAACCTAAATGTCCTTCAACAGATGAATCCATAAATAAGATGTGGTATATATGTACAATGGAATACTATGCAGCCATCAAAAGAAATGAAATCCTGCTATTTGTGATGACGTGGATGGAACTAGAGGGTCTTATGCTTGGCGAAATAAATCAATCTGAGAAAGACAACTATCCTATGATCTCCCTGATATGATGAAGTAGAGATGCAACACAGGCGGTTTCGGGCGTACGAAAAGGAAAATAAAAGAAGATGGGATTGGGAGGGAGACAAACCATAAAAGACTGAATCTCACAAAACAGACTGAGGGTTGCTGGGGGGAGGTGTGTTGGGAGAGGATGGTGGGGGTATGGACATTGGGGAGGGCAGGTGCTATGGTGAGTGATGGTGAGTGCTGTGAAATGTGTAAACCTAGAGATTCACAGACCTGTACCCCTAGGGATAAAAACACATGATATGTTTATAAAAAATTTAAAAAAATAAATTTAAAAATCTATTAAAGAGAAAACACATATTGCAAGCCCAGAGTTAATCTCATATTCAATCAAAAAATTTTGAAAGTTTTCCCCTTAAAGATCAGAAAAAAGACAAATATGTCCACTTTCACTACTCTCATTTGACATAGTACTGGATGTCCTAGCCAGAGAAACATGGAACACAAAGAAATAAGAGACTACAAAAAAAAAAAAAAGAGGTAAAATTTTCTTTTTTTGGATAACATGAACTTACATGTTAAAAAAATCCTAAACACTTCACAAAAAAATTTGAATAAACAAATTTAGTAAAGCTGCCAATAACAAGATCAATATATAAAAGACAAGAATTTTGTTTTGTTTCATTGTTTTTTAATATGGACTGCTTCCCAGTTTTTCATGTCATCCTTGTTCAGTGATCACGCTAATTTTCTCTGCATCATTCCAATTTTAGTATATGTGCTGCCAAAGTAAGCACAAGACAGGAGCATTTAACACTCTAATGATGAAGTATCTGAAAAATTAAGAAAACAATCTAATTCACAATAGCATCAAAAATTATAAAATACTTAGGAATAGATTTAACTAAGAAGATGAAAGATCTGTACTCCATAAATTATGACATTGATAAAGAAATGGAAGGAGACACAAATGGAAAGATAGCTCATATTTATGAATGGTAAGAATTAACATTGTTATAATGTCCATACTCCTGAAAACCATCTGTAAATCCAATTCCTATCAAAATTCCAATGTTAGAGGCGCCTGGGTGGCTCAGTGGGTTAAGCCGCTGCCTTCAGCTCAGGTCATGATCCCAAGGTCCTGGGATCGAGCCCCGCATCAGGGTCTCTGCTCAGCAGAAAGCCTGCTTCCTCTTCTCTCTCCGCCTGCCTCTCTGCCTGATTGTCATCTCTCTCTGTCAAATAAATAAATTAAAAATCTTAAAAAAATTCCAATATTTTTTTTTACAGAAGTAAAGAATCCTAAAATTTATAGGAGACCATAAAAGACAACAAATAATCAAAGCAGTTCTGAGAAACAATGAAGAAGAGAAATTACACTTCTTGATTTGAAACTATACTTGCTCCTGGATAGCGTGGTGACAGACTTGTGCGACCACGCTTCTCTCTCAGGCAGAGGGAATGCTAGGGCAAAGAGTATTTCACTCTATGCGGGTATCTTCCACCGTGCAGTGGAGACTAGCTCAGACAAGCAATAGCAGCATCCCCAAACCCAACTCTGATTTCCCTTCCAATGCAGTGCTTTCCCAGGGGAGGTGCACAGGCAAAGAGGCTTTCGCTGTATGCGGGTTTCTCCCACCGCGAGACTGGACTCAGGCAAGCCACAGCAGCCCGCAGAACATTTTTCAGCGAATGCTGTGCTTTAGCAGAGCTTTGCCTTGGAGCAAACAGCACTTCGCCGCTGCTTCCTCAGCAAGGCTTCAGTCACGTCAGGGAAGAAGAGCTGCGGGAGAGCTGGTGCCTCTTGGGCCTTGCTTTCCCGGGCTCCATGTTCGCATCCTGGGTTCACCCTGCCAGGCCGAACTAAGCAGACAGAGCCACAAAAGTGCAGGAGCGTGCGTAGCCTAGGATGGCATTCTATGCACACTAACATATCCCAGGTAGGCATCGCTTGGCCTTTTACTCTGGCGCTCAGGAGGACTCACCGACTAAGCCAGTGCTTTCCCTACAGGAAAGGAGATGTGACAGGAACCCTGCACACCACCCGTGCACTGTATAGGGAGCTTTGGGGGACTGTCCCCACTCCTTCCCCTTAAACACCGTGCCTCCTCCAAGCTTCCACATCCTGGAGGAAGACGGCATCTGATGGCCAGTTCTTTCTGGGAGTTGTTTCTCGAGTTCAGGGTAGACGCCTGGTGGCAAGCCCATGTCTCCACCACGGATAGGTGGCCAAGGAGCTGCTGTCTCCTTGACTCCAAAGGCTCAGGACACGCAAGCTTTCTGCCCAGACTCCATCATCAGAGTGGAGTCCATTCCCCTGCCCTAATCTTCCCCTCGTGTCTCCTTAGCAGCCAGGCTTTCCTCGCTCTGCCAAGACAGACGTGTCCCTTTCCTTAAGGCTCTTTCCACAGGCGCCACCGCGCTTCTCTCTCAGGCAGAGGGGATGCCCAGGCAAAGAGGATTTCGCTCCATGCGGGTTTATTACACCATGCTGTGGAGACTAGCTCCGGCAAGCAGCAGGCAGCATCCCACAGACCTGACTCTGATTTCCAATTGAATGCTGTGCTTTCCCAGAGGGGATGCCCAGGCAATGAGGCTTTCGCTCTATGCGGTTTTCTCCCATCGTGCTGCGAACACTAGCCTAAGGCAAGCAACAAAAGCAGCCCACAGAACCAACTCTGATTTCCCAGCGACTGCTATGCTTTTGCAGAAGTTTTCAGCTTGGTGCTAACCGCACTTCGCTGCTGCTTCCTCAGCAAGGCTTTGGTCGTTCGCTCTGTCTTGGCAGGGATGAAGAGCCGCGGGAGAGCTGGTGCCTCTTGGGCCTTGCATTCCCGTGCTCCTATTTCGCACCCGGGGTTCACCTTGCTATGCCGAACAAAGCAGACACAGTCACAAACCTGCAGCAGCGTGCGTGGCCTAGCATCGCACTCTAGGCCTATTACCATCTCTTGGCGTAGGTAAGGCTTTGCCTTTTGCTCCGGCGCTCAGGCTGACTCGGGGTCTAGGCCAGTGCCTTCACCACAGGAGAGAGGAGGCGACAGGATCCCTGCACACGGCCCGTGCACCGGGATGGGGAACTGTGGGGGACTGTCTCCACTCCTTACCAGGCACACCCCCTGTCACCCACAACACTGCCACTTCTTGGTGGAAGACGGCATCTGACTGCCCGTTTCTCCATGGGGTTGTTTCTGGGAGTTCGGGTATGGCACCTGGGAGAAAGCCCGACTGCCGTCGGGACAGGTGGCCAAGGTGATGCCGTCCCCTTGGGACCAGAGGCACAGGACAGGCCTACCTTCTGCCCAGACTCCTTCCACAGAGTGGAGCCCTTTCCCCTGCCCTAATCTTCCCCTCGTGTCTCCTTAGCAGCCAGGCTTCCGTCGATCTGCCGTGACAGACGTGTCCCTTTCCTTAAGGCTCTTTCCACAGGCGCCACCGCGCTTCTCTCTCAGGCAGAGGGGATGCCCAGGCAAAGAGGATTTCGCTCCATGAGGGTTTATTACACCGTGCTGTGGAGACCAGCTCTGGCAAGCAGCAGGCAGCATCCCACAGACCGGACTCTGATTTCCAAAAGAATGCTGTGCTTTCCCAGAGGGGATGCCTCGGCAAAGAGGCTTTCGCTCTATGCGGGTTACTCCCATCGTGCTGCGTTACTAGGCTAAGGCAAGCAGCAAAAGGAGCCCACAGAACCAACTCTGATTTCCCAGCGACTGCTATGCTTTCGCAGAGGTTGTCAGCTTGGCACGAACCGCACTTCGCTGCTGCTCCCTCAGCAAGGCTTTGGTCGTTCGCTTTGTGCAGCAGGGATGAAGAGCTGCGGGAGAGCTGGTGCCTCTTGGGCCTTGCAATCCCGGGCTCCCAGTTCGGGCCCGGGGTTCACCTTGCTAAGCCGAACTAAGCAGACACAATCACAACCCTGCAGCAGCGTGCGTGGCCTGGGATGGCACTCTATGCCTATTACCATCTTCTGTCATAGGTAAGCCTTTGACTTTTGCTCATGCGCTCAGGCAGACTCGAGGTCTAGGCCAGTGCCTTCACCACAGGAGAGAGGAGGCGACAGGATCCCTACAAACGGCCCGTGCACTGAGATGGGAAACTGTGGGGTCTGTCTCCACTCCTTACCAGGCACACCCCTGCCACCCACATGACTGCCATATCTTGGTGGAAGACAGCATCTGACTGCCCGTTTCTCCATGGGGTTGTTTCTGCGAGTTCCGCGTATGGCACCTGGGGGCAAGCCCGACTGCCCTTGGGACAGATGGCCTAGGAGATGCTCTCCCCTTGGGACCAGAGGCACAGGACAGGCCTGCCATCTGCCCAGACTCCTTCCTCAGAGAGGAGCACACGCCCCTGACCTAGTCGTCCCCTCTGGTCTCCTAAGCAGCCAGGCTTCGATCTCTCCGCACAGGGAGCGGGTGACACTTGTCTTGCCACTGGCCTGTTGTTCGTGCCAGGGCAGGCTATACTGCGTCCCGAGCGTTTCCGGACCCCAAGGCCAAGGGCTCCTTCTCATCCCAGGGGGCCGCGTGCTGAGCCTTCCCCACACTTCCTCCTGCGGAGCGCGGTGACAGACTTGTGCGACCATGCTTCTCTCTCAGGCAGAGGGGATACTAGGGCAAGAGGTATTTCGCTCCATGCGGGTATCTTCCGCTGTGCTTGGAGACTAGCTCAGGCAAGCAGCAGCAGCATCCCCAAACCCAACTCTGATTTCCATACGAATGCTGTGCTTTCCCAGGGGAGATGCCCAGGCAAAGAGGCTTTCATGTATGCGGGTTTCTCCCACCGCCATTTCACCCACTGGGAGACTGGGCTCAGGGAAGCAGCAGCAGCCCGCCAAACATTTCTCAGCGAATGCTGTGCTTTCGTAGGGGCTTTGCCTTGGAGCGAACAGCACTTCGCCGCTGCTTCCTCAGCAAGGCTTGAGTCACGTCAGGGAAGAAGAGCTGCGGGAGAGCTGGTGCCTCTTGGGCCTTGCTTTCCCGGGGTCCATGTTCCCAACCTGGGTTCACCCTGCCAGGCCGAACTAAGCACACAGAGCCACAAAAGTGCAGGAGCGTGCGTAGCCTAGGATGGCATACTATGCACACTAACATATCCCAGGTAGGCATCGCTTGGCCTTTTACTCTGGCGCTCAGGCGGACTCACCGAGTAATCCAGTGCTTTCCCTAAAAGAAAGGCGAGGTGACAGGATCCCTGCACACCGCCCGTGCACTGAATAGGGAGCTTTGGGAGACTGCCCTCACTCCTTCCCCTTAAACCCCGTGCCTCCTCCAAGCTTCCACATCCTGGAGGAAGCCGGCATCTGATGGCCAGTTCTTTCTGGGAGTTGTTTCTCGAGTTCAGGGTAGGCGCCTGGTGGCAAGCCCATGTCTCCACCACGGACAGGTGGTCAAGGAGCTGCTGTCTCCTTGAGCCCAAAGGCTCAGGACAGGCATGCTTTCTGCCCAGACTCCTTCCTCAGAGTGGAGCCCTTTCCCCTGCCCTAATCTTCCCCTCGTGTCTCCTTAGCAGCCAGGCTTTCGTCGCTCTGCCGTGACAGACGTGTCCCTTTCCTTAAGGCTCTTTCCACAGGCGCCACCGCGCTTCTCTCTCAGGCAGAGAGGATGCCCAGGCAAAGAGGATTTCGCTCCATGCAGGTTTATTATACCGTGCTGTGGAGACCAGCTCTGTCCAGCAGCAGGCAGCATCCCACAGACCTGACTCTGATTTCCCAAAGAATGCTGTGCTTTCCCAAGGGGATGCCCTGGCAAAGAGGCTTTCGCTCTATGCGGGTTTCTCCCATCGTGCTGCCAATACTAGGCTAAGGCAAGCAGCAAAAGCAGCCCACAGAACCAACTCTGATTTCCCAGCGAGTGCTATGCTTTCGCAGAAGTTGTCAGCTTGGCACGAATCGCACTTCGCTGCTGCTACCTCAGCAAGGCTTTGGTCGTTCGCTCTGTCGCGGCAGGGATGAAGAGCCCCGGGAGAGCTGGAGCCTCTTGGCCCTTGCATTCCCGGGCTCCCAGTTCGCGCCCGGGGTTCACCTTGCTTAGCCGAACTAAGCAGACAGTCACAACCCTGGAGCAGCGTGCGTGGCCTAGCATTGCACTCTATGCCCATTACCATCTCCTGGCGTAGGTAAGTCTTGGCCTTTTGCTCCGACGCTCAGGCAGACTCGGGGTCTAGGCCAGTGCCTTCACCACAAGAGAGAGGAGGCGACAGGATCCCTGCACAGGGCCCGTGCACTGGGATGGGGAACTGTGGGGTACTGTCTCCACTCCTTACCAGGCACACCACCTGCCACCCACAACACTGCCACATCTTGGTGGAAGAGGGCATCTGACTGCCCGTTTCTCCATGGGTTTGTTTCTGCGAGTTCCGGGTATGGCACGGGGGCAAGCCGGACTGCCCTTGGGACAGGTGGCCTAGGAGATGCTCTCCCCTTGGGACCAGAGGCACAGGACAAGCCTGCCATCTCCCCAGACTCCTTCCTCAGAGTGGAGCATGCGCCCCTGCCCTAGTCGTCCCCTCATGTCTCCTTAGCAGCCAGGCTTCGATCTCTCCGCACAGGGAGCGGGTGACACTTGTCTTGCCACTGGCCTGCTGTTCGTGCCAGGGCAGGCTATCCTGCTTCCCAAGCCTTTCCCGACCCCAAGGCCAAGGGCTCCTTCTCATCCCAGGGGGCGTCGTGCTGGGCCTTCCACACACTTCCTCCTGGGGAGCGCGGTGACAGACTTGTGGGACCATGCTTCTCTCTCAGGCAGAGGGGATGTTAGGGCAAAGGGTATTTCGCTCCATGAGGGTATCTTCCACCATGCTGCAGAGACTAGCTCAGGCAAGCAGCAGCAGCATCCCCAAACCCAACTCTGATTTCCATACGAATGCTGTGCTTTCCCAGGGGAGATGCCCAGGCAAAGAGGCTTTCACTGTATGTGGGTTTCTCCCACCGCCATTTCTCCCACTGGGAGACTGAGCTCAGGCAAGCAGCTGCAGCCCGCCGAACATTTCTCAGCGAATGCTGTGCTTTCGCAGAGGCTTTGCCTTGGAGCGAACAGCACTTCGCCGCTGCTTCCTCAGCAAGGCTTCAGTTTCCTCAGGGATAAAGAGCTGCGGTAGAGCTGGTGCCTCTTCTGTCTTCCTTTCCCGGGCTCCATGTTCATGTCCTGGGTTCACCCTGCCAGGCCGAACTAAGCAGACAGAGCCACAAAAGTGCAGGAGCGTGCGTAGCCTAGGATGGCACTCTATGCACACAAACATCTCCCGGGTAGGCATCCCTTGGCCTTTTACTCTGGCGCTCAGGCGGACTCGCAGACTAAGCCAGTGCTTTCCCCACAGGAAAGGAGAGGTGACAGGATCCCTGCACACCGCCCGTGCACTGAATAGGGAGCTTTGGGGGACTGTCCCCACTCCTTCCCCTTAAACCCCGTGCCTCCTCCAAGCTTCCACATCCTGGAGGAAGCCGGCATCTGATGGCCAGTTCTTTCTGGGAGTTGTTTCTCGAGTTCAGGGTAGGCGCCTGGTGGCAAGCCCATGTCTCCACCACGGACAGGTGGTCAAGGAGCTGCTGTCTCCTTGAGCCCAAAGGCTCAGGACAGGCATGCTTTCTGCCCAGACTCCTTCCTCAGAGTGGAGCCATTTCCCCTGCCCTAATCTTCCCCTCGTGTCTCCTTAGCAGCCAGGCTTCCGTCGCTCTGCCGTGACAGACGTGTCCCTTTCCTTAAGGCTCTTTCCACAGACGCCACCGCGCTTCTCTCTCAGGCAGGGAGGATGCCCAGGCAAAGAGGATTTCGCTCCATGCGGGTTTATTACACCGTGCTGTGGAGACCAGCTCTGTCCAGCAGCAGGCAGCATCCCACAGACCTGACTCTGATTTCCCAAAGAATGCTGTGCTTTCCCAAGGGGATGCCCTGGCAAAGAGGCTTTCGCTCTATGCGGGTTTCTCCCATCGTGCTGCGAATACTAGGCTAAGGCAAGCAGCAAAAGCAGCCCACAGAACCAACTCTGATTTCCCAGCGAGTGCTATGCTTTCGCAGAAGTTGTCAGCTTGGCACGAATCGCACTTCGCTGCTGCTTCCTCAGCAAGGCTTTGGTCGTTCGCTCTGTCGCGGCAGGGATGAAGAGCCCCGGGAGAGCTGGAGCCTCTTGGCCCTTGCATTCCCGGGCTCCCAGTTCGCGCCCGGGGTTCAACTTGCTTAGCCGAACTAAGCAGACACAGTCACAACCCTGCAGCAGCGTGCGTGGCCTAGCATTGCACTCTATGCCCATTACCATCTCCTGGCATAGGTAAGGCTTGGCCTTTTGCTCCGACGCTCAGGCAGACTCGGGGTCTAGGCCAGTGCCTTCACCACAGGAGAGAGGAGGCGACAGGATCCCTGCACAGGGCCCGTGCACTGGGATGGGGAACTGTGGGGGACTGTCTCCAATCCTTACCAGGCACACCACCTGCCACCCACAACACTGCCACATCTAGGTGGAAGACAGCATCTGACTGCCCGTTTCTCCATGGGTTTGTTTCTGCGAGTTCCGGGTATGGCACCGGGGGCAAGCCCGACTGCCCTGGGACAGGTGGCCTAGGAGATGCTCTCCCCTTGGGACCAGAGGCACAGGACAAGCCTGCCATCTCCCCAGACTCCTTCCTCAGAGTGGAGCATGCGCCCCTGCCCTAGTCGTCCCCTCATGTCTCCTTAGCAGCCAGGCTTCGATCTCTCCGCACAGGGAGCGGGTGACACTTGTCTTGCCACTGGCCTGCTGTTCGTGCCAGGGCAGGCTATCCTGCTTCCCAAGCCTTTCCCGACCCCAAGGCCAAGGGCTCCTTCTCATCCCAGGGGGCGTCGTGCTGGGCCTTCCACACACTTCCTCCTGGGGAGCGCGGTGACAGACTTGTGGGACCATGCTTCTCTCTCAGGCAGAGGGGATGTTAGGGCAAAGGGTATTTCGCTCCATGAGGGTATCTTCCACCATGCTGCAGAGACTAGCTCAGGCAAGCAGCAGCAGCATCCCCAAACCCAACTCTGATTTCCATACGAATGCTGTGCTTTCCCAGGGGAGATGCCCAGGCAAAGAGGCTTTCACTGTATGTGGGTTTCTCCCACCGCCATTTCTCCCACTGGGAGACTGAGCTCAGGCAAGCAGCTGCAGCCCGCCGAACATTTCTCAGCGAATGCTGTGCTTTCGCAGAGGCTTTGCCTTGGAGCGAACAGCACTTCGCCGCTGCTTCCTCAGCAAGGCTTCAGTTTCCTCAGGGATAAAGAGCTGCGGTAGAGCTGGTGCCTCTTCTGTCTTCCTTTCCCGGGCTCCATGTTCATGTCCTGGGTTCACCCTGCCAGGCCGAACTAAGCAGACAGAGCCACAAAAGTGCAGGAGCGTGCGTAGCCTAGGATGGCACTCTATGCACACAAACATCTCCCGGGTAGGCATCCCTTGGCCTTTTACTCTGGCGCTCAGGCGGACTCGCAGACTAAGCCAGTGCTTTCCCCACAGGAAAGGAGAGGTGACAGGATCCCTGCACACCGCCCGTGCACTGAATAGGGAGCTTTGGGGGACTGTCCCCACTCCTTCCCCTTAAACCCCGTGCCTCCTCCAAGCTTCCACATCCTGGAGGAAGCCGGCATCTGATGGCCAGTTCTTTCTGGGAGTTGTTTCTCGAGTTCAGGGTAGGCGCCTGGTGGCAAGCCCATGTCTCCACCACGGACAGGTGGTCAAGGAGCTGCTGTCTCCTTGAGCCCAAAGGCTCAGGACAGGCATGCTTTCTGCCCAGACTCCTTCCTCAGAGTGGAGCCCTTTCCCCTGCCCTAATCTTCCCCTCGTGTCTCCTTAGCAGCCAGGCTTCCGTCGCTCTGCCGTGACAGACGTGTCCCTTTCCTTAAGGCTCTTTCCACAGGCGCCACCGCGCTTCTCTCTCAGGCAGAGAGGATGCCCAGGCAAAGAGGATTTCGCTCCATGCGGGTTTATTACACCGTGCTGTGGGGACCAGCTCTGGCAAGCAGCAGGCAGCATCCCACAGACCTGACTCTGATTTCCCAAAGAATGCTGTGCTTTCCCAAGGGGATGCCCCGGCAAAGAGGCTTTCGCTCTATGCGGGTTTCTCCCATCGTGCTGCGAATACTAGGCTAAGGCAAGCAGCAAAAGGAGCCCACAGAACCAACTCTGATTTCCCAGCGAGTGCTATGCTTTCGCAGAAGTTGTCAGCTTGGCACGAATCGCACTTCGCTGCTGCTTCCTCAGCAAGGCTTTGGTCGTTCGCTCTGTCGCGGCAGGGATGAAGAGCCCCGGGAGAGCTGGTGCCTCTTTGGCCTTGCATTCCCGGGCTCCCAGTTCGCGCCCGTGATTCAACTTGCTTAGCCGAACTAAGCAGACACAGTCACAACCCGGCAGCAGCGTGTGTGGCCTAGCATTGCACTCTATGCCCATTACCATCTCCTGGCGTAGGTAAGGCTTGGCCTTTTGCTCCGACGCTCAGGCAGACTCGGGGTCTAGGCCAGTGCCTTCACCACAAGAGAGAGGAGGCGACAGGATCCCTGCACAGGGCCCGTGCACTGGGATGGGGAACTGTGGGGGACTGTCTCCAATCCTTACCAGGCACACCACCTGCCACCCACAACACTGCCACATCTAGGTGGAAGACGGCATCTGACTGCCCGTTTCTCCATGCGTTTGTTTCTGCGAGTTCCGGGTATGGCACCGGGGGCAAGCCCGACTGCCCTTGGGACAGGTGGCCTAGGAGATGCTCTCCCCTTGGGACCAGAGGCACAGGACAAGCCTGCCATCTCCCCAGACTCCTTCCTCAGAGTGGAGCATGCGCCCCTGCCCTAGTCGTCCCCTCATGTCTCCTTAGCAGCCAGGCTTCGATCTCTCCGCACAGGGAGCGGGTGACACTTGTCTTGCCACTGGCCTGCTGTTCGTGCCAGGGCAGGCTATCCTGCTTCCCAAGCCTTTCCCGACCCCAAGGCCAAGGGCTCCTTCTCATCCCAGGGGGCGTCGTGCTGGGCCTTCCACACACTTCCTCCTGGGGAGCGCGGTGACAAACTTGTGGGACCATGCTTCTCTCTCAGGCAGAGGGGATGTTAGGGCAAAGGGTATTTCGCTCCATGCGGGTATCTTCCACCATGCTGCAGAGACTAGCTCAGGCAAGCAGCAGCAGCATCCCCAAACCCAACTCTGATTTCCATACGAATGCTGTGCTTTCCCAGGGGAGATGCCCAGGCAAAGAGGCTTTCACTGTATGTGGGTTTCTCCCACCGCCATTTCTCCCACTGGGAGACTGAGCTCAGGCAAGCAGCTGCAGCCCGCCGAACATTTCTCAGCGAATGCTGTGCTTTCGCAAAGGCTTTGCCTTGGAGCGAACAGCACTTCGCCGCTGCTTCCTCAGCAAGGCTTCAGTTTCCTCAGGGATAAAGAGCTGCGGTAGAGCTGGTGCCTCTTCTGTCTTCCTTTCCCGGGCTCCATGTTCATGTCCTGGGTTCACCCTGCCAGGCCGAACTAAGCAGACAGAGCCACAAAAGTGCAGGAGCGTGCGTAGCCTAGGATGGCACTCTATGCACACAAACATCTCCCGGGTAGGCATCCCTTGGCCTTTTACTCTGGCGCTCAGGCGGACTCGCAGACTAAGCCAGTGCTTTCCCCACAGGAAAGGAGAGGTGACAGGATCCCTGCACACCGCCCGTGCACTGAATAGGGAGCTTTGGGGGACTGTCCCCACTCCTTCCCCTTAAACCCCGTGCCTCCTCCAAGCTTCCACATCCTGGAGGAAGCCGGCATCTGATGGCCAGTTCTTTCTGGGAGTTGTTTCTCGAGTTCAGGGTAGGCGCCTGGTGGCAAGCCCATGTCTCCACCACGGACAGGTGGTCAAGGAGCTGCTGTCTCCTTGAGCCCAAAGGCTCAGGACAGGCATGCTTTCTGCCCAGACTCCTTCCTCAGAGTGGAGCCCTTTCCCCTGCCCTAATCTTCCCCTCGTGTCTCCTTAGCAGCCAGGCTTCCGTCGCTCTGCCGTGACAGACGTGTCCCTTTCCTTAAGGCTCTTTCCACAGGCGCCACCGCGCTTCTCTCTCAGGCAGAGAGGATGCCCAGGCAAAGAGGATTTCGCTCCATGCGGGTTTATTACACCGTGCTGTGGGGACCAGCTCTGGCAAGCAGCAGGCAGCATCCCACAGACCTGACTCTGATTTCCCAAAGAATGCTGTGCTTTCCCAAGGGGATGCCCCGGCAAAGAGGCTTTCGCTCTATGCGGGTTTCTCCCATCGTGCTGCGAATACTAGGCTAAGGCAAGCAGCAAAAGCAGCCCACAGAACCAACTCTGATTTCCCAGCGAGTGCTATGCTTTCGCAGAAGTTGTCAGCTTGGCACGAATCGCACTTCGCTGCTGCTTCCTCAGCAAGGCTTTGGTCGTTTGCTCTGTCGCGGCAGGGATGAAGAGCCCCGGGAGAGCTGGTGCCTCTTTGGCCTTGCATTCCCGGGCTCCCAGTTCGCGCCCGTGATTCAACTTGCTTAGCCGAACTAAGCAGACACAGTCACAACCCGGCAGCAGCGTGCGTGGCCTAGCATTGCACTCTATGCCCATTACCATCTCCTGGCGTAGGTAAGGCTTGGCCTTTTGCTCCGACGCTCAGGCAGACTCGGGGTCTAGGCCAGTGCCTTCACCACAAGAGAGAGGAGGCGACAGGATCCCTGCACAGGGCCCGTGCACTGGGATGGGGAACTGTGGGGGACTGTCTCCACTCCTTACCAGGCACACCCCCTGCCACCCACAACACTGCCACATCTTGGTGGAAGACGGCATCTGACTGCCCGTTTCTCCATGCGTTTGTTTCTGCGAGTTCCGGGTATGGCACCGGGGGCAAGCCCGACTGCCCTTGGGACAGGTGGCCTAGGAGATGCTCTCCCCTTGGGACCAGAGGCACAGGACAAGCCTGCCATCTCCCCAGACTCCTTCCTCAGAGTGGAGCATGCGCCCCTGCCCTAGTCGTCCCCTCATGTCTCCTTAGCAGCCAGGCTTCGATCTCTCCGCACAGGGAGCGGGTGACACTTGTCTTGCCACTGGCCTGCTGTTCGTGCCAGGGCAGGCTATCCTGCTTCCCAAGCCTTTCCCGACCCCAAGGCCAAGGGCTCCTTCTCATCCCAGGGGGCGTCGTGCTGGGCCTTCCACACACTTCCTCCTGGGGAGCGCGGTGACAGACTTGTGCGACCATGCTTCTCTCTCAGGCAGAGGGGATGTTAGGGCAAAGGGTATTTCGCTCCATGCGGGTATCTTCCACCATGCTGCAGAGACTAGCTCAGGCAAGCAGCAGCAGCATCCCCAAACCCAACTCTGATTTCCATACGAATGCTGTGCTTTCCCAGGGGAGATGCCCAGGCAAAGAGGCTTTCATTGTATGTGGGTTTCTCCCACCGCCATTTCTCCCACTGGGAGACTGAGCTCAGGCAAGCAGCTGCAGCCCGCCGAACATTTCTCAGCGAATGCTGTGCTTTCGCAAAGGCTTTGCCTTGGAGCGAACAGCACTTCGCCGCTGCTTCCTCAGCAAGGCTTCAGTTTCCTCAGGGATAAAGAGCTGCGGTAGAGCTGGTGCCTCTTCTGTCTTCCTTTCCCGGGCTCCATGTTCATGTCCTGGGTTCACCCTGCCAGGCCGAACTAAGCAGACAGAGCCACAAAAGTGCAGGAGCGTGCGTAGCCTAGGATGGCACTCTATGCACACAAACATCTCCCGGGTAGGCATCCCTTGGCCTTTTACTCTGGCGCTCAGGCGGACTCGCAGACTAAGCCAGTGCTTTCCCCACAGGAAAGGAGAGGTGACAGGATCCCTGCACACCGCCCGTGCACTGAATAGGGAGCTTTGGGGGACTGTCCCCACTCCTTCCCCTTAAACCCCGTGCCTCCTCCAAGCTTCCACATCCTGGAGGAAGCCGGCATCTGATGGCCAGTTCTTTCTGGGAGTTGTTTCTCGAGTTCAGGGTAGGCGCCTGGTGGCAAGCCCATGTCTCCACCACGGACAGGTGGTCAAGGAGCTGCTGTCTCCTTGAGCCCAAAGGCTCAGGACAGGCATGCTTTCTGCCCAGACTCCTTCCTCAGAGTGGAGCCCTTTCCCCTGCCCTAATCTTCCCCTCGTGTCTCCTTAGCAGCCAGGCTTCCGTCGCTCTGCCGTGACAGACGTGTCCCTTTCCTTAAGGCTCTTTCCACAGGCGCCACCGCGCTTCTCTCTCAGGCAGAGAGGATGCCCAGGCAAAGAGGATTTCGCTCCATGCGGGTTTATTACACCGTGCTGTGGGGACCAGCTCTGGCAAGCAGCAGGCAGCATCCCACAGACCTGACTCTGATTTCCCAAAGAATGCTGTGCTTTCCCAAGGGGATGCCCCGGCAAAGAGGCTTTCGCTCTATGCGGGTTTCTCCCATCGTGCTGCGAATACTAGGCTAAGGCAAGCAGCAAAAGCAGCCCACAGAACCAACTCTGATTTCCCAGCGAGTGCTATGCTTTCGCAGAAGTTGTCAGCTTGGCACGAATCGCACTTCGCTGCTGCTTCCTCAGCAAGGCTTTGGTCGTTCGCTCTGTCGCGGCAGGGATGAAGAGCCCCGGGAGAGCTGGTGCCTCTTTGGCCTTGCATTCCCGGGCTCCCAGTTCGCGCCCGTGATTCAACTTGCTTAGCCGAACTAAGCAGACACAGTCACAACCCGGCAGCAGCGTGCGTGGCCTAGCATTGCACTCTATGCCCATTACCATCTCCTGGCGTAGGTAAGGCTTGGCCTTTTGCTCCGACGCTCAGGCAGACTCGGGGTCTAGGCCAGTGCCTTCACCACAAGAGAGAGGAGGCGACAGGATCCCTGCACAGGGCCCGTGCACTGGGATGGGGAACTGTGGGGGACTGTCTCCAATCCTTACCAGGCACACCACCTGCCACCCACAACACTGCCACATCTAGGTGGAAGACGGCATCTGACTGCCCGTTTCTCCATGCGTTTGTTTCTGCGACTTCCGGGTATGGCACCGGGGGCAAGCCCGACTGCCCTTGGGACAGGTGGCCTAGGAGATGCTCTCCCCTTGGGACCAGAGGCACAGGACAAGCCTGCCATCTCCCCAGACTCCTTCCTCAGAGTGGAGCATGCGCCCCTGCCCTAGTCGTCCCCTCATGTCTCCTTAGCAGCCAGGCTTCGATCTCTCCGCACAGGGAGCGGGTGACACTTGTCTTGCCACTGGCCTGCTGTTCGTGCCAGGGCAGGCTATCCTGCTTCCCAAGCCTTTCCCGACCCCAAGGCCAAGGGCTCCTTCTCATCCCAGGGGGCGTCGTGCTGGGCCTTCCACACACTTCCTCCTGGGGAGCGCGGTGACAGACTTGTGGGACCATGCTTCTCTCTCAGGCAGAGGGGATGTTAGGGCAAAGGGTATTTCGCTCCATGCGGGTATCTTCCACCATGCTGCAGAGACTAGCTCAGGCAAGCAGCAGCAGCATCCCCAAACCCAACTCTGATTTCCATACGAATGCTGTGCTTTCCCAGGGGAGATGCCCAGGCAAAGAGGCTTTCATTGTATGTGGGTTTCTCCCACCGCCATTTCTCCCACTGGGAGACTGAGCTCAGGCAAGCAGCTGCAGCCCGCCGAACATTTCTCAGCGAATGCTGTGCTTTCGCAAAGGCTTTGCCTTGGAGCGAACAGCACTTCGCCGCTGCTTCCTCAGCAAGGCTTCAGTTTCCTCAGGGATAAAGAGCTGCGGTAGAGCTGGTGCCTCTTCTGTCTTCCTTTCCCGGGCTCCATGTTCATGTCCTGGGTTCACCCTGCCAGGCCGAACTAAGCAGACAGAGCCACAAAAGTGCAGGAGCGTGCGTAGCCTAGGATGGCACTCTATGCACACAAACATCTCCCGGGTAGGCATCCCTTGGCCTTTTACTCTGGCGCTCAGGCGGACTCGCAGACTAAGCCAGTGCTTTCCCCACAGGAAAGGAGAGGTGACAGGATCCCTGCACACCGCCCGTGCACTGAATAGGGAGCTTTGGGGGACTGTCCCCACTCCTTCCCCTTAAACCCCGTGCCTCCTCCAAGCTTCCACATCCTGGAGGAAGCCGGCATCTGATGGCCAGTTCTTTCTGGGAGTTGTTTCTCGAGTTCAGGGTAGGCGCCTGGTGGCAAGCCCATGTCTCCACCACGGACAGGTGGTCAAGGAGCTGCTGTCTCCTTGAGCCCAAAGGCTCAGGACAGGCATGCTTTCTGCCCAGACTCCTTCCTCAGAGTGGAGCCCTTTCCCCTGCCCTAATCTTCCCCTCGTGTCTCCTTAGCAGCCAGGCTTCCGTCGCTCTGCCGTGACAGACGTGTCCCTTTCCTTAAGGCTCTTTCCACAGGCGCCACCGCGCTTCTCTCTCAGGCAGAGAGGATGCCCAGGCAAAGAGGATTTCGCTCCATGCGGGTTTATTACACCGTGCTGTGGGGACCAGCTCTGGCAAGCAGCAGGCAGCATCCCACAGACCTGACTCTGATTTCCCAAAGAATGCTGTGCTTTCCCAAGGGGATGCCCCGGCAAAGAGGCTTTCGCTCTATGCGGGTTTCTCCCATCGTGCTGCGAATACTAGGCTAAGGCAAGCAGCAAAAGCAGCCCACAGAACCAACTCTGATTTCCCAGCGAGTGCTATGCTTTCGCAGAAGTTGTCAGCTTGGCACGAATCGCACTTCGCTGCTGCTTCCTCAGCAAGGCTTTGGTCGTTCGCTCTGTCGCGGCAGGGATGAAGAGCCCCGGGAGAGCTGGTGCCTCTTTGGCCTTGCATTCCCGGGCTCCCAGTTCGCGCCCGTGATTCAACTTGCTTAGCCGAACTAAGCAGACACAGTCACAACCCGGCAGCAGCGTGCGTGGCCTAGCATTGCACTCTATGCCCATTACCATCTCCTGGCGTAGGTAAGGCTTGGCCTTTTGCTCCGACGCTCAGGCAGACTCGGGGTCTAGGCCAGTGCCTTCACCACAAGAGAGAGGAGGCGACAGGATCCCTGCACAGGGCCCGTGCACTGGGATGGGGAACTGTGGGGGACTGTCTCCAATCCTTACCAGGCACACCACCTGCCACCCACAACACTGCCACATCTAGGTGGAAGACGGCATCTGACTGCCCGTTTCTCCATGCGTTTGTTTCTGCGAGTTCCGGGTATGGCACCGGGGGCAAGCCCGACTGCCCTTGGGACAGGTGGCCTAGGAGATGCTCTCCCCTTGGGACCAGAGGCACAGGACAAGCCTGCCATCTCCCCAGACTCCTTCCTCAGAGTGGAGCATGCGCCCCTGCCCTAGTCGTCCCCTCATGTCTCCTTAGCAGCCAGGCTTCGATCTCTCCGCACAGGGAGCGGGTGACACTTGTCTTGCCACTGGCCTGCTGTTCGTGCCAGGGCAGGCTATCCTGCTTCCCAAGCCTTTCCCGACCCCAAGGCCAAGGGCTCCTTCTCATCCCAGGGGGCGTCGTGCTGGGCCTTCCACACACTTCCTCCTGGGGAGCGCGGTGACAGACTTGTGGGACCATGCTTCTCTCTCAGGCAGAGGGGATGTTAGGGCAAAGGGTATTTCGCTCCATGCGGGTATCTTCCACCATGCTGCAGAGACTAGCTCAGGCAAGCAGCAGCAGCATCCCCAAACCCAACTCTGATTTCCATACGAATGCTGTGCTTTCCCAGGGGAGATGCCCAGGCAAAGAGGCTTTCATTGTATGTGGGTTTCTCCCACCGCCATTTCTCCCACTGGGAGACTGAGCTCAGGCAAGCAGCTGCAGCCCGCCGAACATTTCTCAGCGAATGCTGTGCTTTCGCAAAGGCTTTGCCTTGGAGCGAACAGCACTTCGCCGCTGCTTCCTCAGCAAGGCTTCAGTTTCCTCAGGGATAAAGAGCTGCGGTAGAGCTGGTGCCTCTTCTGTCTTCCTTTCCCGGGCTCCATGTTCATGTCCTGGGTTCACCCTGCCAGGCCGAACTAAGCAGACAGAGCCACAAAAGTGCAGGAGCGTGCGTAGCCTAGGATGGCACTCTATGCACACAAACATCTCCCGGGTAGGCATCCCTTGGCCTTTTACTCTGGCGCTCAGGCGGACTCGCAGACTAAGCCAGTGCTTTCCCCACAGGAAAGGAGAGGTGACAGGATCCCTGCACACCGCCCGTGCACTGAATAGGGAGCTTTGGGGGACTGTCCCCACTCCTTCCCCTTAAACCCCGTGCCTCCTCCAAGCTTCCACATCCTGGAGGAAGCCGGCATCTGATGGCCAGTTCTTTCTGGGAGTTGTTTCTCGAGTTCAGGGTAGGCGCCTGGTGGCAAGCCCATGTCTCCACCACGGACAGGTGGTCAAGGAGCTGCTGTCTCCTTGAGCCCAAAGGCTCAGGACAGGCATGCTTTCTGCCCAGACTCCTTCCTCAGAGTGGAGCCCTTTCCCCTGCCCTAATCTTCCCCTCGTGTCTCCTTAGCAGCCAGGCTTCCGTCGCTCTGCCGTGACAGACGTGTCCCTTTCCTTAAGGCTCTTTCCACAGGCGCCACCGCGCTTCTCTCTCAGGCAGGGAGGATGCCCAGGCAAAGAGGATTTCGCTCCATGCGGGTTTATTACACCGTGCTGTGGAGACCAGCTCTGTCCAGCAGCAGGCAGCATCCCACAGACCTGACTCTGATTTCCCAAAGAATGCTGTGCTTTTCCAAGTGGATGCCCTGGTAAGAGGCTTTCGCTCTATGCGGGTTTCTCCCATCGTGCTGCGAATACTAGGCTAAGGCAAGCAGCAAAAGCAGCCCACAGAACCAACTCTGATTTCCCAGCGAGTGCTATGCTTTCGCAGAAGTTGTCAGCTTGGCACGAATCGCACTTCGCTGCTGCTTCCTCAGCAAGGCTTTGGTCGTTCGCTCTGTCGCGGCAGGGATGAAGAGCCCCGGGAGAGCTGGTGTCTCTTGGGCCCTGCAATCCCGGGTTCCCAGTTCGCGCCTGGGGTTCAACTTGCTTAGCCGTACTAAGCAGACACAGTCACAACACGGCAGCAGCGTGCATGGCCTAGCATTGCACTCTATGCCCATTACCATCTCCTGGCTTAGGTAAGGCTTGGCCTTTTGCTCCGACGCTCAGGCAGACTCGGGGTCTAGGCCAGTGCCTTCACCACAAGAGAGAGGAGGCGACAGGATCCCTGCACAGTGCCTGTGCACTAGGATGGGAAACTGTGGGGGACTGTCCCCAATCCGTACCAGGCACACCACCTGCCACCCACAACACTGCCACATCTTGGTGGAAGAGGGCATCTGACTGCCCGTTTCTCCATGTGTTTGTTTCTGCAAGTTCCGGGTATGGCACCGGGGGCAAGCTCGACTACCCTTGGGACAGGTGGCCTAGGAGATGCTCTCCCCTTGGGACCAGAGTCACAGGACAGGCCTGCCATCTGCCCAGACTCCTTCCTTAGAGTGGAGCATGCACCCCTGCTCATGTCATGGGTTCACCCTGCCAGGCCGAACTAAGCAGACAGAGCCACAAAAGTGCAGGAGCGTGCGTAGCCTAGGATGGCACTCTATGCACACAAACATCTCCCGGGTAGGCATCCCTTGGCCTTTTACTCTGGCGCTCAGGCGGACTCGCAGACTAAGCCAGTGCTTTCCCCACAGGAAAGGAGAGGTGACAGGATCCCTGCACACCGCCCGTGCACTGAATAGGGAGCTTTGGGGGACTGTCCCCACTCCTTCCCCTTAAACCCCGTGCCTCCTCCAAGCTTCCACATCCTGGAGGAAGCCGGCATCTGATGGCCAGTTCTTTCTGGGAGTTGTTTCTCGAGTTCAGGGTAGGCGCCTGGTGGCAAGCCCATGTCTCCACCACGGACAGGTGGTCAAGGAGCTGCTGTCTCCTTGAGCCCAAAGGCTCAGGACAGGCATGCTTTCTGCCCAGACTCCTTCCTCAGAGTGGAGCCCTTTCCCCTGCCCTAATCTTCCCCTCGTGTCTCCTTAGCAGCCAGGCTTCCGTCGCTCTGCCGTGACAGACGTGTCCCTTTCCTTAAGGCTCTTTCCACAGGCGCCACCGCGCTTCTCTCTCAGGCAGGGAGGATGCCCAGGCAAAGAGGATTTCGCTCCATGCGGGTTTATTACACCGTGCTGTGGAGACCAGCTCTGTCCAGCAGCAGGCAGCATCCCACAGACCTGACTCTGATTTCCCAAAGAATGCTGTGCTTTCCCAAGTGGATGCCCTGGTAAGAGGCTTTCGCTCTATGCGGGTTTCTCCCATCGTGCTGCGAATACTAGGCTAAGGCAAGCAGCAAAAGCAGCCCACAGAACCAACTCTGATTTCCCAGCGAGTGCTATGCTTTCGCAGAAGTTGTCAGCTTGGCACGAATCGCACTTCGCTGCTGCTTCCTCAGCAAGGCTTTGGTCGTTCGCTCTGTCGCGGCAGGGATGAAGAGCCCCGGGAGAGCTGGTGTCTCTTGGGCCCTGCAATCCCGGGTTCCCAGTTCGCGCCTGGGGTTCAACTTGCTTAGCCGTACTAAGCAGACACAGTCACAACACGGCAGCAGCGTGCATGGCCTAGCATTGCACTCTATGCCCATTACCATCTCCTGGCTTAGGTAAGGCTTGGCCTTTTGCTCCGACGCTCAGGCAGACTCGGGGTCTAGGCCAGTGCCTTCACCACAAGAGAGAGGAGGCGACAGGATCCCTGCACAGTGCCTGTGCACTAGGATGGGAAACTGTGGGGGACTGTCCCCAATCCGTACCAGGCACACCACCTGCCACCCACAACACTGCCACATCTTGGTGGAAGAGGGCATCTGACTGCCCGTTTCTCCATGTGTTTGTTTCTGCAAGTTCCGGGTATGGCACCGGGGGCAAGCTCGACTACCCTTGGGACAGGTGGTCTAGGAGATGCTCTCCCCTTGGGACCAGAGTCACAGGACAGGCCAGCCATCTGCCCAGACTCCTTCCTCAGAGTGGAGCATGCACCCCTGCTCATGTCATGGGTTCACCCTGCCAGGCCGAACTAAGCAGACAGAGCCACAAAAGTGCAGGAGCGTGCGTAGCCTAGGATGGCACTCTATGCACACAAACATCTCCCGGGTAGGCATCCCTTGGCCTTTTACTCTGGCGCTCAGGCGGATTCGCAGACTAAGCCAGTGCTTTCCCCACAGGAAAGGAGAGGTGACAGGATCCCTGCACACCGCCCGTGCACTGAATAGGGAGCTTTGGGGGACTGTCCCCACTCCTTCCCCTTAAACCCCGTGCCTCCTCCAAGCTTCCACATCCTGGAGGAAGCCGGAATCTGATGGCCAGTTCTTTCTGGGAGTTGTTTCTCGAGTTCAGGGTAGGCGCCTGGTGGCAAGCCCATGTCTCCACCACGGACAGGTGGTCAAGGAGCTGCTGTCTCCTTGAGCCCAAAGGCTCAGGACAGGCATGCTTTCTGCCCAGACTCCTTCCTCAGAGTGGAGCCCTTTCCCCTGCCCTAATCTTCCCCTCGTGTCTCCTTAGCAGCCAGGCTTCCGTCGCTCTGCCGTGACAGACGTGTCCCTTCCCTTAAGGCTCTTTCCACAGGCGCCACCGCGCTTCTTTCTCAGGCAGAGAGGATGCCCAGGCAAAGAGGATTTCGCTCCATGCGGGTTTATTACACCGTGCTGTGGAGACCAGCTCTGGCAAGCAGCAGGCAGCATCCCACAGACCTGACTCTGATTTCCCAAAGAATGCTGTGCTTTCCCAAGGGGATGCCCTGGCAAAGAGGCTTTCGCTCTATGCGGGTTTCTCCCATCGTGCTGCGAATACTAGGCTAAGGCAAGCAGCAAAAGCAGCCCACAGAACCAACTCTGATTTCCCAGCGAGTGCTATGCTTTCGGAGAAGTTGTCAGCTTGGCACGAATCGCACTTCGCTGCTGCTTCCTCAGCAAGGCTTTGGTCGTTCGCTCTGTCGCGGCAGGGATGAAGAGGCCCGGGAGAGCTGGAGCCTCTTGGCCCTTGCATTCCCGGGCTCCCAGTTCGCGCCCGGGCTTCAACTTGCTTAGCCGAACTAAGCAGACACAGTCACAACCCTGCAGCAGCGTGCGTGGCCTAGCATTGCACTCTAGGCCCATTACCATCTCCTGGCGTAGGTAAGGCTTGGCCTTTTGCTCCGACGCTCAGGCAGACTCGGGGTCTAGGCCAGTGCCTTCACCACAAGAGAGAGGAGGCGACAGGATCCCTGCACAGGGCCCGTGCACTGGGATGGGGAACTGTGGGGGACTGTCTCCAATCCTTACCAGGCACACCACCTGCCACCCACAAAACTGCCACATCTAGGTGGAAGACGGCATCTGACTGCCCGTTTCTCCATGCGTTTGTTTCTGCGAGTTCCGGGTATGGCACCGGGGGCAAGCCCGACTGCCCTTGGGACAGGTGGCCTAGGAGATGCTCTCCCCTTGGGACCAGAGGCACAGGACAAGCCTGCCATCTCCCCAGACTCCTTCCTCAGAGTGGAGCATGCGCCCCTGCCCTAGTCGTCCCCTCATGTCTCCTTAGCAGCCAGGCTTCGATCTCTCCGCACAGGGAGCGGGTGACACTTGTCTTGCCACTGGCCTGCTGTTCGTGCCAGGGCAGGCTATCCTGCTTCCCAAGCCTTTCCCGACCCCAAGGCCAAGGGCTCCTTCTCATCCCAGGGGGCGTCGTGCTGGGCCTTCCACACACTTCCTCCTGGGGAGCGCGGTGACAGACTTGTGGGACCATGCTTCTCTCTCAGGCAGAGGGGATGTTAGGGCAAAGGGTATTTCGCTCCATGCGGGTATCTTCCACCATGCTGCAGAGACTAGCTCAGGCAAGCAGCAGCAGCATCCCCAAACCCAACTCTGATTTCCATAGGAATGCTGTGCGTTCCCAGGGGAGATGCCCAGGCAAAGAGGCTTTCACTGTATGTGGGTTTCTCCCACCGCCATTTCTCCCACTGGGAGACTGAGCTCAGGAAACAGCTGCAGCCCGCCGAACATTTCTCAGCGAATGCTGTGCTTTCGCAGAGGCTTTGCCTTGGAGCGAACAGCACTTCGCCGCTGCTTCCTCAGCAAGGCTTCAGTTTCCTCAGGGATAAAGAGCTGCGGTAGAGCTGGTGCCTCTTCTGTCTTCCTTTCCGGGGCTCCATGTTCATGTCCTGGGTTCACCATGCCAGGCCGAACTAAGCAGACAGAGCCACAAAAGTGCAGGAGCGTGCGTAGCCTAGGATGGCACTCTATGCACACAAACATCTCCCAGGTAGGCATCCCTTGGCCTTTTACTCTGGCGCTCAGGCGGACTCGCAGACTAAGCCAGTGCTTTCCCCACAGGAAAGGAGAGGGGACAGGATCCCTGCACACCGCCCGTGCACTGAATAGGGAGCTTTGGGGGACTGTCCCCACACCTTCCCCTTAAACCCCGTGCCTCCTCCAAGCTTCCACATCCTGGAGAAAGCCAGCATCTGATGGCCAGTTCTTTCTGGGAGTTGTTTCTCGGGTTCAGGGTAGGCGCCTGGTGGCAAGCCCATGTCTCCACCACGGACAGGTGGTCAAGGAGCTGCTGTCTCCTTGAGCCCAAAGGCTCAGGACAGGCATGCTTTTTGCCCAGACTCCTTCCTCAGAGTGGAGCCCTTTCCCCTGCCCTAATCTTCCCCTCGTGTCTCCTTAGCAGCCAGGCTTCCGTCGCTCTGCCGTGACAGATGTGTCCCTTTCCTTAAGGCTCTTTCCACAGGCGCCAACGCGCTTCTCTCTCAGGCAGGGAGGATGCCCAGGCAAAGAGGATTTCGCTCCATGCGGGTTTATTACACCGTGCTGTGGAGACCAGCTCTGTCCAGCAGCAGGCAGCATCCCACAGACCTGACTCTGATTTCCCAAAGAATGCTGTGCTTTCCCAAGGGGATGCCCTGGCAAAGAGGCTTTCGCTCTATGCGGGTTTCTCCCATCGTGCTGCGAATACTAGGCTAAGGCAAGCAGCAAAAGCAGCCCACAGAACCAACTCTGATTTCCCAGCGAGTGCTTTGCTTTCGCAGAAGTTGTCAGCTTGGCACGAATCGCACTTCGCTGCTGCTTCCTCAGCAAGGCTTTGGTCGTTCGCTCTGTCGCGGCAGGGATGAAGAGCCCCGGGAGAGCTGGAGCCTCTTGGGCCCTGCATTCCCGGGCTCCCAGTTCGCGCCCGGGGTTCAACTTGCTTAGCCGAACTAAGCAGACACAGTCACAACCCTGCAGCAGCGTGCGTGGCCTAGCATTGCACTCTATGCCCATTACCATCTCCTGGCGTAGGTAAGGCTTGGCCTTTTGCTCCGAAGCCCAACCAGACTCGGGGTCTAGGCCAGTGCCTTCACCACAAGAGAGAGGAGGAGACAGGATCCATGCACAGGGCCCGTGCAGTGGGATGGGGAACTGTGGGGGACTGTCTCCAATCCTTACCAGGCACACCACCTGCCACCCACAACACTGCCACATCTAGGTGGAAGACGGCATCTGACTGCCCGTTTCTCCATGCGTTTGTTTCTGCGAGTTCCGGGTATGGCACCGGGGGCAAGCCCGACTGCCCTTGGGACAGGTGGCCTAGGAGATGCTCTCCCCTTGGGACCAGAGGCACAGGACAAGCCTGCCATCTCCCCAGACTCCTTCCTCAGAGTGGAGCATGCGCCCCTGCCCTAGTCGTCCCCTCATGTCTCCTTAGCAGCCAGGCTTCGATCTCTCCGCACAGGGAGCGAGTGACACTTGTCTTGCCACTGGCCTGCTGTTCGTGCCAGGGCAGGCTATCCTGCTTCCCAAGCCTTTCCCGACCCCAAGGCCAAGGGCTCCTTCTCATCCCAGGAGGCGTCGTGCTGGGCCTTCCCCACACTTCCTCCTGGGGAGCGCGGTGACAGACTTGTGGGACCATGCTTCTCTCTCAGGCAGAGGGGATGTTAGGGCAAAGGGTATTTCGCTCCATGCGGGTATCTTCCACCATGCTGCAGAGACTAGCTCAGGCAAGCAGCAGCAGCATCCCCAAACCCAACTCTGATTTCCATACGAATGCTGTGCTTTCCCAGGGGAGAAGCCCAGGCAAAGAGGCTTTCACTGTATGTGGGTTTCTCCCACCGCCATTTCTCCCACTGGGAGACTGAGCTCAGGCAAGCAGCTGCAGCCCGCCGAACATTTCTCAGCGAATGCTGTGCTTTCGCAGAGGCTTTGCCTTGGAGCGAACAGCACTTCGCCGCTGCTTCCTCAGCAAGGCTTCAGTTTCCTCAGGGATAAAGAGCTGCGGTAGAGCTGGTGCCTCTTCTGTCGTCCTTTCCCGGGCTCCATGTTCATGTCCTGGGTTCACCCTGCCAGGCCGAACTAAGCAGACAGAGCCACAAAAGTGCAGGAGCGTGCGTAGCCTAGGATGGCACTCTATGCACACAAACATCTCCCGGGTAGGCATCCCTTGGACTTTTACTCTGGCGCTCAGGCGGATTCGCAGACTAAGCCAGTGCTTTCCCCACAGGAAAGGAGAGGTGACAGGATCCCTGCACACCGCCCGTGCACTGAATAGGGAGCTTTGGGGGACTGTCCCCACTCCTTCCCCTTAAACCCGTGCCTCCTCAAAGCTTCCACATCCTGGAGGAAGCCGGCATCTGATGGTCAGTTCTTTCTGGGATTTGTTTCTCGGGTTCAGGGTAGGCGCCTGGTGGCAAGCCCATGTCTCCACCACGGACAGGTGGTCAAGGAGCTGCTGTCTCCTTGAGCCCAAAGGCTCAGGACAGGCATGCTTTCTGCCCAGACTCCTTCCTCAGAGTGGAGCCCTTTCCCCTGCCCTAATCTTCCCCTCGTGTCTCCTTAGCAGCCAGGCTTCCGTCGCTCTGCCGTGACAGACGTGTCCCTTCCCTTAAGGCTCTTTCCACAGGTGCCACCGCGCTTCTCTCTCAGGCAGAGAGGATGCCCAGGCAAAGAGGATTTCGCTCCATGCGGGTTTATTACACCGTGCTGTGGAGACCAGCTCTGGCAAGCAGCAGGCAGCATCCCACAGACCTGACTCTGATTTCCCAAAGAATGCTGTGCTTTCCCAAGGGGATGCCCTGGCAAAGAGGCTTTCGCTCTATGCGGGTTTCTCCCATCGTGCTGCGAATACTAGGCTAAGGCAAGCAGCAAAAGCAGCCCACAGAACCAACTCTGATTTCCCAGCGAGTGCTATGCTTTCGCATAAGTTGTCAGCTTGGCACGAATCGCACTTCGCTGCTGCTTCCTCAGCAAGGCTTTGGTCGTTCGCTCTGTCGCGGCAGGGATGAAGAGGCCCGGGAGAGCTGGAGCCTCTTGGCCCTTGCATTCCCGGGCTCCCAGTTCGCGCCCGGGCTTCAACTTGCTTAGCCAAACTAAGCAGACACAGTCACAACCCTGCAGCAGCGTGCGTGGCCTAGCATTGCAATCTAGGCCCATTACCATCTCCTGGCGTAGGTAAGGCTTGGCCTTTTGCTCCGACGCTCAGGCAGACTCGGGGTCTAGGCCAGTGCCTTCACCACAAGAGAGAGGAGGCGACAGGATCCCTGCACAGGGCCCGTGCACTGGGATGGGGAACTGTGGGGGACTGTCTCCAATCCTTACCAGGCACACCACCTGCCACCCACAACACTGCCACATCTAGGTGGAAGACGGCATCTGACTGCCCGTTTCTCCATGCGTTTGTTTCTGCGAGTTCCGGGTATGGCACCGGGGGCAAGCCCGACTGCCCTTGGGACAGGTGGCCTAGGAGATGCTCTCCCCTTGGGACCAGAGGCACAGGACAAGCCTGCCATCTCCCCAGACTCCTTCCTCAGAGTGGAGCATGCGCCCCTGCCCTAGTCGTCCCCTCATGTCTCCTTAGCAGCCAGGCTTCGATCTCTCCGCACAGGGAGCGGGTGACACTTGTCTTGCCACTGGCCTGCTGTTCGTGCCAGGGCAGGCTATCCTGCTTCCCAAGCCTTTCCCGACCCCAAGGCCAAGGGCTCCTTCTCATCCCAGGGGGCGTCGTGCTGGGCCTTCCACACACTTCCTCCTGGGGAGCGCGGTGACAGACTTGTGGGACCATGCTTCTCTCTCAGGCAGAGGGGATGTTAGGGCAAAGGGTATTTCGCTCCATGAGGGTATCTTCCACCATGCTGCAGAGACTAGCTCAGGCAAGCAGCAGCAGCATCCCCAAACCCAACTCTGATTTCCATACGAATGCTGTGCGTTCCCAGGGGAGATGCCCAGGCAAAGAGGCTTTCACTGTATGTGGGTTTCTCCCACCGCCATTTCTCCCACTGGGAGACTGAGCTCAGGAAAGCAGCTGCAGCCCGCCGAACATTTCTCAGCGAATGCTGTGCTTTCGCAGAGGCTTTGCCTTGGAGCGAACAGCACTTCGCCGCTGCTTCCTCAGCAAGGCTTCAGTTTCCTCAGGGATAAAGAGCTGCGGTAGAGCTGGTGCCTCTTCTGTCTTCCTTTCCGGGGCTCCATGTTCATGTCCTGGGTTCACCATGCCAGGCCGAACTAAGCAGACAGAGCCACAAAAGTGCAGGAGCGTGCGTAGCCTAGGATGGCACTCTATGCACACAAACATCTCCCAGGTAGGCATCCCTTGGCCTTTTACTCTGGCGCTCAGGCGGACTCGCAGACTAAGCCAGTGCTTTCCCCACAGGAAAGGAGAGGGGACAGGATCCCTGCACACCGCCCGTGCACTGAATAGGGAGCTTTGGGGGACTGTCCCCACTCCTTCCCCTTAAACCCCGTGCCTCCTCCAAGCTTCCACATCCTGGAGAAAGCCAGCATCTGATGGCCAGTTCTTTCTGGGAGTTGTTTCTCGGGTTCAGGGTAGGCGCCTGGTGGCAAGCCCATGTCTCCACCACGGACAGGTGGTCAAGGAGCTGCTGTCTCCTTGAGCCCAAAGGCTCAGGACAGGCATGCTTTTTGCCCAGACTCCTTCCTCAGAGTGGAGCCCTTTCCCCTGCCCTAATCTTCCCCTCGTGTCTCCTTAGCAGCCAGGCTTCTGTCGCTCTGCCGTGACAGATGTGTCCCTTTCCTTAAGGCTCTTTCCACAGGCGCCAACGCGCTTCTCTCTCAGGCAGGGAGGATGCCCAGGCAAAGAGGATTTCGCTCCATGCGGGTTTATTACACCGTGCTGTGGAGACCAGCTCTGTCCAGCAGCAGGCAGCATCCCACAGACCTGACTCTGATTTCCCAAAGAATGCTGTGCTTTCCCAAGGGGATGCCCTGGCAAAGAGGCTTTCGCTCTATGCGGGTTTCTCCCATCGTGCTGCGAATACTAGGCTAAGGCAAGCAGCAAAAGCAGCCCACAGAACCAACTCTGATTTCCCAGCGAGTGCTTTGCTTTCGCAGAAGTTGTCAGCTTGGCACGAATCGCACTTCGCTGCTGCTTCCTCAGCAAGGCTTTGGTCGTTCGCTCTGTCGCGGCAGGGATGAAGAGCCCCGGGAGAGCTGGAGCCTCTTGGGCCCTGCATTCCCGGGCTCCCAGTTCGCGCCCGGGGTTCAATTTGCTTAGCCGAACTAAGCAGACACAGTCACAACCCTGCAGCAGCGTGCGTGGCCTAGAATTGCACTCTATGCCCATTACCATTTCCTGGCGTAGGTAAGGCTTGGCCTTTTGCTCCGAAGCTCAGGCAGACTCGGGGTCTAGGCCAGTGCCTTCACCACAAGAGAGAGGAGGAGACAGGATCCATGCACAGGGCCCGTGCAGTGGGATGGGGAACTGTGGGGGACTGTCTCCAATCCTTACCAGGCACACCACCTGCCACCCACAACACTGCCACATCTAGGTGGAAGACGGCATCTGACTGCCCGTTTCTCCATGCGTTTGTTTCTGCGAGTTCCGGGTATGGCACCGGGGGCAAGCCCGACTGCCCTTGGGACAGGTGGCCTAGGAGATGCTCTCCCCTTGGGACCAGAGGCACAGGACAAGCCTGCCATCTCCCCAGACTCCTTCCTCAGAGTGGAGCATGCGCCCCTGCCCTAGTCGTCCCCTCATGTCTCCTTAGCAGCCAGGCTTCGATCTCTCCGCACAGGGAGCGGGTGACACTTGTCTTGCCACTGGCCTGCTGTTCGTGCCAGGGCAGGCTATCCTGCTTCCCAAGCCTTTCCCGACCCCAAGGCCAAGGGCTCCTTCTCATCCCAGGGGGCGTCGTGCTGGGCCTTCCACACACTTCCTCCTGGGGAGCGCGGTGACAGACTTGTGGGACCATGCTTCTCTCTCAGGCAGAGGGGATGTTAGGGCAAAGGGTATTTCGCTCCATGCGGGTATCTTCCACCATGCTGCAGAGACTAGCTCAGGCAAGCAGCAGCAGCATCCCCAAACCCAACTCTGATTTCCATACGAATGCTGTGCTTTCCCAGGGGAGATGCCCAGGCAAAGAGGCTTTCATTGTATGTGGGTTTCTCCCACCGCCATTTCTCCCACTGGGAGACTGAGCTCAGGCAAGCAGCTGCAGCCCGCCGAACATTTCTCAGCGAATGCTGTGCTTTCGCAGAGGCTTTGCCTTGGAGCGAACAGCACTTCGCCGCTGCTTCCTCAGCAAGGCTTCAGTTTCCTCAGGGATAAAGAGCTGCGGTAGAGCTGGTGCCTCTTCTGTCGTCCTTTCCCGGGCTCCATGTTCATGTCCTGGGTTCACCCTGCCAGGCCGAACTAAGCAGACAGAGCCACAAAAGTGCAGGAGCGTGCGTAGCCTAGGATGGCACTCTATGCACACAAACATCTCCCGGGTAGGCATCCCTTGGACTTTTACTCTGGCGCTCAGGCGGATTCGCAGACTAAGCCAGTGCTTTCCCCACAGGAAAGGAGAGGTGACAGGATCCCTGCACACCGCCCGTGCACTGAATAGGGAGCTTTGGGGGACTGTCCCCACTCCTTCCCCTTAAACCCGTGCCTCCTCAAAGCTTCCACATCCTGGAGGAAGCCGGCATCTGATGGTCAGTTCTTTCTGGGATTTGTTTCTCGGGTTCAGGGTAGGCGCCTGGTGGCAAGCATATGTCTCCACCACGGACAGGTGGTCAAGGAGCTGCTGTCTCCTTGAGCCCAAAGGCTCAGGACAGGCATGCTTTCTGCCCAGACTCCTTCCTCAGAGTGGAGCCCTTTCCCCTGCCCTAATCTTCCCCTCGTGTCTCCTTAGCAGCCAGGCTTCCGTCGCTCTGCCGTGACAGACGTGTCCCTTCCCTTAAGGCTCTTTCTAGAGGTGCCACCACGCTTCTCTCTCAGGCAGAGAGGATGCCCAGGCAAAGAGGATTTCGCTCCATGCGGGTTTATTACACCGTGCTGTGGAGACCAGCTCTGGCAAGCAGCAGGCAGCATCCCACAGACCTGACTCTGATTTCCCAAAGAATGCTGTGCTTTCCCAAGGGGATGCCCTGGCAAAGAGGCTTTCGCTCTATGCGGGTTTCTCCCATCGCGCTGGGAATACTAGGCTAAGGCAAGCAGCAAAAGCAGCCCACAGAACCAACTCTGATTTCCCAGCGAGTGCTATGCTTTCGCAGAAGTTGTCAGCTTGGCACGAATCGCACTTCGCTGCTGCTTCCTCAGCAAGGCTTTGGTCGTTCGCTCTGTCGCGGCAGGGATGAAGAGCCCCGGGAGAGCTGGAGCCTCTTGGGCCTTGCATTCCCGGGCTCCCAGTTCGCGCCCGGGGTTCAACTTGCTTAGCCGAACTAAGCAGACACAATCACAACACTGCAGCAGCGTGCGTGGCCTAGCATTGCACTCTATGCCCATTACAATCTCCTGGCATAGGTAAGGCTTGGCCTTTTGCTCCGACGCTCAGGCAGACTCGGGGTCTAGGCCAGTGCCTTCACCACAAGAGAGAGGAGGAGACAGGATCCATGCACAGGGCCCGTTCAGTGGGATGGGGAACTGTGGGGGACTGTCTCCAATCCTTACCAGGCACACCACCTGCCACCCACAACACTGCCACATCTAGGTGGAAGACGGCATCTGACTGCCCGTTTCTCCATGCGTTTGTTTCTGCGAGTTCCGGGTATGGCACCGGGGGCAAGCCCGACTGCCCTTGGGACAGGTGGCCTAGGAGATGCTCTCCCCTTGGGACCAGAGGCACAGGACAAGCCTGCCATCTCCCCAGACTCCTTCCTCAGAGTGGAGCATGCGCCCCTGCCCTAGTCGTCCCCTCATGTCTCCTTAGCAGCCAGGCTTCGATCTCTCCGCACAGGGAGCGGGTGACACTTGTCTTGCCACTGGCCTGCTGTTCGTGCCAGGGCAGGCTATCTTGCTTCCCAAGCCTTTCCCGACCCCAAGGCCAAGGGCTCCTTCTCATCCCAGGGGGCGTCGTGCTGGGCCTTCCCCACACTTCCTCCTGGGGAGCGCGGTGACAGACTTGTGGGACCATGCTTCTCTCTCAGGCAGAGGGGATGTTAGGGCAAAGGGTATTTCGCTCCATGCGGGTATCTTCCACCATGCTGCAGAGACTAGCTCAGGCAAGCAGCAGCAGCATCCCCAAACCCAACTCTGATTTCCATACGAATGCTGTGCTTTCCCAGGGGAGATGCCCAGGCAAAGAGGCTTTCACTGTATGTGGGTTTCTCCCACCGCCATTTCTCCCACTGGGAGACTGAGCTCAGACAAGCAGCTGCAGCCCGCCGAACATTTCTCAACGAATGCTGTGCTTTCGCAGAGGCTTTGCCTTGGAGCGAACAGCACTTCGCCGCTGCTTCCTCAGCAAGGCTTCAGTTTCCTCAGGGATAAAGAGCTGCGGTAGAGCTGGTGCTTCTTCTGTCTTCCTTTCCCGGGCTCCATGTTCATGTCCTGGGTTCACCCTGCCAGGCCGAACTAAGCAGACAGAGCCACAAAAGTGCAGGAGCGTGCGTAGCCTAGGATGGCACTCTATGCACACAAACATCTTCCGGGTAGGCATCCCTTGGACTTTTACTCAGGCGCTCAGGCAGATTCGCAGACTAAGCCAGTGCTTTCCCCACAGGAAAGGAGAGGTGACAGGATCCCTGCACACCGCCCGTGCACTGAATAGGGAGCTTTGGGGGACTGTCCCCACTCCTTCCCCTTAAACCCGTGCCTCCTCAAAGCTTCCACATCCTGGAGGAAGCCGGCATCTGATGGCCAGTTCTTTCTGGGAGTTGTTTCTCGAGTTCAGGGTAGGCGCCTGGTGGCAAGCCCATGTCTCCACCACGGACAGGTGGTCAAGGAGCTGCTGTCTCCTTGAGCCCAAAGGCTCAGGACAGGCATGCTTTCTGCCCAGACTCCTTCCTCAGAGTGGAGCCCTTTCCCCTGCCCTAATCTTCCCCTCGTGTCTCCTTAGCAGCCAGGCTTCCGTCGCTCTGCCGTGACAGACGTGTCCCTTCCCTTAAGGCTAATTCCACAGGTGCCACCGCGCTTCTCTCTCAGGCAGAGAGGATGCCCAGGCAAAGAGGATTTCGCTCCATGCGGGTTTATTACACCGTGCTGTGGAGACCAGCTCTGGCAAGCAGCAGGCAGCATCCCACAGACCTGACTCTGATTTCCCAAAGAATGCTGTGCTTTCCCAAGGGGATGCCCTGGCAAAGAGGCTTTCGCTCTATGCGGGTTTCTCCCATCGCGCTGCGAATACTAGGCTAAGGCAAGCAGCAAAAGCAGCCCACAGAACCAACTCTGATTTCCCAGCGAGTGCTATGCTTTCGCAGAAGTTGTCAGCTTGGCACGAATCGCACTTCGCTGCTGCTTCCTCAGCAAGGCTTTGGTCGTTCGCTCTGTCGCGGCAGGGATGAAGAGCCCCGGGAGAGCTGGAGCCTCTTGGGCCTTGCATTCCCGGGCTCCCAGTTCGCGCCCGGGGTTCAACTTGCTTAGCCGAACTAAGCAGACACAGTCACAACACTGCAGCAGCGTGCGTGGCCTAGCATTGCACTCCATGCCCATTACAATCTCCTGGCATAGGTAAGGCTTGGCCTTTTGCTCCGACGCTCAGGCAGACTCGGGGTCTAGGCCAGTGCCTTCACCACAAGAGAGAGGAGGAGACAGGATCCATGCACAGGGCCCGTGCACTGGGATGGGGAACTGTGGGGGACTGTCTCCAATCCTTACCAGGCACACCACCTGCCACCCACAACACTGCCACATCTAGGTGGAAGACGGCATCTGACTGCCCGTTTCTCCATGCGTTTGTTTCTGCGAGTTCCGGGTATGGCACCGGGGGCAAGCCCGACTGCCCTTGGGACAGGTGGCCTAGGAGATGCTCTCCCCTTGGGACCAGAGGCACAGGACAAGCCTGCCATCTCCCCAGACTCCTTCCTCAGAGTGGAGCATGCGCCCCTGCCCTAGTCGTCCCCTCATGTCTCCTTAGCAGCCAGGCTTCGATCTCTCCGCACAGGGAGCGGGTGACACTTGTCTTGCCACTGGCCTGCTGTTCGTGCCAGGGCAGGCTATCTTGCTTCCCAAGCCTTTCCCGACCCCAAGGCCAAGGGCTCCTTCTCATCCCAGGGGGCGTCGTGCTGGGCCTTCCCCACACTTCCTCCTGGGGAGCGCGGTGACAGACTTGTGGGACCATGCTTCTCTCTCAGGCAGAGGGGATGTTAGGGCAAAGGGTATTTCGCTCCATGCGGGTATCTTCCACCATGCTGCAGAGACTAGCTCAGGCAAGCAGCAGCAGCATCCCCAAACCCAACTCTGATTTCCATACGAATGCTGTGCTTTCCCAGGGGAGAAGCCCAGGCAAAGAGGCTTTCACTGTATGTGGGTTTCTCCCACTGCCATTTCTCCCACTGGGAGACTGAGCTCAGGCAAGCAGCTGCAGCCCGCCGAACATTTCTCAGCGAATGCTGTGCTTTCGCAGAGGCTTTGCCTTGGAGCGAACAGCACTTCGCCGCTGCTTCCTCAGCAAGGCTTCAGTTTCCTCAGGGATAAAGAGCTGCTGTAGAGCTGGTGCCTCTTCTGTCTTCCTTTCCCGGGCTCCATGTTCATGTCCTGGGTTCACCCTGCCAGGCCGAACTAAGCAGACAGAGCCACAAAAGTGCAGGAGCGTGCGTAGCCTAGGATGGCACTCTATGCACACAAACATCTTCCGGGTAGGCATCCCTTGGACTTTTACTCAGGCGCTCAGGCAGATTCGCAGACTAAGCCAGTGCTTTCCCCACAGGAAAGGAGAGGGGACAGGATCCCTGCACACCGCCCGTGCACTGAATAGGGAGCTTTGGGGGACTGTCCCCACTCCTTCTCCTTAAACCCCGTGCCTCCTCCAAGCTTCCACATCCTGGAGGAAGCCGGCATCTGATGGCCAGTTCTTTCTGGGAGTTGTTTCTCGAGTTCAGGGTAGGCGCCTGGTTGCAAGCCCATGTCTCCACCACGTACAGGTGGTCAAGGAGCTGCTGTCTCCTTGAGCCCAAAGGCTCAGGACAGGCATGCTTTCTGCCCAGACTCCTTCCTCAGAGTGGAGCCCTTTCCCCTGCCCTAATCTTCCCCTCGTGTCTCCTTAGCAGCCAGGCTTCCGTCGCTCTGCCGTGACAGACGTGTCCCTTTCCTTAAGGCTCTTTCCACAGGCGCCACCGCGCTTCTCTCTCAGGCAGGGAGGATGCCCAGGCAAAGAGGATTTCGCTCCATGCGGGTTTATTACACCGTGCTGTGGAGACCAGCTCTGGCAAGCAGCAGGCAGCATCCCACAGACCTGACTCTGATTTCCCAAAGAATGCTGTGCTTTCCCAAGGGGATGCCCTGGCAAAGAGGCTTTCGCTCTATGCGGGTTTCTCCCATCGTGCTGCGAATACTAGGCTAAGGCAAGCAGCAAAAGCAGCCCACAGAACCAACTCTGATTTCCCAGCGAGTGCTATGCTTTCGCAGAAGTTGTCAGCTTGGCACGAATCGCACTTCGCTGCTGCTTCCTCAGCAAGGCTTTGGTCGTTCGCTCTGTCGCGGCAGGGATGAAGAGCCCCGGGAGAGCTGGTGCCTCTTGGGCCTTGCATTCCCGGGCTCCCAGTTCGCGCCCGGGGTTCAACTTGCTTAGCCGAACTAAGCAGACACAGTCACAACCCTGCAGCAGCGTGTGTGGCCTAGCATTGCACTCTATGCCCATTACCATCTCCTGGCGTAGGTAAGGCTTGGCCTTTTGCTCCGACGCTCAGGCAGACTCGGGGTCTAGGCCAGTGCCTTCACCACAGGAGAGAGGAGGCGACAGGATCCCTGCACAGGGCCCGTGCACTGGGATGGGGAACTGTGGGGGACTGTCTCCACTCCTTACCAGGCACACCACCTGCCACCCACAACACTGCCACATCTTGGTGGAAGAGGGCATCTGACTGCCCGTTTCTCCATGGGTTTGTTTCTGCGTGTTCCGGGTATGGCACCGGGGGCAAGCCCGACTGCCCTTGGTTCAGGTGGCCTAGGAGATGCTCTCCCCTTGGGACCAGAGGCACAGGACAAGCCTGCCATCTCCCCAGACTCCTTCCTCAGAGTGGAGCATGCGCCCCTGCCCTAGTCGTCCCCTCATGTCTCCTTAGCAGCCAGGCTTCGATCTCTCCGCACAGGGAGCGGGTGACACTTGTCTTGTACTGGCCTGCTGTTCGTGCCAGGGCAGGCTATCCTGCTTCCCAAGCCTTTCCCGACCCCAAGGCCAAGGGCTCCTTCTCATCCCAGGGGGCGTCGTGCTGGGCATTCCCCACACTTCCTCCTGGGGAGCGCGGTGACAGACTTGTGGGACCATGCTTCTCTCTCAGGCAGAGGGGATGTTAGGGCAAAGGGTATTTCGCTCCATGCGGGTATCTTCCACCATGCTGCAGAGACTAGCTCAGGCAAGCAGCAGCAGCATCCCCAAACCCAACTCTGATTTCCATACGAATGCTGTGCTTTCCCAGGGGAGATGCCCAGGCAAAGAGGCTTTCACTGTATGTGGGTTTCTCCCACCGCCATTTCTCCCACTGGGAGACTGAGCTCAGGCAAGCAGCTGCAGCCCGCCGAACATTTCTCAGCGAATGCTGTGCTTTCGCAGAGGCTTTGCCTTGGAGCGAACAGCACTTCGCCGCTGCTTCCTCAGCAAGGCTTCAGTATCCTCAGGGATAAAGAGCTGCGGTAGAGCTGGTGCCTCTTCTGTCTTCCTTTCCCGGGCTCCATGTTCATGTCCTGGGTTCACCCTGCCAGGCCGAACTAAGCAGACAGAGCCACAAAAGTGCAGGAGCGTGCGTAGCCTAGGATGGCACTCTATGCACACAAAGATCTCCCGGGTAGGCATCCCTTGGCCTTTTACTCTGGCGCTCAGGCGGACTCGCAGACTAAGCCCTAACCCTGTTGAGGTCTCCAAAAGCTCTCAGAGCAGCAGTGCTGGGGGACAGTGTGGCACATGGTTTGGTTTCTCCTCTGGCCTGATTCTGTGGTAGCCCCTCTCTGTCCTCCTCAGACTTCAGAGCAATATGTGAACAAGTGGAGAAGGGACCAGGGGGTCAGGAAGGTGGCCACCGAAGAGTGACTTCTCTGGAGGGTGGCTGAGCTAGCAAGTGAGCATGTTAGTCCAGCTCTGCCTGCAGTCAGGATGGAGCTGAACAGGGGCCAGGGAAGGGGAGGAGGAGCAGAGAGTGGGGACAAAGGGACCAAAGAGGAGATTCAGATGAAGGGAACTAATGGGGAGGAAAGAGAAGAAACTCTAGAAGTCAGGCATGTAGAAAGGAAAAGGGATGAAGTGGGCATTGGGAAAGGGCACCACCAGGGAAGGAGAGAGGGGAAGGGAAGAGAGAGGAAGAGAGGAAAGGGGAAAGGGAGAAGGGAGGAGTCAGCATGCCAGGGCTCCCCCTGCATCTGAAGAAGAGGTACCTGGTCCAGCTTGTCAATCAGGGTGCTCACTCTTTGGTCCCAGTTTCTGCTCCCAGTGCTACTGGGCTTTGCAAGGAAGGCAGGCTGTCTCCTGGGACCTACAGGAGCCCACTGGAGCCCACAGGACGATGCGAGAGGTATGATGCCACCGGGTCCTGTCCTGAGCTGCTCCCAGCCACCAGCCTCACCACATGGTGCAAGAGGGACCCCAGAACAAAGGAAGGACACAGGCCCGCATGTCTGCCGGTGGCCCTGGGCACTTAGCTCATCGCAGTGAACCACACAGCCTCCTCAACCCAGGCTTTCAAAGCCTCCTTCTTCGTTCCTGGCTTTCATGTCTGTAGGAACATGAGCCAGATCTAACTCATCTCTGACAGACAATTCTGACTCACCCTGTGTCAGATTTTTATTAGTGGCTGTGATAGAGTAAGATAGCAATGCTCCAACAAACGGACTGTTTCCTCCCACTTGACCTCAACAGTCTTATACATTTTCTTAGTGAAAACATCTTGTCTCCTTCCATTAAGCTCATAACGTGGTCTAATAGTATACATGTGCCTTCGTTAGATGCAAGGCGATACAGAGGTCCTTTTTTTTTTTTTTAATTTTATAAGGTAAAGTCAGTGAACACATCCAACTTGACGAATACGTCCCTAAAATATCAATCCAGGCAAAGCTTTTTCTGCCTACAGTTTGGAGCCTACGTGGTGACGTTTTTAAAATGCTTTCAGTCCCTCAGTGAGGCTCTTAGAAGCTAGCCAGGGCTTACTACGTGCCAGGCACTGTGTCAGGTGTTGGAGCTAAAGGGAAGGAGAGCTTGGAGGCTGGCTGGGGAGGGACATCCATGACACAACCACAGCTAGAAACGGAGGCCAGTGCTAGAAAAGAGAGAGCAGGCTGCATGGAGAGTGTGTACCATGGGGCTTGTGGGCTCACGAATAAGTGGGAGTAACTGGAGTGGGGAGATGGGGGAGAGGAAGAGGGTCTTCCCATCAATGGGAATCACCTGTGCTTGGAGGCAAGGCACCATGAGGGGTCTCCACAGGAAGAGGGAGGTAGTGTGGTTGAAGGGCAGAGAGATGGGGCAGAACAGGCATCAGTCAGTTGGAGGGGTATGAAGAGACTGATGGGAGGATTATGGGTGCCTTTGGAGGACTGAGAATTTGTTAGAAGATCAGTGCAGATTTCTATGGAGACAAATGCCAGGAACTGATAGGTCTTTGAAAGGTCACTCTGGCTGCCTTTTGGCAAAGGGGTTGGTAAAAGGCACTTGCAGGTGTGAACACACCAGGTGGGAGGTGAGTGCAGGAAATCAGGTGAGGGAGCATGGGAACTTGGTCCGGGGCTATAGAAGGGAGAATAGCCTTTAAGGAGTTCCACAAATTGGCATCAGCTGTGGCTTCATTACAGAGCTGGAAGGGGGAGGTGGGTGTGTCCTGGAGGTTACAGAAATTACATGAGAAAGGGACTTCTTTTTAGATATTTTTTTCAACTAGAGGAACTCTCACCTTATTGATAGAATTCCAGAGTGGGAACCGATGGACATGAGGACATCTTTGAAATGTCTGAATATGTTCTTCAACATCGTTGCAAGTGACGAGGAGATCTTGACCTTAGGAGGCCTCGGCCCTCTTTGTAGCCAAAAGCATTCACCTACAGATTTGGGTTCTCCCTTTTAAAGTCAAGGAGACAGTCCTTCCAAAGGACACCTCCTATCATTTTACCCTCTCATCATGCCTCACGTGCTGGGATCTCCAAGACCCTCTGTTCCAGGTTGTGAGTATCCTCTTTGGCCGGTCTGGTCTTGCCAAGAACACCACCACAGGAAATCTAGAGCCTGTAGTGCTATGAATAACATCATCTAGGACTGTATTTGCTGCCCTCATGGCCTCTTCCCACCATGACTCACTGAAGCTTTTTACACATTGTATCCATTAAGCTATAGTTCCCAAAGCTCATCTTCTCTAGTGCCATAATTTTTAGGGGACCAGGCAAACCTTAAACTTGTCCCCCTTAATTGGATCCCTGTGCCCCCACAATGTCTTTGAATGCCTTTCACCATGATCCGTGAATGAGATCTGAGACCACTGCTGGTACCTAACACTTCTTGGCACCTTGTCTGTTAGGTTCTTGGAAGAGGAGGTGGCTATGGAGGTGAGTGGGGATGGGAGTGGGAGGATTTCTCCCTTCACTTCCCTTTTTGTTTTTTCAAATAATGGGTTTTGAGGGGGAGGGAAATGTTAACCAGACCATTTATTTTCAATCTCCCATCGATAAAATGTTTACCACTCCCCACTGGAAGAACTTAGATCTTTCGTTTGAATCTCCAGGAAAATCTCCCAAACCCAGACCACCACCATGTGGATTCAGCCATCTTCTGATTCACCTCCAGATTGTCTCCTCCTAACTGCTCAAGCCACAGGTTAAGGGCGAAATGTTCAATGCCCAAGCAAGTAAGTGGGGAACATGTTTATCTAAGCAATTGCATGCAGCTCTGTATCTGCATACAGGCGGTCTCTCCCAAGCCTTTCCAACCTCAGAAAAACAAGACAAAGCCCCAGAGATCTGGGGTATATATTATTCATTCATTCCTGGCTTCAACACTCATGGCGGATCCCCACCAAGACAGTGGGAGAGCAAGGACTGGAGAAATCCTCAAGGCTGAATTCTGAGGAGGATTTCAAATTCATCAGTTGTGGATAACCCTTGGTGCTCATCATATCACGTGTCCTCCTTAATGCGTATCACCCAGTTACTCCATGTCTCCCACTTCCCTTCCCACGCAGCATCTCTCAGTTTGTTTCCTATAGTTAAAGGTGCCTCATGGTTTGTCTCTCTTTCTGATGACTCCCATTCAGATTTCCCTTCCTTCCCTCTGATCCTCTGTACTACATCTTAATCTCAACAGTCAAGCAGTGGTAGTAATTCAGTCATGGAGTCATGCATATTCTAAATCTGATGAGGTGGATTCCTACACTGCCTTTGTCTCTGCTAGAGCGCTTATATTTGTTATATTATTGCTGCTGTGTTCATCTTTCTCATTCACTGAATGTCTGATAAAAGAATTAGTAAAATGTGTGACTGCAGAAAATACAATGGTCATGGATGATGAAGATTTTCTCCTTGACCAGACTGGAGTCAAGTTCCTCTGAGTCCTCTTTCTGTCCAGCCTTGACCTCAGGCTCCACCCACTTAGCCCAGTTTTAGCAAGAAATCTGCTTAGTCATTTTTCAGCAATCTCCTATCCTACTCTTGATATCTGATCAAATTCCTTATCTCTCACCCCTGGTATCTTACCACTCTTTTTTTTTTTTTTTTAAGATTTATTTATTTTGACAGAGAGAGAGCCTGAGCAGGGGGAATAGCAGAGGGAGAGAGAGAACCAGACTCCCCACTGAGCAGGAAGCCCAATGCCAGGCTTGATCCTGGGACCAGATCATGACCTAAGCCAAAGCCAGAGATTTAACCAACTAAGCCACCCAGGTGCTTCAGTATCTATAACGCTTAATATCTGATCAAATCCCTTATTCCCAGGGCACCTGGTTGATGCAGCTGGTTGAACAGCTTGGTTTCTGCTCTGGTCATGATGTCACGGTCCTGAGATTAAGCCTCACGTCAGGGTCTATGCTCAGTGAAGAGTCTGATTAAAATTCTCTTTCCCTCTCTCTCTACCCCTACCCCTGCTTCCTCTCTCTAAAATGTATTAATAGGTGTTTTAAAAAATTCCTTATCCCCTGATCTCAATAGTTTATGACCCTAGCTTTCCTTCAACAATATTACTGTCCAGATGGTTTAGCCAGAATCCCTTCATCCTTACCCTTGATGTTCCATCTTAATTTTACATTCAGTGACCCCCACCATGCTCTTTAGCTGTAAATCTCCATTTGTCTGAGCTGAGCCAGATTTCTCTCCCATACTATAAAATAAAATCCAATCGTAGTAGCATCTCTTGAATAAAATCTTCCTTACTGTCTTTAATGGGTGTCACAAATTTTTTTTTCTTTAACAGTCAGGAGGGTGCTAATGGAGTACCACGACAAAAGGCCTAACTTCCTATAATGGACATTTCCTTGATTTACCTGACAAATACTCTTTCTCTCTTCTAAGGAAAATTTCCAGTTCTCAGTATAACTGCCAACTGGCCCAGGGGTAGACAAGTGAGTCAGATGAGACCAAAATGAAAGTTCTGTTGAGACACTGGACCTTGTGGATTCAAGCCAAGGACAAAAAAGTGTTGGTACTTCATTATTCTGATGGTCCATTAACTCTTACTTTTTTGATTCCTGTGTCTATCACTGCCCCTGCCTTTTTGAAGATAATGACCATTCATCTGAGTACACGGTTCACAGAATCCCTTTGCAATGGCCCATGCGGGCCAAGGTAGTAGAGCATAATAGATCTCTGTAAGTTTTTAAAAAATGTCTTTGTCCCTGTTGCCCATGGCCATTAAAGACAAAAGGTCGGGGGTAGGGGGATATTGGAAAAGGTGAAGTTCTAGTTACTCACTGATTTTTTGATTGGTAGAGAGAAAGCAACACCTACACACAGGGCCAGTGGGTGAGTGGAGGAAACATCTTTGGCTCTAGGAGGAATGGGGGAAGGAGAAATATTAATATTCTTTGTCTTTGGAACTGCCCCTGAAGACTTCCCCACACAGGAAAATGACCTAGCGTGACTCTCCTAAACTTCGGCAAGCCCCTTCAATTTCACTGACATCTAGATCTGATACTCCCTGCTGGATAACTCTGATCATTATTTGATTGTTACTTATTTTATTTTAAAATTATTTTTAAAGAAAATTTTAATCTAAATACAACTAATTAACATATAATACTAGTGTGAGACATACAGGTTAGTGATTCATCAGTCTTTTATTTTTTTTTATTTTTTTTAAAGATTTATTTATTTAACAGAGAGAAATCATAAGTAGACAGAGAGGCAGCCAGAGAGAGAGAGTGAGGGAAGCAGGCTCCCTGCTGAGCAGAGAGCCCGACACGGGACTCGATCCCAGGACCCTGAGATCATGACCTGAGCCAAAGGCAGCTGCTTAATCCACTGAGCCACCCAGGCGCCCCATCAGTCTTTTATAACACCCAGTGATCACTGTATCACATGCCTTCCTTAATGTCCATCACCCAGTTACCCCATCCACCCATCCCCCTCCCCTCCAAGAACCCTCAGTTTGTTTACTGTGATTAAGAGTCTCTTCTGAGGGGTACCTGGCTGGCTCAGTGGGTTAAAGCCTCTGCCTTCAACTCAGGTTATGATCTCAGGGTCCTGGGATCGAGCCCCACATCAGGCTCTCTGCTCCCTGGGGAGTCTGCATCCTCCTCTCTCTCTCTTCCTGCCTCTCTGCCTACTTGTGATCTCTGTTTGTCAAATAAGTAAATAAAAATCCTTTTTTTTTAAAGTATCTTCTGGTTTGTCTCCCTCTTTGACTTCATCTTGTTTTATTTTTTTCCTTTATTCCCCTATGATTCTGTTTTGTTTCTTAAACTCCACATATGAGTGAGATCATATGATAATTGTCTTTCTCTGACTGACTTATTTCGCTTGGCATAATACCCTCTACTTTCATCCCTGTCGTTGCAAATAATTGCCATTTATTTTAACTCGACAGAGAAGGCCACTAGAAACAGAGGTGATGGCCCCAGCTCCTGTCCCTCCATGCAGAACATCTGTCAACACCTGTGGACATCTTTTACTCCCCCCATTCCTATGAATGTTGCTCAGTTGTTACATGGCATGGACAAATGCTGTTGGCTGGTGGCATGGACACACTGGACAAGCTTGGCCTTCGGTAAAACAAAGACTGGATTCAATTACTCTAACTGAAACAGGAATGCTTGGATGAACAAGCCTGCCAGGAAGTCCCACTGGAGGTACTCAACCCGTGCCCCTTCCCTCTTTGGACCAAGAACCTGAACTTGAGAGATGAATGGCTTATCCAGGGTTATGGCAAGGTTACACAGAGCTGAAACTAGACACAGGTGTACATGCCTATTGATCAAGGCTGGCTGTGCAATCGAACTGCCTCAAATCTTGATTCTTTTTGCCACTTCTTATTCTCTGACCCTGTATTTCATAGCCTTGTATATAGGAATAATAAAAATATCAGCTAATGGGGTATCCTGACATTTTGATGTTTTAGTTCTTGTCAGACATGTACCATAATGCTTAGCACATGGATATGTGTGTGCACACACATGCACATGCTTGACACTCAAAACATTGTTCCCTGATATTAACTTTATCAGTGCACTTTGCATCCACCATCAAATGGCTGTTTTGTCACAAACTGATTAAAGCAGAACTGTCAAGTGAGGAACTTCAAAGCCAAAGCATTACGTGCTTTGAAAAACCAGCACCTGGGAGGATTTGTCTCAGCATCTGTGATTAGAAGGCAGCAAAAAGAGACTTTGGGGACCCAGTTCACCCCTTCGTGAAGCAGCCATTCAGAACTTTCTCCGAAGGGCTAATGCCTAATCTTCCAAAGACCAGCAAGAACAAGCTTATGGTCTGTTAAAATCAGATTTTTAAAAGATTTTTATTTATTTATTTGAGAGAGAGAGAGAAAGATAGAGTGAGAGAGAGAGAGCATGAGAGGGGAGAAGGTCAGAGGGAGAAGCGGACTCCCCATGAAGCTGGGAGCCTGATGCAGTCCTTGATCCTGGGACTCCAGAATCAAAATCAGATTGATTGACTCAATACAGTCAGGGAGGACTTTCCTCAGGAGTCACAGAATGCTGGTTGCCATGAGGGAGGAGTCTTTTACAAAGTCTGGGTTCTCACAGAAGGAGTCTGAAGCACGTGTATGGAAAGCAGAGGTCAGTTCTGGATTAGAAGCTCTTTCTGAGGGGAAATGAGTAGAAGCAGGGATTAACCAGGACTTGGGCTCTGCCTTATTCAGTTCAAGTTGCTGCAACAAATGATGACAGACTGGGTGGCTGAAACAGGAAAACATGTACTATTCCTTGCAGTTCTAGGGACTGAGAAGTCCAAAAGCAAGATCCTGGGAGATCTGATATCTAGCAAGGGACTGCTTCATTATCTATAGATGCCCATATTTCTGTTGTAGCCTTGCATGGATGACATCTGGCAGAACAATCTCTCAGGTCTTTTCTCAGAAGTGCTTTTATCTCATTCACAAGTGTTCCAATCTCATGACCTCATCACCTCTCAAAGCCCATACCTCCTGATGGCACTCCTTGAGGGTCAGGGCTTCAACATCTGAAATGGGACAAGACACACACATTCAGTCCATTAGCAAGTGTTGTCATGAGGACAGCGTAGCTTATCAACTGGGTATCCCCAGGAATCCATGGGACTAGCAAAGCAGAATCTGGGGGCGTCACTGGTAGGAAAGCAGGAGTTCCCCAAGAGACAGTCCTCATAGCATTTTACAGAGACAGAATGACCCTTGAGAAACAATAGTTTCCGTGACCCATACACCAGCCTTTATCTCTGCCTGTCCTCCCTGCTAGATTCACAGCAAGCCTACTTCTTTCTTTTCCAGTACAAATGGATTTCCACTCTCTGAATCCTGATGAATTTTTGCTCTTTTGCAGTTAGTAGGTTGTCCCTCAGGATTCTGCATGTCTGGATTTGCAATCGTGGCAACTGCCAAAAGTCTAGGGACCTGCGTGGCAGAACCCGGCCTCTAACACTATTGCCCAAGGTAGGGACTCTGGTCCCTTGAGCGTCCTGTGCTGCTGTCAAAGGCCTGTGTGCATTGGCTTATTGTTTTTTTTTTTTTAAATGTAATTGCTTATACGTGTGTTTGATCATGCTCACGTGGCCTTTCTGTGGAAATAGTGGCCAAGCCACACCTAGAAGTCACTGAAGAATGTTCTAAGAACTCCTGGTTGGTATGAGGCTAGAGAGAGAGAGAGAAAGAGAGAAAAGAAATCTGCCTCTCTGCATTTTGCAAGTCCCTGGGCAAAATCGGTTGGCTGTGCACTCCTCACACGGAGATTCCAGGCAGGGAGGCCCTCCTGAGCCTCATCGCCCTGAGTTCCTCCTCCAGGAGCAATCCCTAGTTTGAGACCAGGGTTAGGGAAGGAAGAGCAGCAAAGCAGGGTCCAGAAGGAAGGACTGCCACAGACCATGGAGCACCAGAGGGCCAGGCTGGTACCTTCTCACTGTTGGGGTACAAATGGGCTCAGCTCAGCAGGTACAGGGGTGCCCTTGGCCCCTCTGGTGGGCTTTGCAGTGCCCCAAACTCAGGGAGAAAAAAGGCTGGCTCAGGTGACTTATTTTTGACTGGGAAGGAGCTGACAGCAGTGGAAATAAACAAGTAGGGAATGATGTTGGAAAGTTGGAGGGTTTGTCCTTTATATCTCAGCTTTCTCTCCTATCTTCCCTTGCTCTGTAGTGTGTTCTCAAAGAAGATTTTGGCATGATATTCCTGTTCACTGATTTACCCCTGAGCTGTGTCTTTTCTGCTGTTCAGCTCATCTGGTGAATTCTTTTACTGTAAAAAGTATCTTGCCCTTGCAAGGGCAAGGGCAAGACCTGAGAAATCCCAGCGATTTCAGCTTGCCACCCAGAAGGAAACAAGGCTATTTGGAATGCTGGAAAGGATTCAGAGTAGGGGAAATCGTCTTGGACATCTGAGACCACCCCCACATTCAGCGGTCCCCTGGACACAAACCCAGACCTTGATACTGATCCTGAACCATGCTCTCAACTCAGACCCCTGTGATCCTCGCCACAGTGCTTTCAGATCAGTGCAGCCATGCCCATAGGCACAAACTCTTAAGCCTAGATTCTGTCCTGAGAGTTCTGTCCCCGACGGCCTGGATCCAAAGCCTCAGAGATTGGGGACAGTGAGGAACACCATAGGACTCACCCTGCCACCCTGAAAGGAACCATGCCATTTGGAACTCCAGAAAGGATTCAGAGGAACTGAAATCTGCATTCCTACCTCTGGACACCCCCATATTCAGCAGGCCCCTGGATGCAAACCTGGAGCTTGACACTCACCCTGAACAAATCCCTCGACTGCCCGCTCCCCCAGAAAGATGGACAGAGTGCTGGCAGATCGGGCCTGCCATGTGGTGCGCCCTAACCATAACCTTTGGTTTGGTTCTCAGGATTCTGACCCCAAAATCCTTGCAGTATGTACCCTACAATTTGGGGACACCTGGGCAATCCCAGAGGACTCAGCCTGCTGCCCAGAAGGAAACTGTGCCATTTGGAACTCCGGAAAGGATTCAGAGGAGCAGGAATCTGCATGCCCAGCTGAGGACACACCCGCACAGAGCTGACTCCTGGACACAAAGCCAGAGTCAGACACTCACCCTCACCTACACTGTCAACTCAGCCACCCAGACAGCTCTCCATGGGGTCTTCAGGTCAGTCCTGCCATGTCCCTGGTCCCTAACACTAACCCTTGGATGGATTCTGTAATGATCTCCTCATTTCAGGTTATGTGGTGGTTCTACAGGACATTGTCCTGGTGTGGGATCAAACACACTGAAGCATCCCGTGTGAAGTGGCAAACGTGGTAAAGAAATGATGGCTGGGGAATCTGAGTGTGGAGACAGCACGTATTTGTGCTGCTATAACAAGCTGACTGCACTTTGAAATCACCGCAGAGGAAATGACTCTTCCAAACATCCATGTTAGCATGACGACACGGAAGCAGAGAGAACATCAGACTTTGGGATGGAGGCCAAGCCCTCCCAGATCCAGGTCACCCAACATGGAGAGGACACATGTTAGCAAGAGACTCGTGGGAGGATTAAATCATGGGCCCCTGTATCTCAGGTGCAGTAGAAGCAGTGGATTTGGAATTTCAGTTTTCCACAACGGTCCAGCACAAGCTGGTTAGAACTGTGCAAAAGCAGGAAGGGAAGCCCCAGTAAAGTGGACTGGGGATGCCAGAAGGGGAGGCTGGAAAGGGGCGCCTAGTGCTCAGTGCCCATGACAGACCCCACATTGCAATCCCCCACAGGAGAGACTCACCAACTTCGGGCACCACAGGGGAAGCCGGAGGTTCATCTCCTGACTTTTTGTAGGACCTTTGCAGCTCAGCTGGTGAGAATTCTCCATCACCCTGCCTTTCTCCAGGGGACTTTCCTTCAAGCACCCTTCCCAACTTCTTCCTCCTCCATGAAATAATGTTCCTCTCCTTTGTTTCTCGCACTTGTCTGTGATGGGACCGTAGCTTGCTCAGCCCAGACTGCCATTCTCTGCTCTTCCCAAATAAACCCATGCTGCTGGTCAAATAACTGGCAGATTGAGTTTAAGGCAAATCGAACTAATAAATTCAAGAACTTGCAAGGAACAAAATCAATATGCACAAATTAGTGGCACTCCTACGTGCTTGGAAGGAACCATCAGAAAGAGAGTACGGAGAACGATCTCATTTATACCTGCATCCAAGACAGCAAGATACCCGGGAGGCCCCTGAACCAAGAAGGTGACAGACCTGTCTTCTGACAGCCCTGCAACAATGACGACAGACAGGGAGGGGGACACACGGAGATGGGGAGGCACTGTGCTCAGGGAGTAACCCACACTGGGAAAATACCTACTCTCCCCAAAACCGTCTAGAGTCCTCACGCTGGCTCCCGAACTTCCAGAATTGGCGCCAGCCCGGAGTGGGTGTGGACATGGGAAGGACCCAGCAGGGCTGAGGAGGGGGAGCACAAGCACTGAAGCAGGCGGACGCTCCCTGGCTGCAGACCATCTGAGGAGCCCCCGGAACCGAATCCGCGAGCACACAGACACAGACGAGGACCGAGGAGCACCCGAGCCCAGAAAGGGGGAACCCCACAGCCCCGCGCACAGCACAGCAGGAGGCCACGTCTCCTCACACAAAACGATGGAAGCCCCTGTGTCTACACAGGGCGCCCTTTCTCTGTGGGGTCCTGAGACCACGAACCCCTTGACAGTCCACTCAGGCGGCTTCTCCTCACCTCCTCCAGCGTCTGGTCCTTAGGAGGTTGGACTGCTGCCAGTGTGGGCGCGTCCTCCACAACGGTCCAGTCAGTGTGGCTGCAGAGCCACACCCTCCTCAGCTTGTCCTGTCAGGGTGGGAGGCGCCCCACATTGTCCAGAAGTCTCCACAGTGGGTCCTGAAGAGGCGGGGCTCTGGTCCCAGCTGTGGCTGCTGCTCAGGGTGGGAGCTGGGGTCTGGTGCCCTCTGCAGGCGGTGGAAGGCAGTGCAGGACTTTGGGAGCTCACCCTTCAGTGGAAGGTCCTGCTCCCTCCCGGGGTCCAGCTGACACCATTTCATTCCTGAAATTGAAGCTACATGGAGCCCAATATCCCCCAACTTCCCCCAAAATAGCTAAGGAACAATGAATTGGAAACAATGTGGAATTACAACAGTCCTTGACCCAAACAGTGGCACTGAACTTGGCCCTGATGCAGACCCACACTCTGACCTCAACTTGGTCTCAAGCCTGGACCCTACCCTAATCCAAGACCCTAACCCTAGCCCCCAACCCAAACAATGTTCACAAGACTCAAAAGGTAGAAACTGCAAATATCCATCAATGGCAAGTGCATAAGCAAAGTGTGGTGAAGGGTTTGAATTTGGGTTCAGGTTCAGGTTTTAGTCAGAGTTCTAGATCAGGCTTTTGGTTTAGTGTTAGGGTGAGGATTTAGAGTGAAGGACAAGGGAATAGAGTTATAGCTTAGGGCTTTAAGTTTATGATTTAGGCTTTAAGACTCAGGGCTTATGGGATAAAGTTCAAGGTCAAATTTGGGGTTTGGCTTCATGCTGAGATTTGGGTTCAGGGTTCATGACTTGGAGGTCTGGTTTAGGGTATGGGTTTGTGGTTCAGGGCTTGAATCCAGGGCTCAGGTACAGGCTTTGGATTCCATTTCAGGTTTGGGATTCAGGGTTCTAGTTTGGGCTTTAAGGTCAGCTTAGGTTTCAGCGTTGTTAGGGGTTAAGGTTAGGTTTAGGGATGACACATTTTCTTCAGTTGTCATCATGGACAAAAAAATTCTATCTGAAGTTTCTAAGTCAGAAATGTATTTCATCTGGGTGCGCCTGGGTGGCTCCGCGTGTTAAGCCTCTGCCTTGGGCTCAGGTCATGATCTCAGGTTCCTGGGATCGAGCCCTTCATCAGGCTCTCTGCTTGGCGGGGAGCCTGCTTCCCCATCTTTCTCTCTGCCTGCCTCTCTGCCTACTTGTGATCTCTTGTCTGTCAAATAAATAGAATCTTAAAAAAAAAAAAAGAAATGTATTTCATTGGGGTGTCAGGAGCTGGTTTGGAATTTAGGATCCCAGTAACTCCCTACCAACAGCATTCTGATCCTAGAGTCTCCCAGTCACCCAGAAGTGACTGTTGTCTTGGCTCAAACTTGGCTCTCTGCCCTTGATAGAGAAGGGCAAGTTGGTGCCAAAGTTGGGATTTCACAATGGTAGAGGTGTGAAACCAGCTATTGTGGAACCATCATGGAAAATGAGACAGGACACAAATAACTGGTTGACTCCTGATTCTTCCACAAAAACAAAGACCAACATTGTAATGCATTGCTTCTTGGAATACCAAGTACAAGGAGGGCTATTAGAAGTAGTAAAAAGACACCAAATATGAAATTCAGAAAAAGCACCATTTATGGGCACCTAATGTAGATCCCTAACCATAAGATCTAACATATCATCCTATAGATTTCACTTACAAAAATCATCAGTAACAGTAGTCTACTGACCACTGTAACCACCCCCACCATTGACCTCTAGGCCTGTAATACACACTCCAACCACTGAGACACAGTTCTCAGCAGCAGAATGGGCCTTGCCCCGTCTGGGTGGACCAACTCTTAATGTAAAGCCAAAAAATCCTGCTCCTTGGAAATCCCAGCCATTAGGACACAGTCACAGAAACCATACCCAGAACTCAATAAAGGACAGACATCCCATGGGGTGGATGCTGCAGATCACCCCCACTCCCATGAAGTAGCTCTACAGCGGACTCCAGGTCTGTCCTCTTCCTGGGATCACACGTGGCACCACTCCCTCCTCAGAACTAAACTGTGAACTGTCCTCAGCAGGCCTGTGTGCAGGCTCACAGAAAGCCAGACACTTTCTTGAGAGCACTCAGCCTCTCATGCCTATCTCAGCAGATGGAGGAAACTGTCTTCCCGACTTCCGTACCAACTAGAGAAGACTTGGAACAAGTCTTGCCAGACTCTATGCAAAGGCATATTCTCCATCTGCAAAATGATGGATGGTGAAACACCACGGATTCCCTGCACCTTCTTGAACCTAGGTAAGTTGGAGCTATAGCTTGCCCAGAGCTATTATCCCCAACCCCCTAAACACACACACTTCCCTTGTGCACTCTGGGCCAGTTTCCATCCAATTTGCTCCTCAGTCATTGTCTCTGCAGAGAAGTACATCAGTACTGAGGTTCTGGGACTGAGGTGCTAGGTGCTAAGCCAGCACCTTGGACCCACTTACTATTAGAAATTAATATTCGTTTTATTAACAGATGCATCCCATAAGATCTTGCCACCACAGCCATTAGAAAAGTCATTACAACATGTGCCAACCTCCACGGCTCCACTCCCTGGCTCCAGGGATTGGTTCATTCATGGGCATGTGACCTGGTCCCAGCCAATGAGGTGGGAGGAACCTTGGGTCTTAGCCTGCAGGGCCAAGGATGGGGTGAACTGCCCAGGACAAGGGGGTTTTCCATCATGACTGCAGGAGTGGCCTCAGCCAGGCCTGTGCCAGTGCCACAGAGAGCTTAGGAAGCCAGATGCTCCATTACATTGCTGAGGGATGAATCAGACTTGTCCTGAAGCCCACACATGCTACAACCTCTGCTAACTCAGGATAACCCTAAATGTGCTCATGGTCTTGGCCTGAACAAAATGACCATCTATGTGGTATATAACCTGCAAGATATACCCACCAGGCAGTGGGGACTGTCTCAGCCAAACAATACCTACATGGAATTCAACCACAGACAAATGTCTTGTGGCAAACTTGAGGCCTACAGAGAAATTCAGGAGAATTCCCGAGGCCTTCATTCTTGGCCAATCTCACTATCATCTTTTTTTCCTTTCAAGTGGAGGGGCCAGGGTCAGGCAGGATATGTCCCAGTGTACTCCCACTCTGCCACTGGAAAAGAAGATAGCAAAAGAGAATTTATCTCAATTTCACATGAAGAAGCAATGTTTGCTCCTGAGTTAATACACAAGAGAGTCAACCTAACAGAGATCACAGAAGCTAATGTTTATGATGTCTTAGGAGAAGGCAAACAATGTTGGGCATGCAACTGGCGGTATCTTTTTGCATTTTAAGCATTTTTACTTCAACTTTTTTCGATAGATGAAATGACTCCACTCTCTTTTTGCCTCACTGGGTTTGGGGAAGATAGTATTTTCTCTCATTTATGGATAAGCTTTATTTTTTGTTTCTCTGTGGGGTTTCATAGAACTAGAATATCTTCTGGTAGAACATAGGTAAATCATGAGCACTCCGGCGGGGGGGATGGGAATGTTCTCCCACAGCTTTCCAGTACCTACACAACTCTTTCTTGGATTCATCTCCTGCTTACCCTTCTGAATCTGCTCACTCTTTTATTGTCTTCATTTGTAGATATTTTGTTTCAGATTGAATCCATACCAATGGCTGTCCCCACTCACAAGCCATCATTTGACTCTTTGCACTATTATTTCTTGGTTCTTAATTTTGCCTATCAGAGGAATGCTGTTTACCATGATGCAGACAAAAGCCCACCGTGGCACAATTCAGCAGTCACTCATGGATTCTCAGATCCCAGTTCAGGTCTGGGCTTTTCCTTTCTCTACAAGAACAGTGTGTGTGTGTGTGTGTGTGTGTGTGTGTGTGTGTGTGTGCGTGTCTGTGTGTCATTCTGATTGTGAACTTTTTATTTCATTCCTTTTAAAAAAAATTAGAAATATGCAACAAGATAGAAAAAGTAGTTAATATCTACAAACAGTTTTGCATTAAACTTTTTGTGTACATGTCTCCAATGGTGTAAGAAAGAAAAATATTGTCTCAGTTTTTATGACTTTCTCTATTTCCCCATGTACCTTGGAACACTTCTAACAACTCACAGGAATTTTCTCAGACTATATTCTTCTTATCAGCATTTTGATTTGCTAATAAACACAACAATAAAATAAAAATATTCAGGCCATAGGCTGGAAATACATGTTCACTGAGTCTGTAATTCTATGGTGCAATGATTGTAATCAAAAGTTCTGCAAGGGTCAGGAGATAGCAGTGCAAAATAAAATCTATTCAACTTAGATACTTATCAAAGGAATACCACTTAAGATAGAAAACTGCCACTGAATCAACAGTTCATTTCTTAAATCAGACTATGGTATTGTACAATGCAGAACTCCACACATATGTATTATTCTGTCATTTGGTCACAGTACTTCCTTTGACCTGCAAGACTCAATTCATCCCTTCTTCTTCAGATTTCCTGAAATTTACAAGAGAAAATGTTATGTTCAAATATTTTAAAAATATCCTGTGGGTTCAAAAATAATTTCTGCTTATCACCTAAAATTGATATTTTATGAAATTCCTATAAATTTAATGTAGGAAAGTTTATCTTCCACTAATTTCCCAAATGCAGCAAGAAGTTAAACTGAACATAGGACATCATTTGCATATTAATTCTGCATTGATAAGAATGTGGTGATTGTCATCCTGGATCAGAATCATGGCAAATTATGGGATGGAGCCTCTTTACATAATTGAGTTGTTCATTCAGCAAATATTTCTTGGCACTTGCCAAAATTAAGAATCTGATTAAAATGATAAGAAAAAAGCAGTGAACCGAGTAAAGAAGATCTGAATTTATGATACTTATACTCTATGCCAATTTTGAAGTAAAATATGTATCAGATTATTTTTATAGTGACTTATGATTGTCATTCATATACATACACATGTATAGACACATGCAATTAAATATCATTAAATAATTACATAGTTACAGGAAAGAGTGGCTATTGTAGTGATTGTTAGCTTAACAAAACAGATGCTCTCAATTATATTGTTCATTGTACAGGAAAATCCTTTAATTGGTTTGTTTTAAATTTGCATTGTTGAAATTACACTGATTGTCCTAATCCTGAAAAGTAATTATTTAGTGACCATATATCAATACACGCAGTATTCATACGAAGGACCATTTCATATTTAAGAGTTCTTGAAGACACCAAGCATCTCATGGTTATCCTTTTACAACTGTTGCTTTTCAAAGTGAACATACCATTGATATTTTTAGTTAAACTATGCATTAACCATATATTAAGAGAAAACTCTTCTATGTTCCCATGCAACTTACCTGAGTTGTGGCCTGTAGTTGTGAAAACTTCATTTTGTATACATAACACTGTTACAAAATGCTACATCTAGGTTAGATGTATGGATGCTTTTTTCCATGGTTTTCTGATAAATTAATATGCTCTATTTCACAATGCAGTGTGAGCCCTCATTTCTCAATGACTTTGCCCATGCTACTTCCTCTGTCTAAAATGGTCTTAAAAAATAAAATAAAATAAATTAAAATAATTAGTTTTATGTTTTGCTAAATTTCTTCCTCGTTCAAGATTCAGTTCAGTGATTATCTAAAAAAAATGGTACAATTTTTGCTTTCTCTCTCTCCATTTCTGTGCAAAACACATTAAACTTTCATCACTTTATTTTATAATGAACTTTGTTATTCCAGTGATACAGATGAGACATAAAAACTCATAGGAATTTTTTAACTTCCCCAATGGCAAACAGGTGGTTAAGCTGGAAATTGACATCAAGCCATCTGGCTACAAAGTGAGCATGCATACTTTCCTGCACTCATATTTAATTCTAACTTTCAAATAATCTTTTTTTTAATGTGGTCATATCCCCCATTAAACTATAAGTTTCTGGAGGGTCAGAGCTATTCATTTTTCTTTTCATTTTTCTTATGATGCCTGTTTATCATTTGATAATCCATAATTGTGAATTGATAAATGAATGGATATGTCAATGACTCAATTTGTTTTGCATTCCATGCCAGTACATATTATTTTAAACAACTTTTTTTTTTTTGTTGAAAACTTGTTACTTATATAAAAGTAAAATTCACTTCCTCTGAGTGTTCCATTTTCCCTTAGTTAAATATCTTGGTGAACCTTAGTGTATTCCCTTCCAATATTTAAAACCAACTCTATAACAAAGCAAATCTTCCCATTTCCTTCATTACTTTTCATATGCAATAACTTTATTGTATGGTCTTTGCTACACTTCTTTATTAAAATTGTATTCAGTTCAGTGATATCCAAAAACTAATGATCAAAAACTCATTTTTTCTCTAATTGTGAGTAGTAGAGTCTCATATAATGGGACAAAATTGGTCTGATTTGGAAAAAGCAGTGATATCACATTCTTGAGGCTCTGATTTCATTATGCCTTCCAAATGTTAGGTTTTCTTTTCTCTCATCTTATCTGTTTTCTTTTTCTCTTTTTTGTTCACATTGCCTTTTTCCTCCTCCTCTGTCTCTTCTTCCTTTTTCTAATTTTCTTTTTTAAGTCTGTTCTCATTTCTTTGAGAATTACCTGGTTAACATTAACTTTAAAAAATATATTTAAAATGTTGAAAATGAAGAAATTATATTGATCATATACTAAACAAAATGCATGTATGCAGGTTTGATTGAGATACCAAAAAGATATCACAAAAGTTTACTATTTAATAGGCATTAAATACAAAAATATATACAAAAGTGTACCTATTTAATAGGTATTAAATACTTATTTAATATGTCCCAGTATTTTGGCTCAAAGTGGTTGCAGTTTATTTGAAGACATTCACACATCCACCTGAAACTATAAGTAAAATTCAATATGAAAGTACAGTCTGAATAACATTATAGATCATCATATTATTGTGATTAACAGAACAATTCCAGCTAAAGATAACATGATTGAGTCCCAATATAGATTTGATTTGTGAGTGCTCAATTAGTAACAATAAATGATAATAGTAAATCTTTTTCTATAGTCCATATAAGGCATGAAGGTCAGATAGAAGAGTCTGAATCATGTAAAAAGCTTTAGCAGAAAATTAGTTAGTAGAACATCAGGCTGGAAAACCTCTGTCACTGAATATAGTTTGAGGCATGAATTTAGCATATTTGTGTAATGCAATAGTGAGATAAATACATTAACCAGCACCTTTAGTTACTTTAACTATATTGAATAAGAGCAAAAAAAAATTGCAAAATAAGTGTACTGACATATGGAGGAGTACTATATGAATCAGTACCTTTCTAGGAGGATGTGAAGAGAAATCTCTCTCTAACTTGCAGATTAAAGGATGAGTATTACTTAGCATGTTGATGGTTGAGAGGCACAAGATACTGTTCCTGGGAGAGTGAACAGTAGGTATGAAGACCTAAGAGCACAGTTAGTTGGTGAACTCCAAGTATGACTGCAGTACAAAGTTGAACCAAAAGTAGAATTGAGGGCTAAAGTTAGCAAGATGCTAACTGGCTGACCACTTTATAGAGGCCAGAATAAACTTTCTTTGTTGTTGTTGTTGTTGATTCATGTTGCTTTGTTTTCTTTCTTGTTTCTTTTGTTTGATTGCTTTGTTCTTTTTGTGTTGTTGTTTGATAAGATGAACATATCCCTAGTGGTGGAGAATGTGGTTTATTTAGAAAGGAGAGGAGGATTTAACTTGAGTTAAATCAAGTTATTATGGTCCACATTAGACTGAAGCAAGTGTGACATGGTTGAAAGTGATGAATTTGAGACCCTATGAAGAATTAATCAAGAAAACATTTATTAAAAAGGTTTGATTCATGTTTATTTAGATGAAACAATGAATTTTGTTTTTATTTGTTGGTAAATTTATTTGCTTTTTTACTTACTTGCAATTTGCTCTGCTTCAAAGGGTGTTACATATAAAGGACATCTAACATTACACATTTATCAGCCATGGGGGTAAAGTCAGTGAAAAAGAGAAATTATAACAAGTAATATTTTGACCTTAGTGGTTATTACATTAATAGAAATAGAAAAGTCTGAATGAGGGGGAGGTGATGAATAAGATATGCTACACTAAGATGAAAGCAAAGAATCCCAGTGAGTATCATCAGCTGGCACTTGGACATAATGATCAGGGAAGAGATTTATATTTTAATGCCCCAAATATCTAAATTTAATATATAGTTTCCCTAAAGAAGTACATTCGAAGCTACCAAAGTGGATAAGTTTCTCAAGTATTTAAAGAAGGAAGAACTGGCTAAAAGCTAAATATTAGTGAATATAAACATTCCTGATTTTAAAATTTTCTCCCAGACCAAATTTTTTGGTCTGAGTTTTACCAAAGATAAGCATTACGATGCCTTTTGGTTGCTTCTATTTTATTTTTACTGTCCATTTTATCCCCAGAAGGTTAAAACATATTCATATCTTTCAAAAATCATGTATCTTTCACAAAAATACAAACTTTGTTAGAGCAATAAGGAATTTCTACATTTCAAATAAAATAATATTTTATATCTTGAAGAATTGTATATATTTTTTAAATATTGTAATTTAAAGAAACTACAAAAGATTTTTATTTACCTCATCATGTGTGTGCATGCATGTGTGTGTGTATATGTGTGTATAGCTTCATAAGCTCATTTTTTTTAACCACAAATATTTAATTTTGCTACCTATGAGTTAGTTTATACTCCTAGGTGACTGATGTGAACTGCAGACCTGAATTATAGATGATGCTGAGAATATATTTTTTGAAGCAACTCAAAATACATATCAGAATATTGAAGAGCTGATCAAAATGGTTTGTTATATATAAGGAAAACGGCTTTATATTTAGGTTATATATTTCTGAAAGGTGAATACTTTTAAGTATTTAACAGTTTTAAAGAGATATCATACTCCTTTCATATGTGTTATATCTTGTCTTAGAGCCCACATCAAGAGATGTTACTTCTTCAATTACACCAATTTCTAGGTGGAAAATGATTTTATTGATTCAAACTCACACAAACACATTTGCAAAAAGTAAGTTATCATTGTATGCCAATTGGAAAAAATGAAATATCAACTGTGGCTAAGACTGGAGAAATGGGGTAGGCATAAAACTTTGAGTAAGAACATGTCCCTCCCTGATTCTGATTGCTCAATGAACCACAAATTAGAGGGGACTTCACCTCTATTCAATAATGCCTTTTATTAATTGTATCAGTGTCAATGATGTCTGTTGGTAGAATGGGTTTCCCTTACCTGATGGGTATATCATTCTTCAACTGATGTTTATCTGAAAGTTTCCTTGGCACCACTTTGTTGAACATCAACTCTGGCTCTGTTGGGCTTTCTCTTGAAAATTACATCAGCAAAACTTGCCTATTTTGCACCATTGTGTCATACTTAGAGAACTTCCTGGTAAATCATTCTATCATTTTGTGTTACCAGAAGGAAAAATAAGATCACCAATTTTCCTGACTGAGAATGAAACTCACATTTCCCAATTTGAGACACTGAGTGTCTCATTCTCTCCTTGATTCTATCTTCATTTTTTCTTTCAGCAAATATTCACTGAGAGCCTTCCACCTGTCAGAAACACCAGACTGTTGAAGAAACTGTAGTGAAAAAGAAATATTATAATTCCCATCCTCAAAGAATTAGCATTCTACTAAGAAAGATGAATATTAAATAAGATAGCTAGTTCTGATCTCATGGGGTTTATATTCTGCCAGAGAAAAACTCATTAAAAGGCAATTTATGTGATTTAGTATTTAAACGTAAGTTTCATACTGAGAACTATGGGAAATCATATTGGAGGTATCTGATTTAGTCCAGCACCAGATTTTATCTTATATGGTGTTTGTTATGCTATACAGGGAATATGTGGCTAGTCAAAGAAGTTTGCTATACATTGTTTTATTTAAAATATCATTATTGACTTAATATTTAAAAGTGAAGTAGTTTCAAATTTCACAAAAGTAAGCCATCAGAAGAAACAGGTATCAGAAAATAGAATATAGAAGGGGTGCCTGGGTGGCTCAGTGGGTTAGGGCCTCTGCCTTCGGCTCAGATCATGATCTCAGGGTCCTGGGATCAAGCCCCACATCGGGCTCTCTGTTTAGCAGGGAGCCTGCTTCCTCCTCTCTCTGCCTGCCTCTCTGCCTACTTGTGATCTCTGTCTGTCAAATAAAAAAAATCTTAAAAAAGAAAAAAAAAGGAGATAGAATATAGAAGATAAAATATATACAAGCATTCTGAAAAAGAAAGAAACATGTGAGATAGCTAGCTAGATAGCTAGATAGATAGCTACAATTCTGAAAGTGAAAGAGTATGAATAGTTACATCAGGACTATAGCAAAATCGTCCAGAGAATGATTTGGATCATTACCTTAAGAGCAATGAGAGGCCTTGAAAGTTTTTTTTTTTTTTGAAGTATTTGTATTTATTTACTTGGCACAAAGAGAGCACAATAAGGTAGAGTAGCAGGTAAAGGGAGAAGAAGAAGCAAGCTCCTTGCTGGGCAAGGAGCCTGATGTGGGGCCGGACTCTGGGATCATGACCTGAGCCAAATGCAGTCACTTAACCAGCTGAGCCACCTGGGCACACTTTGAAGAGTTTTAAGTAGGGGAGAGATTTGTGTTTTCAAAAAAATAAATTGTAGGTTAGAAGAGACAGTGTTTGCAAGAAGCACAAATTAGATATTGGAGACTGGCTAGAAAATAATTTCAGTATTCTAGATGACAGCTGATGATGTCCATGCTTAGATGCTTGGGAAACAACCAGTAAAAAAAAAAAAATACTGTTAAAGTACTTCAAGGGCTCAAAAGTTCTGAGACATTCCATTGGTTTACTTTATTCTAAATGATATGTTAAAATTATTGTCAGATTTCCACACTTGGAAGACATATATGTTAAATGGCTGGAGCCAAGATCCCTCTGTACACATACACAAGGTAGCATTGGTTGGGAGTGGCTACTTTATTCACAGTCTTAGCATCCTACTCTCAAAATCCAGATGCAGCTGCATATTATTAACAATTAAATTTAAGACTACCATCTCTACATTCTAAGTTTGACTGTGTAATCACATCAGCCTTTAATATTTATTTATTTATTTATTTATTTATTTATTTAAAGCTTGTGTTTATTTATTTGGGAGAGAGAGCAAGCAAGCACCAGTGGGGGAAAGGAGAGGGAGAAGCAGACTCCCCACTGAGCAGGGAGCCTGATTCAGGGCTTGATCCTGGGGCCCTGGGATCATGATCTGAGCTGATATCAGACATTTAACTGACTGAGCCACCAAAGCACCCCACTATTATTTATTTTTTATTAGAGATATAGATAATAACGTATTTCATATGGGATATATGTTAAAGAAGTTTAGGGAGTGCTACATAGTATCACTTTATTAACATCCAATTTTTTTTTAGGGATCGGATTCTTTTGTCTCTTGTCCTTTCTCTGCCCCTTGCCACAGCCCAATATTCTAGCACTGTTATGTTTTCCCCCAGAATCTTTAATATTAATTGACTAACATGGATGTACAACAATTTCCACAAGTCAAAAACCTGGAAATCATGTTTTTCTGTGACAGCTACTTGTAATCTCTCATCAAATTCTCTCCATTTTATATCCCAAATAAGTTTTCAGAACTAATCCCTTAGATCTCATCTGTCCCCATCTTGTACAATAAAGATTTACTTTTTGTCCTGACTATACAATTAATCTCCTAACACCCCCTCCACAAAATTGTTATTTGTATAGCCAAATTAATCATTCCATAGACAATGCTATTTGTATCAATCCCCATCTCCTGCTCTATTAGACTCATCCATATTTACAAAACTTGGTGTTTTTTTTAAATTGATTTTGATATGAAGAGGAAGATGTAAACATTGCCCAAAGAATGTGCAGGTGTGTCCCCTACTTCTGCAATACCTTCACTCCTTAACATTGACACTAGCCTTCTTTCACTTTCTTGCATGTGCCTTGTCCTTTCTTATTTTATGCTGTCCCTTCTGCCCAGTGAATGTTCTTTTCCTCTACATCTCATGCATCCTTTGAATTTTTATTTGTGTTTTATATTTCAACTCAAATATCACTTTCTCTACCAAATTGCCTTATTCATCAATTAGGTGAAACTCAGTGACTCTCATGTCACAGGTTACTTTCTTTTATAAAACTCATCATAGTTTTTATTTTGTCATTTGATTAATATTTTATTTGTTGAAGGGCATAAGCTTCCTGAAACAGAAATAATAATAAGCTGGTTTTGTTCCTTTTAAAATCCCTTGTTTTCATCAAATATGTGGTCAGTAAATATATACTGAATGAATAAATCAACCTCAGGTAGATGTGGAATTGAATTTTCCATAGAACAAAAGCTAAAATTCGTTAATTTCTGTACTCAGATAACAGTTAAACAGTTGTAAGAATCTCTTCTTCAAGTTTCTTGCCTCTATTTATTTGTGTACACATTCTCTTGCATACTTGATATCCCCAAAATACTGTTGACTCACTGAATTTTCAGTCCCACAAAATATTTTGATTCATTGAATCCTAAAGGGTTTCTGAAAGAAAAAAAAAAAAAGGAAATTGTGGGGTTTTTTTTCCAAAGTAAAACAAACTGGAATGGGAAAGCCTGTGGAGATCTAAGATCAGGATGGATAGAGAGTCAATTATAGATCTGTACTTCATCTACTTGTTTTTCATCAAACTACAAAACCCATTCTGGATAGGTAATGCCTGTTTAGATTGGCTTATAAACCTCAGGGCTGGGGTTCTATGACTCATGTTGTGTAGTCGGCCAACTGACTTTGTCAGAGAAATGACAGTTCAATAGAGTTAAAGAGTCGATACCTTGGGGCAACATTATTTAATGAGACCGTTGCTAGAATTTGTTGTTATTTTGCACTTAAAAAACCTTATAACTCTCTTTTAAATGTATTACCAGATTTTAAAAGCTGTCAGATTTTTCAAGTAAATATGGTATGTATCCTACTTTTTGCTATAATTCTAAGACATAGGTGATAAAAAAAAAAAAGAGAGAAAGAGAGAGAGAGATTGTATTGTGCTAACCTCTCATCCCAGGATGGGACACATTCATCAATTCTCTTATGCCCATCATAAAACATAGATGATATAAAAGAAAAAAAGAGGTTCTGAACTTGAGTTCCTATGGGATATGACCCAATTTAAGTTTGCCAACACTATACATTTATACCAGTTAAGTAAGTAGAGAAGTAAGGGCAAAAAGGAGAACTATGAAAGAGACTGGTTATTTTAAGCTTATTAGAAAGAACAAGAATACAAATTTGTAATATACTTTCCAAAATCCCTTAGCTATGCAACCAAGATTTTCTCTTTAATTTAATAAGAGAAATGGTCATCTTATTCTTTGTAGGGTCACCTAAGTTTCCTCACAATATACAAACCATTGTAAATAAAAAAGAAAGAAAGCACAGTGTGTGCTGGGCATGTGATGAACCAGTTTTTGACCCGATCCCTGCCAGCCAAGGAGTGACATGAAACCTAATCAACTGCTGAAATGGCAGACAATGCAAAATGTAATTTGAAAAAGAAGGGATGTGCTTTCCGAGGGTGAAAAAGTCAACTCTAAAGGAGAAAGAAAATAAAAACACATTTCTAGGTGACATCAAAGTCCATCTTACCTCTGCATTTTTCTTTTTATGAGATGACTTTTTGATCACTCGATTTCTTATTCCTGACACGATGCAAGGAGAGCTATTCTGCAAATTCAGCAGGGTTCAGCTAATGGACATTAATCAGATTGCTTACATGATTCACTTAGAGTTACCTTTTAGGTCAGAGGATCCTGGGTGGCTCAGTCTGTTGAGCATCTGACTCTTGATTTCAGCTCAGGTCAGAATCTTAAGGTTTCAAGATTGAGCCCCTGTCAGGCTCCTCACTCAGCAGGAAGTCTGCTTGTCCCTTTCCCTCTGCTCTGTTCTTACCACCCCTCAATCCCACTAACCCTCATTCACAGTCCCTACCCCTGCTACCACTTTCTCATAAATAAATAAATAAATAAATAAATGTCTTTTAAGACATTAAAGTTCTAATTAAGGTTTTAGATGAGAGACCCCAAGGTAAACTAGATTCTAACTAATTTTTTTAATGGAGAATTAAAACACACACAATGCATAAGACTATTTTCATGCCTTATATATTTAATTTCAAATATATATTTTTTAACTACACTGGAAAACTCTGTTTTGCTCTCTAGCATCTCGAATCTAGTGATTCCAATATCCAGTTATAGCATGGCTATGAAAATTATTGTTCAGATGTACTGAAGAAAAGAATTATGTTTCTTTATTAGAGCCGATTAGTATAATAAGGTACGTCCCGGTTACATTATGGACATTTTCTTCTGATTATTTTCCCTCAGAATTTGCTATACTGTTTAGAATATAAAGTAGTTCCCAGTGGCACAACTTTAACAACTTATTTGTTAATTACAGAAAATGAGATTTAATTTTTCTGCCTATTCAAACTATAAAGATTTACTGAGAATCCCTATTTTTGGAAACTTTTACCTACTTGTAATTTTCATCTTGAGCTATTGTAGGTAATGCAGAACTCAGTGTGTAAGACTCCAAAATATTTCCTAGAATTCATAGTTTTGAGTATTTTCCTCATGTTCTTAATAGCCAAATGACTAAAATAATGCATCAGTCTTATAAGTATGCACTGATGCCACTTTGGGATGGAAAATGGAGGGTAAGTGAAATGTATTGAAAATAAAATTTAATATTTTCAATTTGTCATTTTTTACATTGTACTATATGAGGTTTCAGAGAAGTTTTTTTTCTTTTATTTCATATAGTTTAAAAATACTTGACACTTACCAATAATGTACAAAAAATGGTTTTACATGAATATTTTGATCATCATATGAAACCTACAGTTCCTGGTTCTTGATCTCGGATGCTGAAAAAAATCATCTTTTTAAAAAATATTTTATTTATTTATTTGACAGAGAGAAATCACAAGTAGGCAGAGAGGCAGGCATAAAGAGAGGGGGAAGCAGACTCCCCGCCAGCAGAGAACCCAACATGGGGCTCGATTCCAGGACCCTAAGATCAAGACCTGAGCCTAAGGCTGAGGCTTAACCCACTGAGCTATGCAGGTGCCCCAGGAAATAAGTCTTCTGATGATCCATCCCTCTATTAGTTCTGGGAATTTTTGAGAGGTTTCCACATACGTGATAACATAGTGATAACATACAACTAGTACATATAATTAATGTTCAATGCTTTACGTTATCTACCATTTCTTTCATTTTATTTTGTCTTCCCTTATGTGTTGACAACCGAGAAAATATTTTCTACCTTCACTGCCTTTGTATAACATTGTCTCCTATAGCTACTAATGATGGACACCACCAATGACATGTGATCACCTTTTGGGTGTCAAAAATGCCTCAATGTATTTTATTCATCTTGTGTTCTCATTGCATGAGAGAAACTAGTTCACAAATTCTTTGTAAGACTTCTCCTAAATATTACAAATATGTGGCAATGTGTCAGTCCTGGGGTAGACCAAATGCAGGTTTAGGTATAAATGCCTAGTTTAAGTATGCTCCCCTCCCCCCAAAAATATATATATATATATGTATAGAAAAGCAACTCAACTCTGTCTGCCTGCAGTCTTGATTATAATTTCTATCTCTGTGCTGGTTATTTTATCCAAAGCTGTTGCCACAATTTCCCCTAATCCACTCCTTTTTAGAAATCCACACTCTCTCCTCTTCAATTATTATTTTTTTCCTGAGGCCCAAATACTATATTGTCTCCCCCTCCTTCTCTATTATTCTCCAAGATAGAAAGAAGCCTCTAATCTTGGGTACTTCTTCTCTGTGACTAGTTCTATTGAAATACAATTACAGCATTCCTGTACTCAAGAAAGGTATTACTATGAGGCAACTAAGGCCCTCAAGGCCCCAAATTTAAATGGGAACTCACTTGCAGGGTCTTGTATTCAAATAACCTTGAAAATGAGTGTCTCCTTAAATTCTGTCACAAGTACTTCACACTTCACTCATCCTCATGCTAGGCCAAACCCTGCTTTTACATATTATCTGTACTACAACTATAGAGCTGAGTAATTTCCACAAAGACTATATGAACTGAAATACTAAAATATTTCTGATTTCGTCATTCATATAAACTTTTTGCCAGCCTTTAATTTAGACTCGTATAAGCCATAAATTTTTGGAAGTGTAGATGAAAGATGGACAGTCGTTAACGATATATCTGTTTGCAATTTCTGAGTACTTTGGATGATATCCAATGGAATAAAAACTGACCATAAAGAGACCTAGTAACATAAGCTTAGTTAGCAGAGGGAGAAAAGATCTTGAGGATAGAGGCTGATGCTCAGTTTGCTCCCAAATTAGCCCCTCCTTTCCTTCTTTTCTTCCTTCCATCCTTCCTTTCTTCCTTCCTTCCGACAGTGAAGACTGCAGGCTCAGGAGTCGTACCACGTGGGTTCAAATTCTGTCACTCCTGCCTTGGAAGTGTATGACCTGTGGTAAGCTGCTTCACCCTTCTGAGGCTCAGCTTCTCCATCTCTCAAAGGAGGCAGGAAGTGAAAATAGAGGTTCTAACCTCAAGGGTGTGAATTTGAAGTGACCAGATAATCCACGAAAAGAACACAGAACTGTGTTTGGCACATGACAGGATAGCAAGTTTTTAATATACATTGGCAACTATTATGGTTTCTGAGGCTATGAGGGTAGACTGACTACCAGTAAATACTGAAGCAAAATGTTTTACATTTTGTAATACTCTAGGGAAATATATGACTTATTATGACTGTGCTTTCTGTAATGTTAAAAAATGTGATCAAAATGTTCATAGCAGCAATGGCCACAGTCACCAAACCAGGGAAAGAACCAAGATGCCCTTCAATGAGTGAATGGATAAAGAAGATATGGTCCATATATAAAATGCCTCCATCAGAAAGGATGAATACCCAAATTTTGTATCAACATGGGCAGGACTGGAAGAGATTATGCTGAGTGAAATAAGTCAAGCAGAAAGAATCAATTATCATATGGTTTCACTTATTTGTGGAGCATAAGGAATAAGACAGAAGACATTGGGAGATGGAGAGGAGAAGTGACTTGGGGGAAATCAGAGGGGAAGACAAACCATGAGAGACTGTGGACTCTGAGAACAAATGGAGGGATTTGGAGGGGATGGAGGTTGGGATTGTGTGAGCCTGGTGGTGGGTATTATGGAGCGCACATATTGCATGGAGCACTGGGTGTGGTGCATAAACAATGAAGTTTGGAACACTAAGAAGAAATAAAATGAAATGAAGTGACTAAAAAAAGAACCAAGTAAACAAAAAAGGAAATGTGATAAAAAGAAAAGCGGACCACCTGTTTTCCATAATTAGTAGTGCTTTTTTGGTACCACAATGATTCAGGACCGAGGGATTCAAGATACTTTGAGGTTTTTCTGGGAGAAAGTTAAGGCTCAATAGTGTTTGGGTGGGATGCCATGCCAGTGAGTTAACTTAGTTCATCATTCCTCATTCCTCTTAAATGTTGCAGGGACTAGTGTCTTTATGGTTACAAACACTGATACATCATTCTCTAGAGGATGATAATAAAAGGCATACAGATTTTCATGGATATTAATGTTATAAGAATTTAGATAAGGAAAAGATTGCTTCTAGATGGACATAAGGACATCAGGAAGGACAGAATGACTAGGTATTTTAATCAAGGCTTAGAAGGATCTATAACCTATACATCAAACTGTTCCAAACACTTAAAGTGGACCAGAGGAATTTTGTGAATTCCATGAGGGACATGATTTAGGACATCATATGGGCTGACATGAGTCTGTTACATGGGTAACTGAAGCCCAACATTTAATCTTTAAGACCACACAATAAAAAAGATGACTCACTATTTCTGTTTGCCCTGATTGACATTAAAATAACATCAGCTGCTCACTGGATTCTAGTTTTATCCTGCCTGCTTTATACCGTCCTGTTAATCTCCTAAACCTATTTCATTATTCATATCACTAAAGAGTCAGGCATATGTGCTACTCTTACAGTCTAATTACATTTTAATACTCTTGTTGGGATTTTTCCATTTCTCTTTTGTCACAATTAACTGATGTTTCTTTGAAGCAGGGTTCAGAAAGATGTTTCTAGTTTAGGGTGTGAAGGCAGTTTATAAAGCATACCATTAATTTCAAGTGGTTATTTGAATGAACATGATATCTTTCACATGACTAACAATAGTTAAACCTTATAAGCTTGATTTTATATTCTTCATAAACATCTCAGTTTTCTTAAACTAACAGGTTGTATAATTTTGCACTCTATCTATTTGAAATTAAGTGTTAAAGTCAAATGAAAACCTCTCCAATTTGGAATTAGCAAGATCTTGTCATTATCACTGAAAGTATTTAAATCAATAATAAGAGCAATATCTTACATAAACTTTAAGGCTTACAATAGGTCAGGTAGTATTCAAAATGATTTGCCTATGATGAGTCAATCAACCAAACAACTCTTATACTTGGTGTTCTATCATTCTTCATTGTGCAGTGCCTTAAACATGGATAGTTTCAGAAACTTTTTTTACAGTCCTGAAGCTGGTACTTTATAGAGTTGGAATTAAATTACCTTGTAGGCCCAGGACTATGGGCCCTTTTCACAGCTAACCTCACAAAAAATATATTTAAAAAGTTATAAAATGTGCCTTGGCCTGTATTTGGAAAGATATATACTGGTTTCCTTGACTAATCTGTTCTTTATTTTTATTCTGGAATAAGTTGTTTAAAAAACAAAACAACAAACACAACAAAATGATTCCATCTTGGCCATCTGGGCCAAGAGGCTAAAGGAATTGCTGTCCGTTTTATTCCTGTTCACGTCAGCACTTACCATCTCCAGGGCATACTGTTGGTCTTAATCATAAATTGAAAATGAGAAGCAGAATAATTAAAGGCTAAATTGTAATTACAAGCAAGTTCTAAAGGAGGCAAAACTAACATTGAGTATAGGCCTAACACTGAGTATAGGAAACTGCCTATTACTGCATTTAGGATTAGCTATAAACAGCCTTGTTAAACCCAATTAAATTGTTCTTCAGAAGGGTCTTCTTATTAGCACAGACTGAGTGACTTGACTTTTAGAACAATGTTGTTTGTTATACACAAGCATTTTCCAACATTGACTTTGTCTTCTAAAATTTTCCTTTTCTTTTTTGTTTTGTTTTATTTTAAATATCACAGTACCATATGAGACTCTTTCTTGAAAGTTATTATTTGATATATAAAAGTTTTTGACAATATTCTTAGAAAGGTTCTCTGTTCCAAGGAGATAGAGCTAGAAGTTTTTCAAAACATTTAAAAATACATGAAAGTGGAGTTTCCAAGATAAAATTACATAGTTTGCTTTGAGGTATAATAAAATAAACACATAGATGCTCAACAAAAGTATAATTTCCAGTCAGATGGAATTGCTATGTTCAGGTTATCTATTGCTTTGTATTAACTCCAACACTGGCAAATTTTGTCAAGTTCAATGAATATTTGAGAGTAACTTAGTGCCAAATCAATACTGTCTCTGTTATATATATATATTTTTCTTTTTCTTAGACCATGATCATAAAATCATTTGAACCGTTTTTCCCTCCACAGATTTTGGCGGCTATAAAACTAAAAATGGCTCTTTTACAACGTCTGTTGAAACAGACTGAGAAAAATTTTGTCAAATCTATTCTTATCACATCTTACTATGGAATAGCATTTCAGATTACTTTGAATGGAAATCTGGAGTTTCTAGACTGCTATATACTACCTGTCTGTATGTATACAGACTAAGTAGGTCTTGTGTTGAGTTGCCAGTGAAAAGTTATAGAATTTATATTTTTTATGATAGTGGTAATAGTTTTTTTATTTTTATTTTTATAATTAAAATATTTGTTTTACCTTGGTTGTTGTTTCTAGTTTATTAAAATATTTCCCAATAATTATATTTCCAATGCAATTTATAATGTAACAGTTTTCCTTACATGGTATAGATACATTGAATTTTAATACATTGAGATATTTATTACAAACTTTAGGCTAAAGTACAAAGTTAAGTGATGTATACATATTTTCACAGGAAATAGAGGATTGCAACTGCTGATAAGACAAAGTGTAGACAAATTTCTCACTTCCACCTTCATATCTTCAAACTTAATAGAGTCTAATTACTGTTTTCTGTATCATTGATAATTCCAATTATCTACCCCTCTATATATGTTTAAAAAAACTAAATAAACAATAATTTTCTGAGTCTATAAGTTACCACGTAGTGAAATATTTAAATTAACTAAGCAAAAGATACCGTTCCATACACAAAAGAGCTATAGTAAGGAATGAATTCTAGTTAGCTAGATATTTGTAATCATTTAGTTTATTTGTCCAATAATATGGAAATCCTACCATTCTAAATTTCTAACCCTATCATTAAAATATAGTCTTACTAAGATGTAATATTAAAAAAAAATCCAAACTTGATAAAATGATTTGACATTGTTTTGGGGTGCAGGCACTGTTAAACTCAGACTTTGTTTATTTACATATTTATACTTACTGTGTGCATGCTAGATTTCCCCTATTTTAAAAAATCCAGTTTACCAAATACCCATTATACTCAATTAAAACATAAAATTATACTACCTAAACAAATGAAATTAAGTATAGAGGCTGAGTGCTTTTACTTGATTGTTTGACTGCGGTTAATAGAACCTTATCTAAACTCCAGATAGCTCAGAGCACAGGTGATAGAAACTCAAGCATAAAGCAAAAGTGAGGGAATAAAATAATTAGGAAAATGTTCTTGGTCTTTCTTGGTAGTTATTCTTGTGTATCTGAATATTGGGTTTGATAACATTTTCTTGAATTTTGTAAGATGTTTAATGAATATAGCTTTCCCAGAAAATACCCCTTTGGAGTAATACTACACATAATAATATTGTTATACTATGTAACAATAGACAAGCTACTGTATTTTACTTACTAGCTCCACACTGATTACCTTAAAAATCATAAATTATTACTAAATATAAAAATCTAGTTGTTACCAAAAGTTGGGTATTATTTTTCGTATTTCTGAACGTACAAAGTCGGTGCCTAAAACTAATTTTGAATGAATCTTTGCAACAAATCGGTTATAAAACACAGTGTGGGAGTTCTTCAGAGGAAAAATTTAGCTCAGCATTATTTTAAATTGCTTGATTTTTTTTCCTTAAAATTTATGTTACAGCTAATATTTTCCACTTCTAGTTCCAGGCCAGAGGTGATTCGCTTCCAAAACCAGAAATTAATGCCACTCAGAACTTTCCAGTTAAGAAACTGGAAGAAGTGTATGTTTTCGTCTTTGTCCATGGGCCCCCAAAATTCTAATGTGGGTGAATTTCACAATTTAAACTTTGCCTATGGCTACTTTTTAGTAAGGAGCAATTGCTAATAAATGTTTAAATGTGAAGATAAATGCTTCTAAAAAATGCATTATTTTTATATTCATACTATGAGCACTAAGCTATGTTTATTTTTGTAAAATAAAGGAGTGTAAGACACCATCAACCACATTTATGTTATGTTCAGTTAATTGGCTTCAAAATATTTGTTTTCCATTTATTTTCATTAAGCAGACTTGCCTTAATTATATATACTCTTCTATTTGATTTGGTGGAGATGGCCTGAGTGCTTTTGAAAATGCAAGATAATGATGATGGTCTTTTAATGTATAAACATTTCTGTTTCAGGTGGAATTGTCATTACATAAATACCTATCCTGAACATTCCAATTAAAGTCAGTTGAAACTATTTTAGAAAGGTGATTCTCTGTTTCCTCAGTTCTAGTTTTTTCCTGAGTAGTTTAATTAGTTTAATGCCAATGTCCCAACTGGAATTGAAGTTCCATAAATTAAATCATAGACACACGTTTCCTGTGTAAGTTTTTTTGGCCATAAATTATAAAACTGAAAATTCAGTCTTGAACTGGGTGAGTGAGCCTAATGGACTTTAGAAGAGAGTATCTCAAAATGGAGAAGTCCACCTTCTACTGGAAGGAGCAGCAATACACTTTCAGGTATAGCTATTCAGAAATTATTTCTATTGCGGGTCTTATATGCACAGAAAATTGGGATGAAATCAGCTTTTAAGGCTCATGGTACATTCTGTTTTTAATTAGAATTTCTAGTTTACAAAACATTTTAAAAATCAATGAACTGATCATAAGTTTATTCACTTAGGAAAACTAAGAGTGGTATGAGAATACGTGGGACATAAATGCCCTGCACATTGTAAATTAAAGTGTAAAGTCTCAAAAGTTTAATTAAAAATGATAAGAGAGCTGAAATTCCAATAGTATTCTTTTTTTTTTTTTTTAATAAACATATATTTTTATCCCCAGGGGTACAGGTCTGTGAATCACCAGGTTTACACACTTCACAGCACTCACCAAAGCACATACCCTCCCCAATGTCCATAATCCCACCCCCTTCTCCCAAACCCCCTCCCCCCAGCAACCCTCAGTTTGTTTTGTGAGATCTTAATCGATGGTCAAATTTCAATGGATATATTATCTCGAATCAAGAGCAATTTCTAACCTGCAAGAATCATGGCTCAATAAACAATGCCAAATTTATATGCTGGTCAAGAAAACTATTATTTAATAAATTAAGATAACATATTATACACACAGACACACACACACAAATATGAAATTCAAATCTCTCATTGAAAACTCTTTATCTTGGATTGTTCATTAAGTTAGACAACACTTTCCTCCAGCATTATCTCTAACCTCTCTTACATGATATTCATTATTCATAGTTTTGGTCTTGACTTGTGGACAATTATGGTCCAAGTCCCAATTCTGAAGTGTTCTTTAATCACTTCATTTTCCCTCTTACTAGCTGTGCTTTATATAAGAGACCACTGAGTGCCAATTCATTTTGTACTGAAAGGTCAATTTTATCTAAGAATAACAAACTTTCTCTTGTTTGATTTTCTGGTAGGAAGAATATAAGATCTTCTAAAATTATTAATTTGAGATAATACATGTGTTTTGCAGGAATTCCTCTGCTCCCCAACAGAACCCTTTTAGAGATTATATGGTGGTACCAAAAGGCAGTAGAGTAGCCCCACCTCTTGTCTGCAGGCTGTATTTTCCAGGACCCTCAGCAGATGCCTGAAATCACAGATAGTACCAAACCTTTTATATACTGGTTTTTTTTCTTATATGTACATGTCTAGGACAAATTTTAATTTGTAAATTACGCACAGGAAGACATTAAGAAATGTAGAGTACAAAATAGAGTATAATATACTTAAAGTTATATGAATGTGGTCTCTCTCTCAAAAAATCATATTGTACTATACTTACTTATTTTTTTTTCTTGTGATGGTATGAGATGATAAAATGTCTACATGATAAGCGAGGTGAAAGAGGTCTTGTGACAGTGTTAGGCTTCTACTGACCGTTTGATGCTAAATCAGAAGGAGAATCCTCTGCTTCTAGACCACAGCTGGCTATGGGTAGCTGAAACTTTGGAAAGCTAAACCACAAATAAGGCAAGTGTTAGGTGAAGACTACTATATGTGCTTAACCACAGGCACACTGATGTCTCCCTAAAACTTCTATCTTGAACCTTTAACCCTCAATGTCACTGGATTTGGAGATAATGCTTTTAGGAGGCAATTAAGGTTAAATAAGGTCACAGGATGGGGTTCTAATCTAATAGGATCGGTGGCCTTCTAAGAAGAGAAGGAGAGAGGTCTCTTTTTCTCATGTAAATATGCACTGAGGAAAGGTCATGTGAACACACAGCAAGAAAGCAGCTGTCTGCAAGCCAAGGAAAGAACTCTCACCAGAAACCAAATTAGCTGGCACCTTAATTAACACTGGATTTTCCCACCTCCAGAACTGTGAGAAATAAATTTATCTTGTTTAAGTCACCCAGTATAATATTTTGTTATGGCAGCCCAGGTTGACTAAGACATAATTAAACTCCAAATCATTAAATCAAAAGAAACTAAGTTCATATATATATATATATAACTTCTTCCTCCTTTCAAATGGAAACTGAAATACTTCCTCTCACCAGCACTCAGACTCTGTAGTTATAGACCAGTTCTGGAAGCCTCACTTTGATATTTACTAGCTTTGTGGGTTTAGGTAATTTAGTTAGTTTATATAAATTGAAAAGAGGTGTTATTAATACTAATTAAGAAATATGTGCTTTGGGTTATGTATACAATATTTATGTTTCTTGGTTATAGTCTTTGTTTAGTCTGACATAGCTACCAGATGCAGTATAATACATAACTTTGTTCCATCACATAGAAATCACAATTTTTAATACTGATGTTTGTTTAAATTATTTGAAACACTAGTATGTTTCAAATAATGCTTACTTTATCAATTGTTATGAATATGAGTTGTGTGTTTAAATTTTTGTCATTTACTTGAGTTCCATAAATACATATAAACTTGTAAATTTGCATATGTGTTGTGTATCTTTTAATAAGCTTTATAAAACTTATAAGGGACACATGCACCCCAGTGTTCATAGCGACAATGTTCACAATCACCAAACTGTGGAAGGAGTCAAGATGCCCTTCAACAGATTTATAGATAAAGAAGATGTGGTGCATATATACAATGGAATATTAGCCATCAGAAAGGACAAATACCAAAATAAATAAATAAATAAATAAATAAATAAATAAATAAATAAAATAAAAGAAAGATAAAAGAAAGGACAAATACCTACCTTTCTCATCGACATAGATGGAACTGGAGGGGATTGTGCTAGGTGAAATAAGTCAGGCAGAGAAAGACAACTAGCATAGGTTTCACTCATATGTGGAATATAAGGAATAGCACAGAGGACCAAAGGGAAAACTGAATGGGAAGAATTCAGAGAAGGAGACAAACCATGAGAGGTTCTGGACTCTGGGAAACAAACTGAGGGTTACAGAAGGAAGAGGATGGGGAAACCAGGTGATGGGTATTAAGGAGGGCACATGATGTGATGAGCACTGGGTGTTATACGTGACTAATGAATCACTGAACACTACCTCAAAAATTACTGATGTGCTAATGTTGGCTAATATAACATAACAAAATAAAATGAAATAAAAATTGTTTACAAAGTCAAAAAAAGATTTATAAACCTTTGTAACTTGTTTGTAAAGTTTTGCTTTAAGGAACATTTTATATTGAAAATATATTTTTCCATTCAAATATCAGGGGTTTTTTTTTTGTATATTCACAATACAAAAGCAAACTACTTAAATTCAAATTTATTGGAAAATTTGACTATGGATATGAGATAGTTTGCTCTATCATAATTCTTAAAATGTTTTACCCATTTATTAACTTGATTATTTGTTTTGAGTTTGAGTTCGGTTAGTTCTTTAAAAATAGGATTACATTTATTTATTTGATGGAGAAGGAGAAAGAGAGAGAGAGCACAATCTGGGAGAGTTGTAGAAGGAGAGGGGGAGCATACTCCATGCTAAGCAGGGAGTAGAACTCGGGGTGCTCAATCCCAGGACCCTGAGATTATAATCTGAGATGACGGCAGATGCTTAACTGATTTAGCCACCCAGGGGCCCCTAGTTTGATAAGTGCTTTATAGATTTTGGATAGTGACCCTTTATCAGATATGTCACTTGCAAGTATCTTCTTCCATTCCATAGGTTGTCTTTTAGTTTTGGTGATTGTTCCCTTCACTGTGCAGAAGGTTTTTATTTTGATTAAGTACTAATAGTTCATCTTTGCTTTTGTTTCCCTTGCCTTCAGAGACATGTCTAGTAAGATGGCATACAGATGGCTAACAGACACATGAAAAGATCATCAGGGAAATACAATGAAAACTATAATGAGACACCACCTCACCCCTGTCAGAATGCTAGGAAATAACAAGTGTTAGTGAGGATGCAGAGAAAGGAGAACCCTATTACACTTTTGGTAGGAATGCAAACTGGTACAGCCATTCCTAAAAACAATATGGAGTTTCCTCAAAACGTTAGAAATAGAATTACTCTATGATCCACTAATTGCACTACTGGGTATTTACTCAAATGTTATATATATAATGGAATATTACTCAGCCATAAAAAAGAATGAAATTTTGAAATTTGCAATGGTGTGGATGTAGTGGAGTGTATTATGCTAAGCTAAATAAGAGATAAATATATTATTTCACTCATATGTGGAATTTAAGAAATGAAACAGATGAATACAGGCAGAGTGGGGAAACAGAGAGAGAGGTAAACCATAAAACAGATTCTTAACTATGGAAAACAAACTGAGGTTTGCCAGAGAGGAGGCAGGTAGGAAGATGACTTAAATGGGTGATGGGTATTAAGGAGGGCACTTGTGATGAGCACTGGGTGTGATATGTAAGTAATGAGTCACTAAATTCTATTCCTAAAACTAATATTATACTATATATTAACTGGAATTTTAACAAAAATGTGAAACTACAAAAAAATTATTAAAATATTTAAATTTTCTATTCTAACAACCTGAAATCAGATCTTTTTTGGGGATCAATTCTTATCAATGTTTTGGTTAAAATATCTAATATGAAGTTTTTCTATTTTCTTTGGGAATATTTATAATAAATTATAAAAATGCTTCCATATTATTATTGACACTATTGAATCAAGTGCATTTCTTCATTACTGTATTTTGTGCTAGTTCATAACTCAAAGATACTAGAACACTTGCAAGGTTGACTTTCAGTCTTATATTCTTAAACTTAAGTGCACAAATCTAGGATTAGTTAAAATCATGAATATTCACTTGTTTTAGGTCCTTTTCTTTCTCTTTGCATATCGTCTTTTCATAATCTATTGACCTCAAGTTCCCAACACTACTTTATGGAGCTTTTAAAAAATGATTACAAACCACATTCTTTGTGACCTATATGATAATTGGGGATTCTTACATAAATTATGTAATCTAAGCATAACAACAACACTTTCATGAGGAAGTTGAGAGTTTAATCCCTATCTTACCTTCGAAGTGTTCAGGGATACTCTTAAAACAGTAATTGGTTTCAGGAGTGAATTCAGGTCAAGGTTTTATATTCTTGAATTAGGAGAGAGGTCATAGTGAATGAATGTCACACAAGACTATAACATGCTAAAAATATACTAATATATATTCACTAGAGAAATATGGGTAATATCTTTAGCATGTAAAACAATAACTCATTTTATCTGGTTTCTAATGATGTCTGGGAAATGCACAATGTATGTAATTATGACTTGGTTTCATTGAACTATGAAATGATTATGAATCTTTCTGATCATATTGACAGCCTACTATGAACAAGAGATTTTGATTAGGTCTGAAGAAATGTGACTTATATGTAAAAAAATAAATTAAAAATTAATTTTTTTCTGCTCCTAAACAGCATCAAGGTTAGAAAAAAATGCAAAAATTAGTCAAATAGAGGGGCACTGAGTGGTTCCATCAGTTAAGTGACTGACTCTTAATTTTAGCTCAGGCCATGATCTCAGGATTGTGAGATTAAACCTTTCATGCTTTGCTCTGAGCATGCAGTCTGCTTGAGATTCTCTCTATCCCCTCTTCTTCCCCCTCCTCAAAATAAATAAATAAAATATTTTAAAATTTTTGTTAAATAGATGTTGAGGGCTTTAATCAGCTAACCCACATCAAAGAACACCTTGAGCCAGGAAACTCAAGGAACTAAGACTGATTGGAGTTTTATTGGCAGTTTTATGCTATTTTATGGGGTATCTTATAGAGAAGGGAAGACTGTGTGACTTAGGATCTTTCTCAGCTCACTATTTTCTTTTTCTTTTTCTTTTTCTTTTTTGTAAACTGCTACAAAAGCTGTGGTTGGTACAGTTGGGAGATTATTTGTTTTTCTTGTCTCTGGTTCAGAATCTTTGGTACAATCTTATTTTGGCAGCTGTCAGGGTAGTTATTTCGAGAACTATCTTTGTAAGATTTGTGAGTTGTTTGTAAACTGTCTCATGCCAATTAAGTTTCAGGGGTGTGGGATAAGAAAGGAAAAGTATGGGGATGGAGAAGAGATACAAGAGAATACAAACAAAGGACAGGAGGCAAAGTGATGAAAACAGGAAAACTGGGATCTGATTTAATTCTTTAATAAGAGTTTATCAGTTAATAATAATAAATTTTCAGTTAAAATTCTGTGCACTCCACCGTCTTTGTCCAAACTCAAGCAAAATGCTAAATTTCTTGATTGTCAATATTACCATTTGTAAATGGAGAATAAAATTATTGTTACAATCATATAACATAATATATTTCAAAGTGTTCTGTAAACAACCCTTTGTAAAACTATAAATAGTGAGAAAAGGTATATCATTGTCATTGCCATTCAAGACATTTTAAATTATAGGTTTAAGGAAAAACAGAAGTCTTTATAAAAATTGTGAAAGAAAATCGAATGGTCAAAACAATTGTTAAAGTCAAATTGTTCTATACTCATGAATTTTCCAAAAGACCTAGCTCAGTTCTGATGGTGAATAGGTAGGTGGAGAGAGATAATAATCTATTGGAAAGTTAATAGTATTCTTAAAAGAAAATCAATGGCACAGCAAATGCTAACCTTAGTTTTGAAATCGAGTAATACAGAAAAGATCCAGGTTGTTATCTGTGACTAAGAAAACCCTGATAGAGGAAAGAAATCCATTGATAGCAAGGGAAGAATTTTTAAAATTTCCTTGTAGTGTCTCAGTCTATTGTTGTAATATCATTCTTATTTGAGCACCTCTTTTTTAATCTTGTTGGAAATTATTGTCCATCTTATATTGTAGGTGGGCCAGGTATCAAGGTCATGATTTTGGAGTGGAGAAAAATGAGGATGTGGGACTTCATAAACCTCTTTCAAAGTTATTTATCCAGGCACTACTGACAAGAGGATTATTATTCATTCTGACATTTAGCCTAGCATTTTTTTTTCACTATTAGATTTTAGTTGCCATTAGGCACAGGGAATGCAGCAAATGTTTTCTTCTTATTTATTTAACAATTAATAATTGAGCCTATTTCACGTCAAGTATAATAATAGGCACTGGCTACAGAGGAGAATGAAGATCACATGGTCATCGTGCTCCTAAAGCCCACATTCTAGTGGAAGGAAACTGACAATAAACAGATTAAAAAATCAGACAATCCTCTGAAGTATAATGAAGACAATGTTGTGATAGCTAAGGTCAGAATGAACTGGTTATGATGCCATGGGGAGAATAAACCTTTCTGAGTTGATAAATTCATGCTGGGATTTGAACAATGCCAAAGAAACAGTTATCTAATGAGTCAAGATATTTTAGAACAGATAACATAGACTGTGTAGTGGTATTAAGACAGCAGAAAAAACACAAATGTTCATAGATTTTCAGAAATGAACAGAAAACAATGTGGCTAGAGAAAATGAGTAGTGGATAGTTAACTAGAGATAAGAAAAGTAGCAAGGGTAGATCCTGAAGGATCTGTATTTGTAAGCAATTATTTTTTATATTTATTTTTAAAACAGGTTAATTGTGATGCAATTTACATAACACAAAATCTGCTTATTTAAAGAGCAAAATTTGATAGTTTTTAGTTTCTTCACGATCAAAATGATTTTAAAATGTCCCTTACCCCCTACCCTCCCCTCAAAAAAACAAAAACAAACAAAAAAAATAAACCCAGTATCTACTAGCAACCACTCTTCTCCCAAACACTCCTCTGAGTCCTAAACAACCAGGAGTCTACTAAGCTGCTTTTTGTCTCTAAATTCTCTGATTTTGGACATTTCCTATCATTGGACTACAATTAAATGCAGTCATACAATATATGGTCTTCTATGACAGGTTGATTTCACTTAACATAATATTTAGCAAGGTTCCTATGTTGTAGTGTACATTATGTACTTCATTCCTTTTTATTGCTGAATAATATTGGATTGTATGGCTATTCTGCATTGTCTAATCCAGTCATCATTTGATGGACTTTTGGGTTTGTTTTTTGGTTGTTGTGGGTAATCCTCATCAGGACAGAATTTTATTTTTAGAGACAGAAGAAAATTTATGTAGATATCAAGGGCTGTCTTAATAATGATGTTATTTAATGGAATGAATAAAGTGGACAAATAGATTTCAGTAATTTATATCAAGAAGTTTGATAAGGATATATTACATTTGAGACACTTCTGAGATAGAACTCTTGTAGAGATAGATTGATAGATAGATTGGAATCCAGAGGATGAGATTTATCCATTAAAAAATAGGAAAGGGGCACCTGGGTGGCTCAGTGGGTTAAGCCTCTGCCTTTGGCTCAGGACATGATCCCAGGGTCCTGGGATCGAGCCCCACATTGGGCTCTCTGCTCAGCAGGGAACCTGTTTCTCGTCTCTCTCTGCCTGCTTCTCTGCCTACTTTTGACCTCTTTCTGTCAAATAAACAAAAATCTTTTAAAAAATAGTACATAAATCAATAGGCAGACACATTCTAATAGAAAGAGTGAAAACAAACGAACAAAAAACATAAGTAGAGAGTCCCAGAAGTTTGTTGATAGAAATGACAATGTTTAAATTTGAATAGTAAAGATGATCAAAGAATGGCCTTTGACATGAAGAGAACTAAGAAAAGTTGTCAAGAATGAAAGAATGGCAAGTGTATCTCTCATATTTGGGAATATTGAGGTTTTTTGTAATTTTAGAACTAAATAGGGTTTGTGGGTGAGGGAAAAATAGTATACACTGAAGAGTTAAGTAAGGTATTAGAAAAATAGAAGCAAATCACTGCTGAAACAAATTTGGCTGCAAACATGAAGCAGAAAAATATAGCAATGGCTGGAAGGAAATGAATTGTCTATGTTATGGTTGCTTTGTTTATTATGTCCTGTTTAATATGTCTGCATATATGATTCATAAAGTAATAAAAATACTGGAATACTTTTGTCTACTCTCCTTTACTTATATGTTATTCAGGGAATTAGTTTCCCTTGTTCATGTATGACAACTTTTGCTAACCCCAAAGCTATACTGGTTTCCCTTAAGAAATATACTGTCCTAAAGATACTTTTAGAAGTGAAGTGTAGCAGTATTGATTCAGAAAATAGGATATCTAGTTCCATGTCATAAACAAAACTCCAAGTTCCACACACCTACAGCTGATTTGAGCAGAGAAGAATGGTGGCAGGACTGTGCTTGCTTGCTTGCTTGCTTGCTTTTTTTAAGTTTTTTTTTTAGAGATATTATTTATTGATTTAAGAGAGAGAGAGAGCACTAGCAGGGAGGAGGGACAGAGGGAGAGGGAGAAGCAGACTCCTCACTGAGCAGAGAGCCTGATGGGGAGCTCAATGCCAGGACACTGATTTCATGACCTGAGCCAAAGTTAGTTGCTTAACTGACTGAGCCCCAGGACTGTTGTTTCTTAAATAGGAATTTTACAAATCATCTTTTTTCTTTGTTGTGTTGGAGTCTAACCGTTGCTTAAATATTACCCTTTCTTCTCAAGAAGATTCTACAAGCTCTTGCCTTCCCTTGATTCTGCCTGACTTCTCTCTACTACAGTTCTTTTGACTTGGAGAGAAGGAACTCTATTCCAACTGATGGTTTATAAATTCTTTAGGCCTGGGCAGCTAGTGGTTCAACTCTGGCATTTTTTGTTCATGCTTTTTTGTGCTTTCAGATCCAAAGATGACTACATACACTGTGGTTTTGCAAGGCAAAAGCCTGCATTTGGTACAATAGGAACACCCAAGAATGTTTGGTTTACTCAAACTCTGACATGATGCTCTGCTCCCAACACCCACCACTCTCTCTTTACAATTACCAATGCACTTAGGCATCAATTCCTACTCTCTGTATTTTATCCACAGTTCACTTTATATAGATGCAGTTAAGATCCCAGTTCTCTGTGTCTCTCATATAAAGAGAAATCTTTAAAATGTTCTAAGCGCTCTTTGTGAAACCCCTGTTAATAGGTTTGAGCTCAGGCTGTAGCACATTCCTCCCTCTTCCCCAAAGAGTAGATGAAGCTTCAGAGCACAGCACTTGCTCTCTCTCTTCTTTTCTCTCTGACCCCATTCTATATTTTCTATTTGAGTTGTCAACACATTGTGAAAGAAATTCTTTAAATTATTGTTTCAGATTCTTACAAAGGAGAGGTTTTATCCCACAATAATTTGGGATCTTATAAGAGGTTGACACTTTAGTTGATGGAAAACAACTGAATCCCATTCCAACAGTGTTCATTTGTTTCCAAGTTTTTAAATTTTTTAAAGTACTGGATGAAGCATTTATCCCAGCAAATTATGTTATAACTATGATCTTGCAGTTGGGCTATTAAATTATATATGGGGAATAATTTCTGTTCTAAATATTGATGAATGAATAAAAATAGGCATACACACACACACACACACACACACACACACACAAAGAGCAATGTTCTAGATGGAGAGTACAGAATAGAGTTGTAGAAGGAGACTGTGAGGGGAAGAGCTTTATATCTGTATCAGTGAGAACTCAGTGTAGGAAAAAAGGCACACTCAGTACCTTAAACAAGAACTTTAATACAGGAATTTATCTGAGATAATAGAATGGGTCAAATAACAAGTTCTAGATTGATATCTTAGAATTATTTTGAGAGCCTTAGCAAATTATTATATTATGAGTGCTCTTCCATTTGAAGCTAATTCTAGAGTTATATTAGAAAGAAGTCATTTCTACTACAAGTGTCAGAAGACTGGAGTATAAATGTTTAGGCTCTTCACACCTAGGATATATTAAGTAAATATTAAAAGAACAAACACCTCAAGAAGACCCACTGTATATATGAACTTTCTTACAAGAAGATAATAACCAAGGCATGCAAGAAGATGGCCATCAGGCCACTCAACCTTCAAGATTTCACATGACAACACTAATTGGTAGCATGTATCTAATATCTAGTAACCTAGATGCAAACAGTTCTGGGAAGCATAGTCTTCTAAATAAGATTAAAGAAACAGCATAATAATTTTAGGGATTTATTTGAGGAACAAACATGTTTTCTTTAGTCTTATTTTGTTTTGTTATGGACTGAGTTGTGTCCCCCTAAAATTAATATGTTCAAGTCCAAACCCCAAGATGGTCTTTAAAGCTGTAGTGAGGTCTTTAGGGTGAGACCCTAATCCCATATAAATGATGTCCTTATAAGAAGAGATACAGGGATACACCTATGAAGAGGCAGAAAGAAGGAAGCCATTGGCGAGGCAGAGAAACCTCAGAGAAAACCAAACCTGCTGATATCTTGAAATGTCACCTTTCAGAACTGTGAAAAAACAAATGTGTGTAGTTTAAGCCACAAAGCCTATTGTATTTTGTTATCGCACCCCTAACAAATAATACAGTATGTTTATTTGTTTTGGTTGAATGTTCCACTGTATAAGACATTTATCAATGTTTTAAATATACATGAAATGAGCAGACTTAGTATTTGAAGTAAATGCTTTATCAGGAAATTATATTATTCCTGGGGAGCATCAATAAATATGCCTCTTCCCAAATATGTGTCTCTGAATCTTAGGTGGAGGCAAATGTATTCAAAAATTAGCCATACTTGACAAATCCTTGCACCAATGATACTCTATGGCTTTGTCCAACATATAGTCTGCAGTGAGTTGAGATTCTAAAACTGCTTCAATTTTAGTGATTTGATTGTAATGCAAGGTTTCACGTTCATTTTTGAGTTTTCTGAAAAAGGCAAGTATGAAAAGTAAAAATATTAATATATGTAATACATAATAGAGGAACTTGCAATATATTTAGGGTATTTGTGCACCTAGACTTGACTATCAGTCTTATTCTGCACAAATCTGTATTGAAAAATAGTAACCTCAACCAGTAGGTATTGCCATATGGGGCAGAATCAGTTATAATAATGGAATATTCCTTATAAGTAATTTCCTTATCTGATTGTCATTTGCTTGCATGTGCTGAATTTCACTTTCTTTTATCGGAGTCATAGTCAGAGTGGTTAATTATTTATAATTTTCCCCTGAAAAATTGTGATTAAGTTATTTTATCTAACTCCATTCCTAAAGAGGCCAATATACAATTAATTGTGTTCAGTGATGGATAAATCCATTTTGTTTTCCTCTGAGCCCTATCAACTCAGTGGCTGAACTTAAAAAGAACCAGAACAGCACTTAGAAAATGTGAAACATAGATTTAAATATTCTCTTCATATGAAAATGTGAGTCCAAAGATGATTATTATGATATAAATCAAATAATATGTTTTATAATCATAAGATTTGATTGTGGGTGGTTTGCAAGGGTTTCCCCAACTCAAGAGTATTATTGAGTTCCCTAAGAAACAAGCCCTGGGAAACTTGTTCTAATATGAGAAATAGGTTTATAGGTTTACGCCTCAGAGAAGGTTAAAAATGGAATGTCAGTCTAGATAGGAGAAACATGCCACTATGTTCAGAACATGGTAGGCATTCACCACATAAAAATGAGTACATAATTAGCCAAAGGGCCTAAGCCAAGTATAAGATGAATTTCATGCAAGAAGACAGAGAATAACTTATTTCTGGAAGAACTATTATTAGTATTCAACTTTCACAGCAGAGCTTTATTCATAGGACATAGGACACTCAGACTCTCAGATAAGTTATTAATGCAACAAGGATCAGTAATATGCAATAAAATAATAAAATGCAATAAAAACCCACTACTTTGAAATTATGCTATAACACAGACATATAGAAATTGAGGTACTACGATATCAAAATCAGAAGGGTATGAGGGCATTATCTAACCTTTAAGACTGACTAAATAAGTACATCAAAGTGTCCTTGTCTAGATGGAAAATTGGTTTCAAAATTTAAAGCTATAAATAAGCACACATTTAATGGAGTAGAAATGTTTCCATTACTGGTGGATTTGTTCTAGGGATAGAATGATGGATTTACTTGATGTAGGTTATTTTAATTAACTACAAATAAGATTTATGATGAAAAAAATTTCATAGAATTTTTTTTCTCCTATAAGATGGACACACTATACCTCCACTCTCTGGATAACTCATTTGATTCAAGAAAATAAATTCAAGAAATAAATTCAATAAATTCCACAAATTCAAGAAAATACTCAATAGGCTTCCATCTGGGTTTTGATTCTATTATTTACTCAAGGTAGAAGAAAACTGTTTCTTCAGAACACATAATTTGTGGTCTCCTTTTTATTTCTCACTTTCTTATATCATACTGGTCAAAATAAAAGCATTGAGGGGTGTCTGATTGGTTCAGTTATTAAGGTGGTAAATCCTGTAAGGTGGGGAATGGGATAGTCTGAAGAAATATGCTGCTGGATATGTTGGGTAAGCAAATTTAATTGCACTCAGATGCATTGGATATAAGTGAATCACTCAAATGAATTATTTAATATTATATAGAAACAAATTAAAATTTTATGAAGTTGAAAATAATAGGTAGTTAAAATAATTTTTGTTGTTTGTTGTTTTTGTGTCTTTTTTTTTGTTTATATATACTATGGTGTGAATGTTTATGTCTCCCAAAATCATATTATGAAATCTAACTCTGGAAGTGATAGTATTAAAACATAGGGGCCTTTGGGAGGTGATTAGGTCATAAGTGGGATTACAGTCCTTTTAAAGGAGACCCCAGAGAGTTCTCTTGCTTCATTCATCGTGTATGTTTAGAGTGAGAAGATAGCCATCTATGAGGAAGTGGGCTCTCCCTGGATCTGCCCATTCCTTAATCTTGAACATCTCAGTTCTAGAACTGTGAGAAATAAATTCCTGTTCTTTATAAGCTATTCAGTCTATATCATGTCTGTTATAGCAGCATGCATGCAGAAGGACAATATGACCTAAAATGAGAGCAATAAATATAAAGTTTCAGTAAAGTCAGTTGGTACAATGTTTTTTTTACTTAGAGAAGACATGCTGCTTCATGTTAAACCTTGATATTGTATGTTTCTTGAAGGGCCACTTCTTACTCCTTTGTGTGTTTTCCACAAAGTCCAGGATGATGCCTTACATAAAGGTAATATTTTATAAATACTGTTGGAAATATATACTCTCTAAAATCTTATTTTGCCTACAGATTACTTGGATCCACTTTGCCTTGTGTAGAATATTTCAAATATATTAAGAACAGAATGTTTCTCTAAATAACATTTAGATTCATCATTAGTTTATGACTCCTGACTCATTTTTTTATGCAGTGATACTTACTGCAAGAACACTGAAGTTTGTAATATAATTTTTGAATTAACCACCAAACTAGTTTATTATAACTTATGAAAAAATAATTTCTCATGTTGGTTTAATTCTGCTCTTATGTTATGGTCATGACATTTTCATTAAAATAAAGTAGAAAATAAAAGTAAATAACAAATGAAAAATAAAAAATAATAAATGAAAATAAAAGTAAAACTCTTGTGAAATGTTAAACTTTTCTTACTTATTTTGTTTTGCTTTTCCTCTACCATGCTGGCAAAGCTGTATTTTGCAGATAGATACAATTTTCTAGTTGCTAGGTTTGTTACTTTTGCTAAAATTTTCAAAATATAAGAAGTTGAATAGTCATGGATTGTTTACTAAACTCCTTATCTACACATATAAAAATAAAACAATGATGGTGACCTGGGTATTTCTAAAATTGTATTCTGTTTTCCATATTATGTTTTACAATGTAATTAATAAAGATTCTGCATATATTAACACCCATCCCCTTCTATCTCATCTATATGTCCATTACAGAGTATGTATGATTTCTATTCATTGCTATGTTGTGGTGAAGAGATTGTCTGAAGTAGTCCTAGATTTATGCAGGTAGATCTTAAGCTACAGTGCTCTTGTTTATTTGCTTGTTCGTGATCAGTATGTCTGAAAGATGATAACTATTGCATCAGGTATGACGATTAAAAAATATTATTGGTGCCTGATACACTGTGATGAAATAGGTAAGTCGATTCATAATTTGTTAATTAAATTAGAAAAAAATTCCTTTGGATTTGTCCTTTATTAAGAGTTTTTTTTTTTTTTAACGAATTCCTTGGGATGTTTTTTGTGTAATATATATCACATGCCACAACCTTTAAATTTGAATGTAGAAAAGAGTTATCAGAATGAGCCTAGAAAATATTGTTATGAAATATTTGTGTTCTGTTATATTATGTTAACTTAGGAAATAATGGTAGTTATTTTTATTAGCATTTCCTATTTTCCACATGCCCTTACAGATGAGATATCATGTTTTTCCTACTCTTTTTTATCATGGTTGTTATATCCTTCATGTTCAATAACAATCAATGAAAATTCATAACATTAATTTTCTTTGGGAAAGTGATATTTTAGCAAGAATCCATGACCAAAGATTTTAGCTGTTGTTCATCCAGTAGGTGAGACTATCAATGTTCCCGAAATTTCAAGAAATAGAACTGATTAATTGTGTTGGTTAATGTTTATTGTCTCTGAACTTAGAGGTGCATAATTCAATTTAAAATGTATTTTGAATTGAAAACAAGATCTTACTGAAGTTTAGTCATCCCACTTTATATCAGGCCTCCAGTACATTCTAATTTATTTATAGAAAATATCATAAACATGAATGTCACTTTTCCTATTGCATTTATACTGAAACTGCAATGACTCAAAGATGTCAGATCTGAAAAGCACTGCCTTTCTATAATTTCTGTTTCCTAGGAGGAACGGATATACCATTTTACACAATTATCCAACAGTATTCAAAACCACCATGAATTTTAAAACATAGTTATTACACCCTAAAAATCAAGTATGAAAATATATAGACAACCAAGTCTCTATCTGTAAATGAAATACTCCCACACAGACTGGTTTTAAAACTTTCTAACTTAAGGAATTGGATAGCACAGACTCAGGGTAGTAGTTTCAGTGCCTACAGTATACTTCCAGGGAGAGAGTAATGTAGGTTCTGAGTCACTTTCTGCCTAGAGATGACCCAATAGTGGCTCTGGCATTGTTTGTTTGTTTGTACTTTCCTGGGCATTATTCAGAAAATGCAGAGTTTGCCAATCTATATAAATTAAGGATGATCTTTTCGAATGTTTGTCTTTCACTACATCAAATTAACATAATTGGACAAAAATTCCACTAAATTAAGCATTGTTAGGAAATGTGTAAATTGGAGCTGCTCAAATAAGTTGCTCTTTGAAATATGTGCTGTTGGTTCAGGATTAGATAAGGAGTTTGAAGGAAAACCTAAATCATTGCTTCCTTTTTTGAGAGAGTCTTAGCATATTTTCTTAAAATTAGCTGAAATAAACAATGTGTTTAGTCGCAAAGTGATTTGCATTTTTGCACAAACTCCCTATCTCCTTGAGAATTATAACAAATATTTCATGAAACATCATTGATCTTTACTTTGTTACACTGCTGTAGAGTGCATTCAGAGTTGCCAGTTAAAAGTGTTAGTGTTGAGATGAAATGTCATGCATTTTACTTTACTTCCATGCAAATGAACACAATAATTTATTAAGACACAATGAAGAAAAAAAATTGACAATGAGCTACAGATTTTAAAAACCATTTGCCATTCAATCCAAATTGTGAGTTTGATCGGTTACCAAACACTTTATAATGCACCCCCGGTAATTTTACAGAGATTATTTTTTTCTTACCAATTCTTGATTATTCTGTCTAGCAATGCAGAGAAAGCTAACTAATTTAAAATAAACTTCCGTTAATTTTGATTGTTATAAACTTAAAATTAATTAATTTCCATATACAGAGTTCAAAATGTTCACAATTTATATTAAATATATATTCTGTGTATACCTTGGAAAAATTTTACTGAAAATTGAAATTAAAATGATGTTGTATATAGCTGCAAGAAGCTGCCTGTCCCATTTCACCTTACTATATAAGTTGTGTCAGGTAATTCATAAAATCCTTACTGCATAACAAATCTATTTTTTGTTGGGATGGGTAGTAATGTTTCTTCTTATTTCTAAATAAGAGTTAGTCTATGAGTGGATCTGCAACTGTATTTTTCCTAAGTGGCTTCATGGTCTTGAACTGAAGAAGCTCAGAACATTAAACATCAAAATAATATATTTTGACATAATTAGACATCAAGGAAATGCAATTAAAATGACACTGAGGTATCACTACACACTTATCAGAATGGCTAAAATAAAATATAATGACAAGACCAAAAGAAAAAAATATACCATTTGATGATACACAATGGCAAGTTGTACCATAACTTAACCATTTCAGACTAGTGTAGTGTTAAATTTTTTTTTTAAGCAATGTTTTGGGTCACTTACCACTTTTCAAGGATATAAAGTGCTATCATTTTACTTAAAACTGTGAAATTTAGTCAGATTTAAATTTCAATTTATGTTAAAACATTCTGTAAACTTGTTAAACTTTGACATTTGTTCCCTCTGTTCAGTGAATAACACTATATCATATTCTGAAAAATACACCAATTTTCATTTTGAAAAATATCTCTTTTTCCTCTTATGGTAATTATTAATATGAATTAATAGTAGAATTTGATATGGTTCCATATGACCATAAATACTTTATTGTATATTATCAAATTTAATAATGAATATAATGTACTTCTTTGGACAATTTTTATTTTATTTTTTTTGTTTGTTTTTTTTTATTAAATTTTTATTTTTTATAAACATATATTTTTATCCCCAGGGGTACAGGTCTGTGAATCACCAGGTTTACACACTTCACAGCACTCATCCAAGCACATACCCTCCCCAATGTCCATAATCCCACCCCCTTCTCCCAAACCCCCTCCCCCCAGCAACCCTCAGTTTGTTTTGTGAGAGTAAGAGTCACTTATGGTTTGTCTCCCTCCCAATCCCATCTTGTTTCATTGATTCTTCTCCTACCCACGTAAGCCCCCATGTTGCATCACCACTTCCTCATATCAGGGAGATCATATGATAGTTGTCTTTCTCTGCTTGACTTATTTCGCTAAGCATGATACGCTCTAGTTCCATCCATGTTGTCGCAAATGGCAAGATTTCATTTCTTTTGATGGCTGCATAGTATTCCATTGTGTATATATACCACATCTTCTTGATCCATTCATCTGTTGATGGACATCTAGGTTCTTTCCATAGTTTGGCTATTGTGGACATTGCTGCTATAAACATTCGGGTGCACGTACCTCTTTGGTCACTACGTTTGTATCTTTAGGGTAAATACCCAATAGTGCAATTGCTGGGTCAAAGGGCAGTTCTATTTTCAACATTTTGAGGAACCTCCATGCTGCTTTCCAGAGTGGCTGCACCAGCTTGCATTCCCACCAACAGTGTAGGAGGGTTCCCCTTTCTCCGCATTCTTGCCAGCATCTGTCATTTCCTGACTTGTTGATTTTAGCCATTCTGACTGGTGTGAGGTGATATCTCATTGTGGTTTTGATTTGTATTTCCCTGATGCCAAGTGATATGGAGCACTTTTTCATGTGTCCGTTGGCCATCTGGATGTCTTCTTTGCAGAAATGTCTGCTCATGTCCTCTGCCCATTTCTTTTCTTTTTTTTTTTTTTTGTAAAGATGTATTTATTTGACAGAGAGAAATCACAAGTAGACAGAGAGGCAGCCAGAGAGAGAGAGAGAGGGAAGCAAACTCCCTGCTGAGCAGAGAGCCCGATGCGGGACTTGATCCCAGGACCCTGAGATCATGACCCGAGCCGAAGGCAGCGGCTTAATCCACTGAGCCACCCAGGCGCCCCCTCTGCCCATTTCTTGATAGGATTATTTGTTCTCTGGGTGTTGAGTTTGCTAAGTTCTTTATAGATTCTGGATACTAGTCCTTTATCTGATATGTCGTTTGAAAATATCTTCTCCCATTCTGTCAGTTGTCTTTTGATTTTGTTAACTGTTTCCTTTGCTGTGCAAAAGCTTTTGATCTTGATGAAATCCCAATAGTTCATTTTTTCCCTTGCTTCCCTTGCCTTTTGCGTTGTTCCTAGGAAGACGTTGCTGTGGCTGAGGTCGAAGAGGTTGCTGCCTGTGTTCTCCTCAAGGATTTGGATGGATTCCTTTCACACATTGAGGTCCTTCATCCATTTTGAGTCTATTTTTGTGTGTGGTGTAAGGAAATGGTCCAATTTCATTTTTCTGCATGTGGCTGTCCAATTTTCCCAGCACCATTTATTGAAGAGGCTGTCTTTTTTCCATTGGACATTCTTTCCTGCTTTGTCGAAGATGAGTTGACTGTAGAGTTGAGGGTCTATTTCTGGGCTCTCTATCCTGTTCCATTGATCTATGTGTCTGTTTTTGTGCCAGTACCATGCTGTCTTGATGACGACAGCTTTGTAATAGAGCTTGAAGTCCGGAATTGTGATGCCACCAACGTTGGCATTCTTTTTCAATATCCCTTTGGCTATTCGAGGTCTTTTCTGGTTCCATATAAGTTTTAGCATTATTTGTTCCATTTCTTTGAAAAAGATGGATGGTACTTTGATAGGAATTGCATTAAATGTGTAGATTGCTTTAGGTAGCATAGACATTTTCACAATATTTATTCTTCCAATCCAGGAGCATGGAACATTTTTCCATTTCTTTGTGTCTTCCTCAATTTCTTTCATGAGTACTTTATAGTTTTCTGAGTATAGATTCTGTGTCTCTTTGGTTAGGTTTATTCCTAGGTATCTTATGGTTTTGGGTGCAATTGTAAATGGGATTGACTCTTTAATTTCTCTTTCTTCTGTCTTGCTGTTGGTGTAGAGAAATGCAACTGATTTCTGTGCATTGATTTTATATCCTGACACTTTACTGAATTCCTGTATAAGTTCTAGCAGTTTTGGAGTGGAGTCTTTTGGGTTTTCCACATATAGTATCATATCATCTGCGAAGAGTGATAATTTGACTTCTTCTTTGCCGATTTGGATGCCTTTAATTTCCTTTTGTTGTCTGATTGCTGAGGCTAGGACCTCTAGTACTATGTTGAATAGCAGTGGTGATAATGGACATCCCTGCCGTGTTCCTGACTTTAGCGGAAAAGCTTTCAGTTTTTCTCCATTGAGAATGATATTTGCGGTGGGTTTTTCATAGATGGCTTTGATGATATTGAGGTATGTGCCCTCTATCCGTATACTTTGAAGAGTTTTGTCCAGGAAGGGATGCTGTACTTTGTCAAATGCTTTTTCAGCATCTATTGAGAGTATCATATGGTTCTTGTTCTTTCTTTTATTGATGTGTTGTATCACATTGACTGATTTGCGGATGTTGAACCAACCTTGCAGCCCTGGAATAAATCCCACTTGGTCGTGGTGAATAATCCTTTTAATGTACTGTTGAACCCTATTGGCTAGTATTTTGTTGAGTATTTTCGCATCTGTGTTCATCAAGGATATTGGTCTATAGCTCTCTTTTTTGGAGGGATCCTTGTCTGGTTTTGGGATCAAGGTGATGCTGGCCTCATAAAATGAGTTTGGAAGTTTTCCTTCCATCTCCATTTTTTGGAACAGTTTCAGGAGAATAGGAATTAGTTCTTCTTTAAATGTTTGGTAGAATTCCCCCGGGAAGCCATCTGGCCCTGGGCTTTTGTTTGTTTGGAGATTTTTAATGATGGTTTCAATTTCCTTACTGGTTATGGGTCTGTTCAGGCTTTCTATTTCTCCCTGGTTCAGTTGTGGTAGTTTATATGATTCTAGGAATGCATCCATTTCTTCCAGATTGTCAAATTTATTGGCGTAGAGTTGCTCATAGTATGTTTTATAATAGTTTGTATTTCTTTGGTGTTAGTTGTGATCTCTCCTCTTCCATTCATGATTTTAGTTATTTGGGTCCTTTCTCTTTTCTTTTTGAGAAGTCGGGCCAGGGGTTTATCAATTTTATTAATTCTTTCAAAGAACCAGCTCCTAGTTTCGTTGATTTGTTCTATTGTTTTTTTTTGGTTTCTATTTCATTGATTTCTGCTAAGATCTTTATGATTTCTCTTCTCCTGCTGGGCTTAGGGTTTCTTTCTTGTTCTTTCTCCAGCTCCTTGAGCTGTAGGGTTAGGTTGTGTACCTGAGACCTTTCTTGTTTCTTGAGAAAGGCTTGTACCGCTATATATTTTCCTCTCAGGACTGCCTTTGTTGTGTCCCACAGATTTTGAACTGTTGTATTTTCATTATCATTTGTTTCCATGATTTTTTTCAATTCTTCTTTAATTTCCTGTTTGACCCATTCATTCTTTAGATGATGCTGTTTATTCTCCATGTATTTGGGTTCTTTCCAAACTTCCTTTTGTGGTTGAGTTCTAGCTTTAGAGCATTGTGGTCTGAAAATATGCAGGGAATGATCCCAATCTTTTGATACCGGTTGAGTCCTGACTTAGGACTGAGGATGTGATCTATTCTGGAGAATATTCCATGTGCACTAGAGAAGAATGTGTATTCTGTTGCTTTGGGATGAAATATTCTGAATATATCTGTGATGTCCATCTGGTCCAGTGTGTCGTTTAAGGCCTTTATTTCCTTGCTGATCTTTTGCTTGGATGATCTGTCCATTTCAGTGAGGGGAGTTTTAAAGTCCCCTACTATTATTGTATTATTGTTGATGTGTTTCTTTGATTTTGTTATTAATTGGTTTATATAGTTGGCTGCTCCCACGTTGGGGGCATAGATATTTAAAATTGTTAAATCTTCTTGTTGGACAGACCCTTTGAGTATGATATAGTGTCCTTCCTCATCTCTTATTATAGTCTTTGGCTTAAAATCTAATTGATCTGATATAAGGATTGCCACTCCTGCTTTCTTCTGATGTCCATTAGCATGGTAAATTCTTTTCCACCCCCTCACTTTAAATCTGGAGGTGTCTTCAGGCTTAAAATGAGTTTCTTGGAGGCAACATACAGATGGGTTTTGTTTTTTTATCCATTCTGATACCCTGTGTCTTTTGACAGGGGCATTTAGACCATTAACATTCAGGGTAACTATTGAGAGATATGAATTTAGTGGCATTGTATTGCCTGTAAAGTGACTGTTGCTGTATATGGTCTCTGTTCCTTTCTGATCTACCACTTGTAGGCTCTCTCTTTGCTTAGAGGACCCCTTTCAATATTTCCTGTAGAGCTGGTTTGGTGTTTGCAAATTCTTTCAGTTTTTGTTTGTCCTGGAAGCTTTTAATCTCTCCTTCTATTTTCAATGATAGCCTAGCTGGATATAGTATTCTTGGCTGCATGTTTTTCTCATTTAGTGCTCTGAAAATATCATGCCAGCTCTTTCTGGCCTGCCAGGTCTCTGTGGATAAGTCAGCTGCCAATCGAATATTTTTACCATTGTATGTTACAGACTTCTTTTCCCGGGCTGCTTTCAGGATTTTCTCTTTGTCACTGAGACTTGTAAATTTTACTATTAGGTGACGGGGTGTGGGCCTATTCTCATTGATTTTGAGGGGCGTTCTCTGAACCTCCTGAATTTTGATGCTCGTTCCCTTTGCCATATTGGGGAAATTCTCCCCAATAATTCTCTGCAGTATACCTTCTGCTCCCCTCTCTCTTTCTTCTTCTTCTGGAATCCCAATTATTCTAATGTTGTTTTGTCTTATGGTGTCACATCTCTCGAATTCTCCCCTCGTGGTCCAGTAGCTGTTTGTCCCTCTTTTGCTCAGCTTCTTTATTCTCTGTCATTTGGTCTTCTATATCACAAATTCTTTCTTCTGCCTCATTTATCCGAGCTGTGAGAGCCTCCATTTTTGATTGCACCTCATTAATAGCTTTTTTGATTTCAACTTGGTTAGATTTTAGTTCTTTTATTTCTCCAGAAAGGGCTTTTATATCTCTCGAGAGGGTTTCTCTAATATCTTCCATGCCTTTTTCGAGTCCGGCTAGAACCTTGAGAATTGTCATTCTGAACTCTAGATCTGACATATTACCAATGTCTGTATTGATTAGGTCCCTAGCCTTCGATACTGCCTCTTGTTCTTTTTTTTTGTGTTGAATTTTTCCGTCTTGTCATTTTGTCCAGATAAGAGTATATGAAGGGGCAAGTAAAATACTAAAAGGTTGGCAACAACCCCAGGAAAATATGCTTTAACCAAATTAGAAGAGATCCAAAATCGTGAGGGGGGAGAAAGGGGATAGAAAGAGGTTCAAAAAGGAAGAAAGAAAAAAAAATAGAAAAAAGAAAAAAAAAGAAAAGAAAAGAATTAAAAAAAAACACCTAAGAAAAATGTAAAAAAGAAAAAATATATATATTAGATAAACTACTAAAAAATCGTTAAAAAAGAAAAAGGTAACAGTTAAAAAAAAAATTTACCCGAAGGTGACAAAAAAAAAACAACAAAAAATGAAAAAGACAAAAATTAAATTAACTGCAAGACTAAAAAAAATCACAGGGAAAAAGCCATCAGTTTCGTGCTTGGCTTTCTCCTCCTCTGGAATTCTGCTGCTCTCCTTGGTATTGAAACCGCACTCCTTGGTAGGTGAACATGGTCTCGGCTGGATTTCTTGTTGATCTTCTGGGGGAGGGGCCTGTTGTAGTGATTCTCAAGTGTCTTTGCCCCAGGTGGAATTACACCGCCCTTACCCTGGGCCAGGGTGAGTAATCCGCTCGGGTTTGCTTTCAGGAGCTTTTGTTCCCTGAGCGCTTTCCGTAGAGTTCCGGAGGACGGGAATACAAATGGCGGCCTCCTGGTCTCCGGCCCAGAGGAGCCGAGAGCCCAGGGCCGCACTCCTCAGTGCGCCCTCAGAGAACAGTGCCCAGTTACTCCCGTCTGCCTGACCCCTGGGACTGGTTCAAGGTAACACTGAGCTGCGAGCTTACTGTCGGCTCTGTCTCTGTAGCCAGCTTTCCCATTCCAATACCCGCAAGCTCCGCAACACTCAGACATCCCCGATCCTTCTGTGACCCTGCGGGACCTGAGGCCACGCTGACCCCGCGTGGGCTTTGCTCCGGTTTAGCCTCTGGAGCGATGTCCCTCAGCGGAACAGACTTTTAAAAGTCCTGATTTTGTGCTCCGTTGCTCCGCCGCTTGCCGGGAACGGGCCCCTCCCCCCGGGGTCTGTCTTCCCGTCACTTTGGATTCACTTCTCCGCCGGTCCTACCTTTCAGAAAGTGGTTGATTTTCTGTTTCCAGAATTGCTGTTCTTCTTCTCTTCGGTCTGCCGATGGATTTTCAGGTGTTTGCAATCTTTAGATAAGCTATCTAGCTGATCTCCGGCTAGCTGAAGTAGTCTCAGTCTGCTACTTCTCTGCCATCTTGACTCCTCCCCTCTTTGGACAATTTTTAAAGATCAGTCTACTCTTTAAAAAAAAAAATGGAGACGCACTTCTTTAGTTCACATAAATTTCATTTTATTATATATAACCTCAGATAAATTTCAACAAATCATAATTTATCAAAATTATGTCTACTTAAAAATCTCATAGAAGAGTAAAACCATCAAAAATAAAAATAAACACACACAACACACACATCACCCATGTATTGGCAAATCACAATTGCTGTAACAATACATTAGGCATTCCACAGTTAAGAGCTATCAAAATTTCCATCAGTGACAAAAAGACTTGTATCCAAATGGACTGATTTTCCAGAATCCAAGAAAAAGTCTCCTAGAGTTTATTTAAAAATAAATATTTGAACAAATACTTCTTAAATTTAGGAAATTCAGAACACAAGAATTAAAGAATATTTGCAGTGCAGACTATATTCAATCCTTCCTTCAAAATATGCCTTTGAATACATAATTCTGTTTTCTCTATCTAAATTGAGCTCTCCTCCAAGGAAGTTTTCTAAAATGTGTGTCTCTGTGTGATAAATGTTCTAAGACCTAACATGCTTCATTGTATATTTACTGTGCTCTCAAATTTAATCAATAAGTTGGCTTGATGTATAATATCTAGTTTCAAATATCTTTTCCATTTATACAAACACCCAGCTGTCTCCTTTATATGCTATTACTATTGAGAATTCTGCTGTCAGAATTATTCTTGTACATTTTAGGTGATCTGTTCTTCTTTTGGGCATCATTTATACTCTTCCCTGTTTTTGATATTCTTAAAACTCACCATAATACATATGAGTGTTTTTTTGTGTGTGTGGTTTTTCTTTTGTTTTGTTTCTGATTTCTCATGTTTGGCATTCTTTTAAGTCTGGTATCATTCATATTTCTTTAATTCTCCAAAATTTATCTCAGTACTTATTTAAATATTTTCTTTATTTTTTTTTCTCTTCTGCTGCATTTGGGCAGAAGTCATTAATTTGTTTGTTTGTTTGTTTGTTTTTCCCAACTCATTTATTCATTTTACAGCTATATTCATCTTAGTCTCCATTTATTGTATTCTTTATTTCAACAATTGTCACTTAATTTCTTTGTATATGCATATCATTATTTTATCATATACTTTTAAGCTATTTTTTAGAAGTACAGTCATTCTTTTTTTTAAGATTTTATTTATTTATTTATTTGACAGAGAGAGATCACAAGTAGATGGAGAGGCAGGCAGAGAGAAAGAGAGAGAGAGAGAGAGAGAGAAGCAGACTCCCTGCTGAGCAGAGAGGGTGATGCGGGACTTGATCCCAGGACTCTGAGATCATGACCTGAGCTGAAGGCAGTAATTCATTGAGCCACCTAGGCGCCCCTAAGCTATTTTTTAAATTCCTGTTCCAATAAAACTTGGATTGCCATATAAAGTTAACCACATCATCTTTTTTAGGTAAGTAATTGTACTTTTTATGTGCATAGTTATTTTGGTCCATGAGTTCAGCTCCTCTTAGGATCATAAATCTCTGTAAAGTCTGGGTATGCTAGGATTTTCTAAGCAACAATAAAATACATTGAAACCTGGTAGCTTAATTATAATAATGTTTTCTTTCTCAATCATTCACAATAGCATTACATTCTGAGTAGCTTCCTTTTATTTTGCAGCTATAGTGTTTGGAAAAACTTGAATTGTGATATCACTTTGATAATGTGGATTAGTCAAGGTTTTTCAGAGAATCGGGAAGAGAAAAAAAGGAAGATATTCTCCAGGGCCAACTCTAGAAGTGACTATTAAAACATCTGTCCAAATCCAATTGAACAAAACTCAGCAATGCCATCTCCAATGAAATACAAAGAAGATTATATATAGTTCTGGGCACACACATCTCATTTGACCCAATGATGTGCATCAACGAAAGACTGAAGGCCAATCACCACTCCATGGGAGAGTTTAAAAATAAATTTACTAATGAGGCCAAGAATTCAGAATCACAAATACTTCAGAACTAATAATAATTGCCTTCACTTGATGTTATTCTATAAGGTAAATCCTACGATCAAGTTTCAATTTTAAATTCTTACAATTTTAAATTCTTAAATCCTTATGAAGAAGCATCATTTGGAGGGAGCAGTTTTCATAATTTATCATCCATCAGCCTTTTTTTTCAAGATTTTATTTATTTATTGGACACACAGAGAGAGAGAGAGAGAGAGAGAGAGAGATCACAAGTAAGCAGAGAGGCAGGCAAGCAGGGAGGGAAGCAGGCTTCCTTTTGAGCAGAGACCAATGTGGGGCTGGATCCCAGGACCCTGAGACCATGACTTGAGATGAAGGCAGAGGCTTAACCCACCACCCACGTGATGAGAGAGCCACTCAGGTGCCCCTCATCCATCAGCCTTAATTGTTTGGAGGAAATTGTGTGGAGGAATAATGCCTTAGGGAGTTAATCTCTCTAAAGAATTTTCAAGTCTTTACCCCTTCAAGGTTTTTGCACAGTTCTGAGAGCCTCTAAACATCCAGCTGATTTCTACAGTGACAGGCCTGTTAAAACCTGTCCTCAAACCAGGAATAGAGCTTGAAACATACCAGTCAAGAGCAACTTTGAGTCTTTTAAGGAATTTATCATCATTTCTTTGTTTTTGGTTAATATCTGAAATAGTTCTATATGACACTTGCATAATTTCTCCAGAGCTGACTTTGAAGGAGGCATTCTGTTCCAGCTAGTTCCATATTTTGGCAAGAGCTATAATTCTATATTAAAAAAACATATTTTAGAGCTCCTGGGTGACTCAGTGGGTTAAAATCTCTGCCTTCGGCTCAGGTCATGATTCCAGGTTCCTGGGATTGAGTCCCACAATGGGCTCTCTTCTCAGCAGGGAGCCTGCTTCCATTCCTCTCTCTCTGCCTGCCTCTCTGCCTACCTGTTATCTCTGTCAAATAAATAAATAAAATTTTTAAAAAATATATTTTATACCAGTTATTCATGTTTATTAACTAAGATATCACAATACAAATAATACAAACAGTTTCTCTTTATTAATACCTTCAACCAAGATCAAAAAAATATGTCATATTTTCTCCAAAATTTTATATCATCTGATAGGTAAGATATATATAAAATTACATTTAAAGTTTTAAATATATCAGCAAATATTTTCATTTAAATGCAAATTCGGAAAAAACCTACTTTTCCAAACACGACTTTTTATCCTATATTTTTTTAATTTTGTTGACAACGGATAAAATGTTTAGCGAGACTATAAATGTTAGATCGAAAAAATGATTAATAGATGTAGGTTCAAATTATTATGTTCCATTAAAAATGATTTAGTCTTTGATGAACATCTGTTTGGTACTATGTTGTATCCAGATATAGTAAATTAATGACATATATAAAATTATAGGGAAATGACACCTTCCGTTCCATCATGAGTAGAGCTTTTAAAATGCTATTTGTCACAACCTGTCATCTTGTCATTATGTAGCATTATGTAGCATTTAAAAAATGTATACTCGGGGCACCTGGGTGGCTCAGTGGGTTAAGCCACTGCCTTCGGCTCAAGTCATGATTTCGGGGTCCTGGGATCGAGTCCCGCATCAGGCTCTCTGCTCAGCGGGGAGCCTGCTTCCCCCTCTGTCTGCCTGCCTCTCAGTCTACTTGTGATTTCTCTCTGTCAAATAAATAAGTAAAATCTTTTAAAAAAAATGTATACTCTTCACTTCGAAGTCTTTTAGAAATCTAAAATATGACTTTCTATGGTTTGTGTCTCCATATTCCTTTATAGCCAGTTTGAACAAATCCACATGCTTTGATTCAAAGGTTATAAATTCCTCTTATTTGGAAAAATAATGTTTATTTTTGTTCTCTCACCCTTAACAGGTGGTTTCATTTTAGCACACTTCAGAGTTATAATTTCATGCTTATTAAAAACATTTATTATGATCTGCATAGATGAATGAAACTTATATTTTATTAAATTATTTGACAAAAAATCTGTTATTTTAAAAAATGTATTTCCTTTGAAGGGTTATTTTAGAGCGTTCAGAGAGGATCTAGGAGTGTGGTATTATGCAGGTTTAAGTAGGTATGAAATGGTTATTTATATGATTGTTTCTTTAAGGCTTATGTATATTGTCCATTATATGCTATAAAATATTTTGAAAGTAAATTTAAGGTATGTTTTACATAGTTTATTTTTTGGAAAAAAATATTGAAATGACTTATGAAATTCAGTATACTCTCAACATTAATTTATTCTGAAATTTACCAATTGTCTATTGAACCTATTATATGGCAGATATTACTTCAGACTCCACTGGTAAATGAAATATTTGGCTTTGTAGAACTTTTATTTTAATGGGTGAGACAATTAAAAGCTATAAACCTTAATAAGAATTGCATAGTGCATTCAAAAATGATGAATACAATGGGGACAAAGAAAAATTAGATCAGGGTGAGAAAAATCAAGGTTGCTAGGCAGGGGATGGGGAGCTAAAAGTTTTAATAGGAAGGTCAGGGTAGTTACAATGAAGCTGACAATTGAACAAAGGTATGGAAAGGTGATGAATTTGCCCAGAACTATCAGCAATAAGGTCACTCCAGACAAAGGAATTGGCTATCTTGAAGGCCATAAGGTTGGATCATGCCTGGCATATCTGAGGAATAGCAAGGAGGCCACTGTGAGTGACTGAAGAGTAGCAGGGAAAGAGGTCACAGAGGTTAAATGAGTGGCTAGATCATGTAAAAGCTTAGAAGTCATTGTAAAACTCTGGCTTTTATATTTGGAAACTTACTGTGTGATAGAATTTCTGCTAATAACTGAGAGTTCAATGTCCATAAAATTTCAAGGATTCTTATTCTAGTAAGACAGAATAAAGAAAAAGAGTTCATATTTTCACATGGTGTAACAAATGCTCGGAGATCCAAGTGTAGGAAGCTATGGGAGCACAGAAGAAGGCACTAAAATCACACCCATATATTTGATTACTGTAACTATATATAAATTTGTATTTTCTAGATTTTTTATAGTCATGGAATTACACAGTATATACTATTCATTGCCTGGCTTTTCTTTTCTCAGCATCATTACTTTGAGAATCTCCAATTGTAAATAGTTCATTTTGATGTTGAATAGTAATCTCTTTAATGAATAGATCATAATTTGTCTTTGCTCTATTGATGGACATTGATGAACATTTCCACGGTTTTCAATTCTTAAAAATAAAGCTGCTATGAAATTCATATACAAGTCCTTGTATGAACATAGGGTTTGTTTCTCTTGGTTAAATGCCTAGAAGTAAAATGGCCACATATTTTGCATTTAAAAAAATTTTCAAACTATTTTCCAAAGTGGTTGTATCATGATATATGCCAACAACAGTTTAGATTTTTTGTTGCTTCTCAATCTAGCTCAGACGAAGTACAATTAGCCTTTATAATTTTAGCCATTCTAATAGATATGTAAGCATGTCTCATTATGATTTTAATTTGTATTTCTTTAATGTCTAAATGTTGAGAAATTTGTCATGTGCTTATAAGCCATCCATATACTTTTGGTGACATGTCTCTTCCATTATTTTCTTCACATGTAAAATTGGATACTCTGTTTGGTTATTAGTAAGGTTTTTTATTTTTATTCACTTTTTAATAATCAGAGTAGATGTCCATTATCAGATATATAATTTGCAAATCCCTTCTCCATCTTTACGGTTTCTCAATGGAGCTTTGATAGCTGTGTCTTTCAAGAAATATGCTACTTCTTTCCTGGTACACGGAGGTATGACTAGAACATTATCAATGTTGACCTTTGCAAAGAAAATTATGGCTTAAGGTATATGTAGTCTGCAGTTGTTGGGAGTGTTCTGTAATATCAAGCATATCTAGTTAGTTGATAATTTTGTTCAAGTCTTACATATCTTACCAATTTGATGACCATTTGTCTATATAATCTTAAAATAAAGGTGTTGAAATTTTTTTCCATTTCTCTTCTAAGGTAGAAGTTATGGTTTTTGTTCTTAGTTTTTCCCTATATATCCCCAAATCTGTTATTAAGTATTAAAAGTCAAGAATTATTATACTCCCTGATGAATTCATCCTTTTACTCTTCTGTAATTTTGACTTGATCTTTATGTCTGATAATGAAATTTGCTTTAAAATCACTTTTCATTATCTTGATATAACCACCAAAGTTATAGTGTGATTAGTGTTAACAAAGCATATTTTTTCTTTTACTTTTTAAAGCACTTCTGTATTTAATCCTGACAAAGAAACAAAACAGCTTTTTAACTCTGGAAGCATCTTTCTAAATTATATATATATATATATATATATATATATATATATATATATGAAGCAGTAACAATTTTTGTTAAGGGACCTAAACTGAAAATAGGCTTAGAACTTTATTTATTTATTTAGTAAATGATTTTATTTTGTTTATTTGACAGCAAGAGAGAGAGAGAGAGAGAGGAATCGCACAAGCAGGGTGAATCACGTGCAAAGGGAGAGAAAGAAGCAAGCTCCTTGGGGTGCAAGTAGTCCCATGCAGGGCTGGATCCCTGTACACTGGGATTATGACCTCAACTAAAGGCAAACATCTGCTTAAACAACTGAGTCATCCTGGCACCCCTAGAAATTAAAAAAAAAGACCTTTTAAAAACATTTTCTTTCTTTTTTTTTAATATTTTATTTATTTGACAGACAGAGAGACAGGAAGAGGAACTATAAGCAGGACAGAGGTAAAGGGAGAAGCAGGTTTCCCACTGAGCAGAAAGCCTGATGTGGGGCTCCATCCCAGGACCCTGGGATCATGACCTGAAAAGAAGGAACACTTATGGAGAAGCCACCCAGACACCTCTTTTCTTTGTTTTTAATATATGACAACTGATGCTTCCCAGCCACGAAAAGCATATTACCCATTGATTAAATCTTTGATAACAACCTATTTAAAAAGGTGTGTAAATATATACTTACTCAGATTTATACACTTTGTGTTTTCTTCATAGTTTGTGGCTGGACCCCATGGTCACAACACTGCTTCCAGTCTTTGCCTTCCCATCTTTTGATACCAGGTAAAGCAAATTAGTATCAAAATTAATAAGCCCTTGGCACCATATCTCTGGAGCAGGGGTTGCTCTTAGCCATGGCCCAGAGCAGTTGACCTCCCCTCGCTAGTGCTATAGCCCCAAGGACTAGGTCCCTGCCACCAGAACTCAGTCTTACATGTTATGCTAAGCAGACAAAACCAAAACAGGAAAGCTCCAGCAGTTTTCACTGGCATGCCTCATCTCCCACTCCCTCGACGTCCAGGCAGTACCAGATGACAGGGAGGGGTCTTGGTCCAACATATGGGAGGGAAGGAAGTAGCCACAAGCAAGTACCTGCCTCTCTGTTCCTTTCTTTCATGAGCAGGTTGAAAGGAGGAGAAAGAGGAAGGGGAAGAGAGGTGAACTTCAAGGGGTGAAGGCCTCAGGTAGGCAGCTGGCTCCTGCCAGTAGGAAAGGGACAAAGGAGAAGGCAGTGAGTCTTGCAGGGAGAGTGGGGGGTAAGGGTTACAGCTTATGATGGAATCTGGACAGGAGTAATAGGGATTCTAGTCATTCGAGTCCATCATTGGCAAGCTGGGCTGGGTGTCAGGGCAGATAGGCCTCCCTGGGCAACAGCTCATGAGAGAAGGTGGAATTCTTCTCTGAGGAGCAGGTGGAGCTTTGGGTGTTGGGAAAGCATAGACAGTATTGTTCCAGGGCCAAGGATAGGTTTAGGTACTCCTGGTTGGAGGTCAAGGCCACAGTATGATCCAGGTCTTCTACCAGCAGCTTGAAGGTACCACATGCCAGCCACCCCTCATTATTGTGTATAACTCTCTGGTGCACTTATTGGCTTATCCATCAAATGACTCCTTTGGCAGCTTGAAAACCACCTCCACAGGCACTCCAGGGTATGGGAGGCTTCCAGAGTGAAGATTTCGCACAGGATCACCCCAAAAGACCAGAAGTCACTCTGGTGGATGTAGATCTGGTCAAACATGGACTTAGGGACCATCCTCTTCACAGGCAGTCCATGTTGGTTGTCTTTTTATAGTATTTGATGTGGTGATATCTCTGGCAAGGCTGAAGTCTGAGATCTTCATCATGTTGTCCTTTGACACCAGCACTTCCCTGGTGGCCAGGTCTTGGTGTATGCACTCTTGGAGGCAAGGTACTCCATGCCTCAGGCTACCTGGTAGGCACAGGATACCAGGTCCTTGGAGGAGAGTTGCTCTGCTGCATTGTGGCTGATATTGTAACAGTACTCCAGGTCAGGAGGCCTCTGAGCCTGCAGGTACTCCTGTATGTTGTCTTTGGAGGCATACTCCATGATAGTGTACAAAGGACTGTCCTATATGCAGGACCCAGCAGGTTGATGGTGTCCTTGTGCTTTCCAATCATCTTCATCATCTCCATTTCTGAGATTAGGGTTACAGGTCTTTCTCTGTTGCATCTGACTTCAACATCTTCACAGACACTTTAAATGGTTGGATTTGTCTTTGTCCAGCCCAATGGCCTCCTCCAACAACACCTGCCCAAAGTAGGCCTGTCTTAGGGGTCTGCCTAAACTGCCTACAACCAGCCTGTCTCAAGGCAGTTATGAACTCTAGATTATCCTCAAAAACAAGATAAAAATTCTCTTCACAAGGTCTCTGTCACAGGTCTAATTTTCTTATCTTTCATCATTTATCTTTTTTCTAATTCTTATTTTCAGTATAGTTTATTTTGCTTCCAGGTGTTTCCCCTGTTTTCTGTATGCTGTTTCATAGGGAAGAATTATCCTGTCATAAAATTTTTTCTTGAGAATTCATTATATCTCTCAGTTAAAATGAGTTCTTTTATGGTATTGATTCATTTGAGTTTTCTCAAAATGGGAAGAATTTTCAAAATGGTGTTTTCCTCAATGTTCAGAGTATGTCTTAGCCTCATCTTTACTCTTTTTGAAATTCACTTTTCCAATTCTTGCCCCTCTTTTTATCTTTTTAATTTAAAATGTTTTATTTTTACTATTTTTTTTATTTGAGTATAGTTGATATTCAGTGTTACATTGGTTTCAGTTTTTCAATATCTCCATACATTATTCTATGATCACTACAAATATAGCCACCATCTGTCACAATATAACACTATTATAATATCATTGACTATATTCTCTACACTGTCCCATATCTCTTTTTAAAATCTCTGATTTTTATGTTTCTGTTATTCCAATTTTCGACCATCATTTTACTTGGTTACTTTAATAAAATATGCCTGATTACACACTCTTCGCTGAAAACCATAGCATTGGATTTATAGTAGTCTTCTTCTTCTTCTTTTTTTTAATTAAAATATAATGTATTATTAGCCCCAGGGGTACAGGTGTGTGAATAGCCAGGTTTACACACTTCACAGCACTCACCACAGCACATACCCTCTCCAATGTTCATAACCCCACCACCCTCTCCCTACCCTCCCCACCCACCCGGCAACTCTCAGTTTGTTTTGTGAGATTAAGAGTCTCTTATGGTTTGTCTCCCTCCTGATCCCATCTTGTTTCATTAACTCTTTTCCTGTCCCCCAAACCCCCCACATTGCACCTCCATTTCCTCATATCAGGGAGATCATATGATAGTGTCTTTCTCTGATTGACTTATTTTGCTAAGCATAATACCCTCTAGTTCCATCCATGTTATTGCAGATGGCAAGATTTCATTTCTTTTGATGGCTGCATAGTATTTCATTATATATATATACATATATATGTATATATATATATATATATATATATATATATATATCATTCATTTGTTGATGAACATCTAGGTTCTTTCCATAGTTTGGCTATTGTGGACATTGCTGCTATAAACATTTGGTGCATGTGCCCCTTTGGATCATATAGTAATCTTCTTTATCTCTATCAGAAGCTCAGGAAGCTTTATTTATTTATTTACTCACATAAACAAATGATCCAACACAACGGTTTTTGATGTTCAAATGTATTATAATGTCTTTCAGCTTAACACTATGCTTACTGTTTTCTTTCACTGTCTGACTAAATCCTCATCATCACTATGCCATTTAATCAGAAAGAACATTTGAACTCAGAGTTCTCTCCATATCAGGGAATGAAGACTCCACCTTTCTGTTTGTGCAGGTAAAATAAATATTGATATTGTCTGTCCTGCACATACCCCATCCTGTTAACCAGAATATTCACCATCAAAATATATACAAAATAAAAACCATACCTCACCACTTCTATTACCACCCAGCATGCTAAAAACACCATCATATGTTCCGGAATTATTGACTTGATTGATAACCCCACTTCCACACATACTGCACTCCTTTCTCCCTGCAAATTTATTTTGGTACAGCAACTTAACCTAAAAATTAAGTCAGATGATTTTATTCTGCTGTTGAAAATCTTTTGGTATCTTCCCCTTTCATATTAAATAAAAACTAAAGGCATTTCAATGTACTAGAAGGTCATACATCAATACGTTCTTCCTCTCTCCACCACTATGTACTCCTCATTGGCCTCCTTGCTTTTCCTCAAAAGTAACAGACAAGCTGTTCACACAAAGTCTATATACTTACTTGCTCTGCCTAGAGCAATCTTTTCCTTTAATATTTGTATAACACCCTCCTTCACTTCCTGGGTCTTTGTGCAAATAACATCTCATAAGTGAGATATAACCACCCATACAAAATAAAACTAAATTTCATCCCAGCATTCTCCAGTGGCTTTTACCTTTCTTGTATTTCTTTGTAACACTTATCACCATCAACCATCAATCATTATTCTATTACTGGTTTATTTTCTTATTTGAGACAGAGAGAGAGAGAGAATTGGGAGGGAGTGCAGAGGAAGAAGAAAACACCCCACTGCCTAGAAAGCCTGCTGGGGAGTTACATCCCAGGACCCTGAGATCATGACCCAAGCCAAAGGCAGTCACTCAATGCACTGAGCCACCAAGGTGCCCCTCTATTATTGGTTTATTTCACTATTATATTTCAAAAGAATGTAAGCTCTTTGTGGTCAGGTAATTTATGTTTTATTAATTGAATTATTCTAAGAAAGGTAGCTGGCAGATTGTAAGGGCTCACTATTTTGTTGTTATTATTGGGCTCCTTTATGGGCTTTACCTCTTACACTAGAAGTCTATCCTTCAGATGTAAGCAATAAGAATAGAGCCCTACTGCCTGTTCAAATGAGTAAAAAGCCTGTATTAAGTGCATATTTTAAAAGCTCAATGAATGGCTTAATAGTTGTATATAGAGGGAAAGGGAACACATTTTCCACAGTTTAGAAATGGAGTTCTTTTATAGAGTTCTTGTACAAGCATACACTATTGTACGACAATGGGCAGTTGTACATTACAATTATACAAACACTTTGGTAATTTATATCCTTTTTTGTAATTCATGACTGGATCATTTAATTCCTTAGGAGCATTATAGCATTTCAACTTTTCATGTTCAATAAACTTATTGGGGTTGCTACCTTTTTTATTCAAATGGAGTAATAGTCATGATTTAATATAAATAAAGTGTTATTGATTGTGTTGTTTTCTAGGAATGAGTCACACATGCTAGTTTAAAAGTTTTGTTAAATTCCCAAGTCTGTCACCGATAAAAGCCTTTTGTAGATTAGTAACTTGATACAAAACAGAAAAGTTATGTAACACTCAATTGTTATACTATCTATGTTTCCATCTTGCATTGTAAAAACACCCATCTTAACTCTATTTAAGACAAATCATTGCCAGATGGCTTTGTCACATTGATTGCATGATATGAAATCTAGTATAACTAAAAGTTTTTTGTTTTAGTAGCATATAAATCAATTTAGAAAAATACATGTATTTGAATATAAGATAAAGTTTTAAATTATTTGGCAATGGTAAACTAAACTTTTTTTGTAAATTTTTATTTTCTAAAATTTCATTGAGATCTTTTGCAATAAGAAACAAGTTACAAAAAAATAAGATTTATTTACCCCAATTCAAAATTATTAGGAATATAATCATAGAGGTTGAAGTATTTAAAATATTGAACCCAAAATATTTTCTTAGGTAAATTCCTGAATGCTGAGCATTCACTGTTAAAATATACTAATACTATTGATAGACTGGTAGAAGCCTAAAATCAAATATTTATTAAATATTTATATCCATATCCTTTCATGGCTTGGTAATTCATTTCTCTAGCATTAAATAATATTCCATTGTTTGCATGTACTACACTTTATTTGACCTTTCACCTATGGAAGGATATCTTGGTTGCTTTCAAGTTTTTGTCAGTTATGAATAAAACTACTATAGACATCTTTGTGGGTATAGTTTTCATTTTCTTTGGGTAAATACCAAGAGCTGCTACTGCTGAATCATATGGCAAGAATATGTTTAGTTTTGTAAGAAACTGCCAAGTTGTTTTCCATTCTTTATTCTCAATAGACATGGAAGAACATTCCTGTTGCTCCACATCCTCACCAACACTTAGTGTTCTGTTTTCAGTGTTCTGGATTCTGGGTATGTACTGATGTCTCTTTTGTGTTTTAATTTGCATTTTCCTGATGACATAGGATGTGAAGCATCCTTTTATATGCTTATTTGCCATCTGTAATATTTTCTTTTGTGCGGTATCTGCTAAGGTCTTTGGCTCATTTTTAATCAGGTTTTTCCCCCATTGTTGAGTTTTAAGGGGTCTTTGTGTATTTTTGATTAACAGTCCTTTGCCAGATGTGTATTTTGCAAATTTTTTCTCATAGTGTGTGCTTTGCCTTTTCATTCTCTTGGCATTGTGTTTCACAGAGTAGACATTTTTATATTCAGTGCTTGTGCTTTTGTAGCTAAAGTTATCGACAAAACCAAGGTCATTTAAATTTTCTTCTATATTACCTTCTACATTTTTCATGTTTAGGTTTATAATCCAATCTGAGTTAATTTTTGTGAAGAGTGTATGATATCTGCCTGGATTTATTTTATTTTATTATTTTATTTTATTTTTATTTTATATTTTTACATTTAGCTTCACCATTACTCCAGAACCATTTGTTTAAAAGATTGTATTTTGCTCTCTTGTATTGCTTTTGCTTTTATATTAAATATAAAATATGATTGATAATATACATTCTGTTCCTTTAATCTAGTCTTTCTGTGGTATTACAATATCTTGCTTACAATTATCTTTATGGTAAACTTTTTTTTAAGATTTTATTTATTTATTTGACAGAGAGAGAGATCACAAATAGGCAGAGAGACAGACAGACAGAGAGATGAGGAGAAGCAGGCTCCCTGCTGAGCAGAGAGCCCAATACGGGACTCGATCCCAGGCCCCTGGGATCATGACCTGAGCCAATGGCAGAGGCTTAACCCACTGAGCCACCCAGGTGCCCCATCGTTATGGTAAACTTTGAAGTCAGTCCTCAGACTTTGTTCTCCTTCTACACTATGTTGACTATTGTGTCTTTGCCTCTCCATATAAACTTTAAAAGAAGTTTGTTAATATTAAAAAAAAAGAACTTGCTGGAATGCATTAATTGTATAGATAAACTTGGAAACCAGTGACCTCTTGAGCTTAGCAGGAGATAAACCATGGACATCAGTTGTCACAGTGATGCCTCTGGCAGAACCTATTGCAAATCCCTAGGCAAAATGAGACCTCAAGGATCTGAGAGAATGTCTAAGAAGTACTTGATACATCCCTTGGGTATGGTTTATTGAAGTGTCCACTTGTCTGAAAGCTGGGGAATCTAGATAAGGGAGGGAAAATTAGTTATGATAAAACATATCAAGAAACATCAATAAATTTTGTAAAACTAATTGTCATGGCTCATATACAATATGACCAACAGAGGGTCCATCAGAAGGAAAGCACCAGTTATGTTTATTGTGAATTTTTTATTCAAAATAAAGCAATGTGAGGGGAAGATACAATGAGAAAATTACCACTTTTTAAGTGGTAAACTTCTTACAAAATGGAATAGATTTTATATTCTAAGAAGTATATTGAAAAGTAAAACATTAAAAAATAAAATTTTAATTAAAAAAATTATGATATTTAAAAAAAAGGTTAAAAATAGCAAAACCATTTTTCTTATAACTGGAAAATACATTCTATATATATCTATCAAAAATAACTTGTCATCGGGGCGCCTGGGTGGCTCAGTGGGTTAAAGCCTCTGCCTTCAGCTCAGGTCATGATCCCAGGGTCCTGGGATAGAGTCCCACATTGGGCTCTCAGCTCAGCAGGGAACCTGCTTCCTCCTCTCTCTCTGCCTGACTCTGCCTACTTGTTATCTCTGTCAAATAAATAAATAAAATCTTTTATTAAAAAAAATAATAACTTGTCATGCCTGGAATCAAGAGAATATGAAAAAAAATAATATCTGAGGACAATACTTCTGCCATGTTTTGATCCTTGTTAATATTTTTAACAGTCAGGCAACTTTTAGCTTTACTTAAATACCTGCTAAGATACCAGCAGTGCCTTTTGGAGCCCTATGACTATAAAAATTAATTGCAAATATTCAAAATGTTTACTATGGTGTCACTATTTAGGGCCACCACCAAGTATGTTTCAGAAGTAAGCATAACTGTTACTCTTCCGTAAGGCAAAAGGGCACGTTTTCAGGCGTTCCATCTGCTGTACCAGGAGGTGAATCAGGTAATGAGTTTTGTCTATAAAATAATTCACTTTTCAATCTATCATTCCTCATTCCACATTACAATAAGTAAAACTAGGAGGAGACTAAAACAAACAAAAAACTACAACTACAACAACCAGCTTTTCCTTCAGTGGAAAAGTAAATATAACCTTATGAGTAGCCTGAAATTTATTTTTAAATATTTTTAAGATAAACGTTTTTGCTAGAAAACCATATATTTTATATTACTAAGAAATAACAGGTGAAGTTTTATTAACTTCTAAAAAGTCTAGTTACTTTTATTTATCTACTAACTCATCTCTTTATGAAGTAGAACATGATCACACCTATTGTATCTACCCAAGTTTGTATGCTTTGGTTATTTTATGTTTGCGATTTCCTTGCTTAATTTTTACAATATTTGATACATAATAGTATCTTTAAGTCCATCTATGGTTTCACAGAATTGGTTTGAACTTCATAAAAATGTACCATACTTTTTGCACTGTCCTTGTTTTACTTCTCTATTAACTTCCCAAGATTTATTCACTTTAGAGTGTGTAGCTATCATTTATTTTTATTCCTCCATAATGCTATGTTTACAAATTTGTATTTATCTGTACTTTTAAAAATATCTTAATTATATACCATTTCTCATCTCACGTAACACTCATGTTACTTCTGCACTTATCAGATATTATGTAACTGAAAACCACAACTCAGCAACAATATAACACCATTTTTCAAAATTAAATGGCTTACCAGAATTCTTTAATTCTATCCTTTATGTGTATTAGATGGCCCTTTATTCTGGTATTTGGCATTGTTCATATGGAGGAAAGCTTATAATTTGATATTCCATAAATAGAAGGATTTATTATGATTGATTAATTATTTTCATTTAGAATGCCTAGAATATGGTTGATTTAATATTTCTATCTTACTCTCTGCCTGGAACATAGTGCCATCTATGTAATAGCCACTAAAATATTCAGTTAATTACCTAGACTTTAAATTGCATATTAATAGGAATAACATACAGAACTCTTCTCAGATTGGGACACCTGGGTGGCTCAGTCAGTTAAACGCCTGAGCCTTTAGCTCAGGTCATGATCTTGGGGTCCTGGGACTGAGTTCTGCAACAGATTCCCTGCTTAGCCGGGAGTTTGCTTCTCCCTCACCCTGCTGCTCGCCCTGCTTGTGCTCTCTCCCACTCTCTCTCTTACAAATAAATAAAATTAAAAAAATAAATTCTTCTCAGATAGCTACTATAGAATATCGTCTTTGTATTCATTCAAGGGAAAGTGCCATATAATAATGAAATTCAGACTACTTCAAGTTCTTTTTTTAACCAGTAAGAAATTACTGGAAACAAGCCAAAAATGTCTTCAATGAATTAAAGAAATAGATTGATTTTCAATATCTTAATGTTTCTAAAATAAATTGCAAGATTTTTATACTAGATATCAGTGTAAATATTCATTATACAAGGATATTCTAAAAATAAACCTGAGAAAACTACTTGACATATATGATGACAAAAACAAGTTTGACAAAAGATAGTTTGGGTAAAACTTACAACAGCTACCACCTGAAACTCTTGTTCTATAATTTAATTATTTTAATTTACAAAAATACAAAAATAATATATCAGAGTAAGTATATTGATAGCTTTGAAGGTATGCTCTGGTTGTGCACTATTTACTATTTAAAGGGGAATCAAATATGTGATGCTTATGGTGTGATGATATTAAAATTCAACAAGTTCAGAAGCATACGAGGAATAGAATAAAGACAAAAGATGACCCTTACTTATCCTAAAGATAGAGAATAATATATATGTGCTAGTTGGGGAGAGAATCCAGTCAGTAGATGGAGTATGTGGTAGTGGAAAAAAAAAAAAGACACAACATTTGGTTGAAACTTTAGCAATATATTTAACAAAGTGAAATTGTGTGTTAATAGCCTTGAATAAAATCCAAAAAATATTTTCAATTCATTGAAGGTTATTTAGGAAAAACTTGAAAAATACAACTTGATAAGGATTCCAATAAAAGATTCATAAGCAATACAAGTTTCAGAATTTTCAGTATATTTTCCCTAAAGAGCCATTTGATTTAAATTAAAAAGAATTCTATTTACCTGCCACTTAAATAAGAGGAAATTATTTGGTTTTGTAATAAGTCAAAAACTAAATTAACATATCTTTAGAAAACAGACATGCACACTAATTTAAAAATAATAGTGCTTAATCTGTTCAGCAAATATTTGTAAAATTCCTTGCCGTTAGCTAGCTCTGGAGTTCTGCTAGGTGAGTAAGGCCATGTATGTTACTGCTCAGAGTACTGACGCAAAGCAATTGTCTCCTTCACATCCATTTTTTGCTGTTGATATGTCATGCTATGTTGTTTAGAGATACATAGATGGCCCTACATGAAGGCCTTTTTTGTGTGTATATGGGTGACTGTGATTTAACTTTCAAATAAGATGGCTCCTGACTTACAATGATTCAACTTATGATATATTTTGCAATGATGTGAAAGTGAAAGTGATTCAGTAGAAACTGTACTTTGAATTTTGAATTCGGGTCTTTATAAAAAGGGCCAGTGACATGTGTTATGGTGCCGTCTTGTGATGCTGGGCAGGGGCAGTGAGCCACAGCTCCCAGTCAGCTAGAAGATTAAAGGGGTGAACACCTGATATACTTACAACCATTCTATATATAACCATTCTTCTTTTTTTTTAGTGTAATATTTAATAAATTGCGTTGATATTTGATACGTTGTTATAAAATAGGCTTTGCATAAGATGATTTTGCCCAAATGCAGGCAAATGTAAGTGTTCTGAGTATGTTTAAATAAGGTTAAGGTAAGCTATGATATTTGACAGTTTAGGGGTATTAAATGAAAATGCATTTAATGCATTTTCAATTTTTTATGTGTTTCTCTGTACATAGTCCCCTTGTAAGCTGAGGAACATCTCTATATGTATATGTAGCCTTGGTATGGCTTACATATTATTGGCATGAAACATCTAGAACAGCACGTGTGCCATATAATTGTCTACAACATCAAACAAGTTTCTGGAAAACTTGTGCCAAAGGGGTTATATCTTTAAGGATTCTTATTTCAGAAGGGCTCTCTCAAACGTAAGATTTTTCAGAAGTTAAGTGAAAATCTGACCAAACTAAACATTTTTCCATTTTCCATAGTGAGCAAAGATAGCTAAAATCTATCTGCCATTTTCAACACTGTACTCAACGATTGAAATTCTAATTTAAGAACAGATTATTTATATCAAAACCACATGTTGGCCTAATCTTATACAATATTCATAAATCTCACTCAGAGCCTTGGACACTTTTATTTGTTGAGTCTATATGGTACTACGGACATTCATCTTTTTTTGACCTCATAGCTTCATGTATGTCTATACTTTTGAAAATATATGCATCATAGTTCCATTGTAAAATGTCTGGGTTATAAAATGTGCTATGCTATTAAAATGGTAATAAGAACATACAAATTACCTGATGTAATGAACTGGACCAGATTGCCAGATATCACATTTCATACCAGAAAGATTCAGTGGTAAGTTTTAAAATGGCCAGCTATACTTCGACTGAATTATAACTCATTTAACTTCTTTCTTTGTGTACAGTATTATACATTAGTCAGTATTATAGTAAATAAGTACTTTGGACAGATGTAAATATGCTGTAATAAAAAGTGTTTTTCTTCTTTCTTTTAGTCCTTTTAACTTGTAAGACTAGCCACAAATACCATGCCTCCCCCAAAATAATTTGCAATCCAAATTTATCTCTAAATGAATTTATTGCACAGAAAAAAATATATATATATATATACATTTACAGTAGACATGTTCAAAAATAGTTACACAACAGCAGGGCCCTAAATGTAAGCAGTATAGTTGTTTTGTTTTGTTTTTTTCTTTAAAAAAAAAAAGAGGTTATGTGAAATATTGGAATTTTATTTCCAGGCCTAGTATTTCAAGACAGTTAACTACACTTACGGTGTCAACAGCCTCTTGTTGGCAGTATGATTTTATTGGCTCCATGGAATAACAGCAAGAATTTACTATTGCTTCTTTCTTTTATGACACACACACACACACACACACACACACACAAAATTGACACATTTGCTCAAGACCAACCAGAATCATTGTAACCTATCAAAATTGATGGGAGGCCTTCACTGGGTTTTCACAATTCATTGCAGACAATCTGATACTCCCATTAGGATAAAGGAGAGAAGAGTCATAATCAGGGAAGAAAGCTGGATTAATACTTGTAATTATCATTGAATTATTTGGTCTGCTATAGGATTATTATTATTAGTGTCATTTGATAATTTTCTCTCATTTTATTAAACACAACTGTGAGTAATTACCCTACCTAATATTTCTCTGTATTGGCTGACTAGCTAGCAAACATTCATGAAAATATCCATTAGCCACACATATGAAATGCTGCATTATGATGCTGTTGAATCAGAACATACCACTACCTGATCCTGTAGCTCTTTGAAATAAAATTTTGAAATAAAATTCCAAATCAATTAATTATATGTTTCTTGGATTCTTCCCATACAATTAGAAAATTTATAATAGAGTCCATGAACATTATTAGTTTTACCATTTTAAACCAGCAATCACACACTGATTTTTACAACAAAAGCAGAAATATAAACACACACATTTGGATCAGTTTTCTGTTAGTCTGTCCGGACTTCAAAATCCTATTCCTCATGATAATGCACACCAAAGTTCTGGATTAAACAAGAAATTAGCTGGCACCTGATTTTTTTTTCTGTTAAGTCAATTTTTATTTAGGCATCAATATCGTAAGACATTCTCATTCTACAACTTGAGAATACCAATACTAAGAGAATAGAGCACTGGTTACATATAAGCAAATTTTTTAGTAATGACTAAGCACTTGAAAACTTTAAAAACAGGTAGAGGTGGGGAAATGGAGGCTCAATAAGCTTTATAAAAGGACCATAGCAGGAAGTATTTAATTTCAATTTTATACCATAACCCAAGACATTTTTCTATTAATATTGAGGAAAGAAAATTAAGATTTTATCATTTTTCAGTCAGCCATTAATACAAATATTTGTCTCCTCTCATCAGTGATATCCTAGGAAAAATAAAAAAAAAAACAACAACAGCTTATAGGGATACTGTCGTAATTCTGAATAATTCAATTAAATAATATACTGCTTCAATTGCCCCTTTGAAAGAGATCAGTTCTGAAAATGAGAAATTTGAGGCTAGTATAGGACACACACAAATGGGTCTCACTTAATGAAGGCCAAATCTGAATTTCTGAATTCTAATTTCTGAAGATTAAGTTCAAGAATTTTAAAGTAATTCCTGTATAGTACTTTTCATTAAGCAATCTACTTGCGTCAATGATGAAATAATGTTCATTTAGGCAGATTCAAGATAGATAATATTCTCAAAAGGACTATGCAAATTATTTCTTACATTATGACATTGTTTTACAAAGATCCACACTTTTGTAATGTTAGTATTTTTAATAATCAATAAAGTCAATTAATCATGATTAAAAATCAAACATAACAATTTCTACTTTTTGCTTTTGCCTCCTCCACTTGGACTTATTTATAGCCTGATAATTCAAAGGTCCCTATGTTTATGAAAATCTGGACAGAAATAGCTCTAAGATCCCATTCAGAACTTGATATTAATCTAAGCCTTTTGGCTCCATTTATCCTGAGAGCAAAGAGTAGGACAAAGGATTTGAGTACTGTTAGTTTATCTGGGAGATTATCCAAGGTAGAAAAGAATAGGAAAGTGAGACAGTGAAGAATGAACTTTGTCAAAAAGGTACATTGTTGATATAATTGTTGTGGATAGAAAATGAAGGCTTGCTTTTACTGAAAGGTCCTGAGAAACTTCTTTAAGTTGTCCTCATGAAGACCTGAAAACTGGCAATTTTATCTATGGTTCTTATTTCCACTTCACTGAGAGCTGTCTTCAGAGGACATTAACTCTCCTACACTTTTGGGTTGTGTTGGAGACATTCCAAAATGAGAGATAGAACATGAGATGCTAGCAGTGTTAAGTAACTGTAATTTCCCATGGAACTATGCACCACAGGTGTGGCTATAATCAGGTGTTGGCCCTTGATATCAGAGGTATTTGAGGCAGTATCATTTTAGGTTAATCACTATATCTGAAATTTCCAAAAACTTCAACTGATGAAACTTTGATTATAAATCTATAAATATAACAATAAATCTACTGTATTTAAATTATTTTCATAGAAATTCACAGACAAAGCATCAATTGATTAATATTTAAATGTTACAAAATACTGAACTGAAAGAATTTGGTCATATAACAACGTGTAAGAAGTAGAACTTAGGTTTAGGTTAGAACTCAGGATGCATTTGAGACTCAGTTAAGAAATTGAATGGAGGGACGCCTGGGTGGCAGAGTGGGTTAAGCCACTGTCTTTGGCTCAGGTCATGATCCCAGGGTCCTGGGATCGAGCCCCAAATCAGGCTCTCTGCTCAGCAGGGAGCTTGCTTCTTCCTCTCTTTCTGCCTGCCTCTCTGCCTGCTTGTCATCTCTCTCTGTCAAATAATAAATAAAATCTTAAAAAAAAGAAATTGAATGGATGTCTGACTATCTTATAGGTTTGCTAAAAATCAGTGACTTTGTGTTCACGTGTGGCTATGCAGGAATTTTTAACTTTCTCTAAGAAGTTATTAGATTTGATTATATAATGGCAGTAAAGGATGGGGAAAAGCAAAGTACAAGTTTTAAGTTTCCTTGTTGTCAATCCCTCAGTGCTTTCTGATATTAAAGGTAAAAGTAGATGGATATTGACCTGGCAACTATCAACACCTGTCAGTCTCTCTTGGATAACCAATATCTCTATAATCTCTTCTTCCCAGTAAAAAAAAAAAAAATAAAATAAAATAAAATATATTCATAACCCACACTGTGCCATCTCAAGTTACTGCACCAAGACAAAATGTTGAAAATAGAACTGCCCTATGACCCAGCAATTGCACTACTGGGTATTTACCCTAAATATACAAACATAGTGGTCCAAAGGGGCACGTGCACCCGAATGTTTATAGCAGCAATGTCCACAATAGCCAAACTATGGAAAGAACCTAGATGTCCATCAACAGATGAATGGCTCAAGAAGATGTGGTATATATACACAATGGAATACTATGCAGCCATCAAAAGAAATGAAATCTTGCCATTTGCGACAACATGGATGGAACTAGAGCGAATCATGCTTAGCGAAATAAGACAAGCAGAGAAAGACAACTATCATATGATCTCCCTGATATGAGGAAGTGGTGATGCAACATGGGGGCTTAAGTGGGTAGGAGAAGAATCAATGAAACAAGATGGGATTGGGAGGGAGACAAACCATAAGTGACTCTTAATCTCACAAAACAAACTGAGGGTTGCTGGGGGGAGGGGGTTTGGGAGAAGGGGGTGGGATTATGGACATTGGGGAGGGTATGTGCTTGGATGAGTGCTGTGAAGTGTGTAAACCTGGTGATTCACAGACCTGTACCCCTGGGGATAAAAATACATGTTTATAAAAAAATAAATTAAATTAAAAAAAAGATAAAATAACAATGATTTTCAGTCGTTCCAATGGAGAGAATATCCTTCCTTATGATATCATGTCTTATAAGATAGATAATTGGCTTGCTACCATTATACCCAGATGTGACTGTGGAAGATACAGGAAAAAAATAATAATATTTATATATTCCTTGGGTTGACCCTGTTTACACAGATACATTACTATTAGAAAAGCTGGTTTGGTACATTGAAATGAATTTACTTAATGGGTCTGTATGTAATAGTTTGGAGGAAATTTTTAATTTCTACAAAAATTATTAGAATTCTATCTCATTCTATTTTGTTAATTTTCACATGTTAACAAAGCCAACGTTTTTCTCTAGCAGACAAGATCTTAAATTTTAACAAAACTCAATTTTTCCCTTTTTTTTTTAAGTTTGAGAGCCTCATGTTCTTTCATGCTGCTTTAAATACAACTCAAAAAAAAGGAGCTAAATGGAGCAGTAAGACCAAACTTTTTATTTTATTTATCTTATTTTTAATTAAAAATTAAAGATTGTATTTATTTATTTGAGAGAGAGAGAGCATGAGTGGGGCTGGGAGATGTAGCTGCAGAGAGAGACTGAGAGGTATACTCCCTAATGAGCAGGAAGCCCAATATGAGGCTCAATCCCAGGATCCTGACTGAGATCATGACCAGAGACAAAGGCAGAGACATGTGCAAAATCCCTTTTTTCTGGTAAACAATACAAGAGATGTTTGAAAAAGTACCGGGGAATCAACTTTAATCGGAGATACAAAAATTTAATTGACTTTTGTAAAGCTACAGGGATCCAAATGATGGGAATCCCAGCCCACTTAGGTTGTGGACCACAGAGTATTCTTCTCTGTAATATTTTATTTTCTTCCATGTCTACTAACTCCAGTCCAAGTTCACTGATCTCTTTTTAGATAGTGCAAAACATGGCAAAGAATACCAAACAAGGGCCCAATATTCTACATTTATTATATCATTTCTAACATATAGAAGTGTGTTATCAAGGCTGGTTCTGTGAACGAACCTAGTTATGCTAAAGTGTGTTTTGTTCTCCAAGAAATTAAATGCATGATTATCACACAATTATAAAATACTTGTGTCAAGAATTTTGATTCAAAAATTAATAAGAGAAGCAGATATTAAAACCAGTTCACATGGTAATTTGGGATATAAGCAGAGTTGTGCAGCAGAAGTGCTCTGGGCCCATAATTTGGGTTATAGAATTTATGTTTTCTAATGAAAAATCATTAACTTGCATTATTGTGTTTTTTTTTAAAGATTTTTTTTTATGTATTTGACAGAGAGAAATTACAAGTACACTGAGAGGCAAGCAGAAAGAGACAGAAGGAAGCAGGCTCCCTGCTGAGCAGAGAGCCCGATGCGGGACTCGATCCCAGGACCCTGAGATCATGACCTGAGCCGAAGGCAGTGGCTTAACCCACTGAGCCACCCAGGCGCCCAACTTGCATTATTATTGACAAGAATCTTGTGCATTACCATCAGTTTTCTACATTATAACCTCTTGCTCTACAGTTTGTAAATAACTTTGTCAATAGCAAGCTAATAAACGGTGTGACTCCAATGAATTGAGATAATCTCCAGAGTTTCTGCTACATAATGCCTAGGACTCCATTGAAAGGACACCTGAGAATTTATTTTGCCAGAAAATTTGATCATTTTTTTCACTGTCCTTACCTATTTTCCAAATCTAGTCCTTTTGCTTCACCTTTCAGTCTACGGACAACCCTGTATCTGACTGAATTGTTAATTCTGTGAATGTTTTGCAGATTAATTTGCTTGCCAGAGGTGGTTCCTCTAATTGATGTCTAAGAACCCTAATTAGATAAGAAAACTTTTTTTAACATTTTCATTGCTATTTATTATTATTATTTTATTGCTAATATCTCTATTATAAATAATTCACAAGGGCATTTTTCTGACAAAAGACAAAGAGCTGGCTACTAGTAGAAAAAGTATATTTGACTCTGACAGTGAAAATGGTAAAGAGAAAATAAGGCAAAGCACTGGAATTATGTGTTAAAACTTTAAATATTATAGACACATTTACTTAATTTCTAATACTGTTGTTGCTTATAATTAAATAAGATGTTTTCCATGAACCACGCATTACAGCAAATATATTGTTTATACAGATTAAATTTTCATCAAAAGGGACGCCTGGGTGGCTCAGTTGGTTAAGCAGCTGCCTTTGGCTCAGGTCATGATCCCAGCATCCTGGGATCGAGTCCCGCATCGGGTTCTTTGCTCGGCCGGGAGCCTGCTTCTCCCTCTGCCTCTGCCTGCCATTCTGTCTGCCTGTGCTTGCTCTCTCGCCCACTCTCTCTGATAAATAAATAAAATCTTAAAATAAATAAATAAATAAATTTTCATCAAACAATTGTAAGTGTATTTTATTGTAGGATCATGATCGGCATTTTGCAGATGAGAAAAGTGAAATTTAGAAAAGTATGTCTCTTCAAATCCCTCATACAATATATGGCCTAGATAGAAGGATATACTATCACAATTGAGGAAGATAATTGAGATTACTTAAAATGATAAACTTTACTGTTTAGGGTTTTTTAAAAGTTTGCCACAGATTCAGATTCTTTTAAAATATATATCTATATTGTGTAAAGAGAATGCACTGAGAAGTAAAAAGAAAGTGATATATCAGTGCTACCAACTAATGGCTATAATATCATCACCTTATGTATGAACAATGAAACAGTGTGCAATATTTAAATAAATTTAAATAAATTCCTATTTATTTTATATATTTATAAATTTAAATAAATTCCTATTTATTTATTATTAAAGAAATTCCTCTAAGAAACAGTATGTTTTGAAGGTTGCTAGCAGAAAAGTGTTGTACTACATGGAAGTAATCAGAAAATATGATCTAAAATTCTGCTTTCAAGGGCGCCTGGGTGGCTCAGTGGGTTAAAATTCTGCTTTCAAGAAGCTATAACAGTAAGTACTGAGCATTAGCTATTATATGCTATGGATGAATAACTGAAATCAACATTTGAAACTAATGGTACACTATATGTTAACTAATTGAATTTTAAAAAGTTAATTAAAAATACCACTATTTTATAAAACAATATTCCCAACAGGCTCTTTTGCTTTAAAATATTCACTTTGTAATGAGAGTCATTACTTTTGTCTAGCCAGTTCTTACATCACTGCTTATCCCTTCCCTGCTTTATCCCTTCCCAGTATCAATAAAGGCTCACTTGGGTTACCTAGAAGCCATGATAAAGCTTGTAATAGATCTGGCTGTTTTTCACCAGCAATTTGACCACCATGTGCACAGGGAAGTCTATTGATAAAGGCTTTGTTGCAATAAATTGCAAATACATGGATGATTTTGAATTCTCTTTCTTGAGGTCTTGTTTCATTACAATAAATTTACGATGGCTTATTGGAATGGATGCTATTAACATATCTTCATAGTTATAAGTACATGGAATTGTAAAATAGATTAATGAGTGTGGCATTACTGACAACTGTCCTCATTTTGAAATCAAATTACAGTGTACTAAGCTGAGGAAGCAAAGCAGATTTGGGATTATGAGTGAAATAATTTAAAAAAGTCTTAGGGGTATGATCAGACTATTGGGTAGTTCAGTAGAAAAATGTCAACTGATTGAGATTCTGTGTTCCCTGATTTCAGACAGAAGTTAAGATAAATAAGTAACACGAGGAGACTAGGAAGCCAAACATAAGTGATAATTTTGTGCCAGGGTGTGTATACATCTGTTTATCTTCTTGCTTTACCACTAAGGTTGCTCCTAGAGGAGAGTTTAAATATGTGTTGGAGCTCATCTCTGTGGATTACACAAGAAACCACATCCTACAGCTCTCCCTGAAATACCCCTTATGATTTCAATGTAATTTGGTTTTTGCATTTTTAGAAATAACAAAATACTTTGCAAACTCATCTACTTTATTATTTCTACAAGTTACCACCACAAGTCAGTCAGCCGACTCCACATTTTAACATAGTGACAGTCACAGAGGAATGGAGGAATGAGTGGAGCTATCAATATATGTGCTTTTAAGAAATATGACAGGGTAGCAGCTATTTCCAGGAACCAAAACATGGGTCAGCAGCTGTGCAGGAAAAGTGATGGAATAAAAGACTCATTTCAGAGGAGTTCTATAACATATTAGTTCTATAATGTATCTTCAGCACCCGATTACCCACTTTCATCTAAAGATAAGGATTTACAGTTAAGGTCCCACTTATGATTTGGCTGGTAGGGTCTGAATCATATTTACTATTGTTTTGACTATTACTTGAAACCTATAGTAGTACTTGGGATATGTGTTGTGTATTCTGTGAACATGTGCTATTTTTAGATTAGATAATTCCTGTCTCAAACCCCTGTTGATTTGTTTGTTTTTGTTTATTTGTTAGTGGTTTCAGTAAATGGATATATCTGAAAAATTGCAAAGCCACTATTAAAATAAGTTATTATTATATATAGCATGGAATTGCACATTCCTCCTTTGAATCTGACAGAGTTTCACCATATCCTTAACAATTTGGGAAAAACATGCTATTATTTTTCTTTATAAAATTTCTCCTGTTAGGCTGTGATGGTTGTCATCAGCAGTAACTTCTCTGAAGGCTTTGTCAAAAGAGTTGAAAAAATTGGAAAGGTGTGAATGAAGCTGTTTGCTGAATATAAAGAAAAGAGCACTGAAGTACAATTCACACTCTTACTTCTCCTTCTATGCTTTCAGATGTTTGACATTTGAACATTTTGCTTCTAGAAGAGATGCCCTATATAATTCTTACTTTAAGGAACAAGTTGCTTTTTAAATTTTTTTCTTATTCTACCATTCAAGTATTTCCATTTAAATTAAATTCAATATCATTAAAAAAATAATCAAAAGTGAAGCCAGTATTCAATTTCTGGGCTAAATAATTTTAGAAAGCTTTGTGTTATTGAACCTACAGGGTTTTTCTGTAGTTTTAACTCTTTCTTTCTGTGATTTTTCCCATTAGTCACAAAAGTGACTGCAATATAACAGACATTGAGGATAAAGAAGGACTGAATAGAACAATCCTTGGCCTCATGAAGTTGAGAATCTAGCAAGGAAGTCAAACAATTCAATCATTCAGAGACAATTTACTGAGTGCCTGGCCTAAGATGAGCACAACAAAACCCCAGCCCAGAGGAATCATTTTAATGGGAGAGTTAGATAATAGGTAAGCCAACTTTAAAATAAAATCGTACTGGTTTTTCTTTAATAGTGATGCAGGGGCGCCTGGGTGGCTCAGTGGGTTAAGCCACTGCCTTCGGCTCGGGTCATGATCTCAGGGTCCTGGGATTGAGTCCCGCATCGGGCTCTCTGCTCAGCAGGGAGCCTGCTTCCCTTCCTCTCTCTCTGCCTGCCTCTCCATCTACTTGTGATTTCTCTCTGTCAAATAAATAAATAAAATCTTTAAAAAAAAATAGTGATGCATATTTGAACTAAATAAGCTCATTTTAAAAAGAGCAGTGATTGAGAAGAGGTTTTTTAACTGAGTGGTCCAAAAAGGCCTCCCTGAAAAAGTCTGTTTTGAACAGATTTCTGAATAATATCAGCTAGGAAGCTGCGTAAAAATCTCAGGGATGGGTGATTTTTCCAGTCAAAAAACTGTAAAGGCTCCAAAGTCACAATGCAGCTGTAAGTTTCTCTAATAAAGTAACTTCTGACAAAGAATGAGAAGAAATAACTAACCCAGGTTTGAAAGAAAAGGGACAGACTTTCTATGGAATTCATATTTAATTAAAGCTCTAAAGGACAAAAATACAATAGAGCAAAATTCTGGTCATGCTTATATACCTAATGAAAGTTCATAAACAAGGTGTGGGTAGCAAAGAGTGTGTGGGAATGTTGGTAAGAACAGTGGGGAAGAGTCATCCCTGAACATGTTCTTAAATGAAGCAATTCTTGTGTTGTTTTAAAGGGTAAATTGGAGTTTGCCTAAGTGATTAGAGAAGGATGCCTCAGCTTATGGAAGTTCAAAGCCATAAAGATGTGATAAACTACTGCAGATATTTTCATGTATATTTGTTGTTGCTTCTAGTAATGGTGATCTAAAAACTCCTACTTAAGACAACTAAAAATCCAGACAAAATGGCTTTTAAAATTAAAAATATCAGAATGATTATAAAAATTAAGTGTGGGATTACTGGGCCAAAATACGAAATACAACGAGAGCCTAGAGATATATGCCCTGAAGCCATTTTAGCTATGAGAGCATTTGAAACTGCTAAAACACACTGAGCTGTGTTTTTAGTAGACTCTTGATACTAGAGAAACAAAATTCAAAATCCAGCAGCAATCAAATTTGAGGACTTTGGTACAACCCAAATTTAAGTTGAGATCCCCAAAGCACAAGGAGAAGCAGAAATAAGACTAGAGCCTACCTTGCCTTCTGTGTAAACTGAGAAAGTCAATCACTGAATTTGGAGTATGATTGTCTTGTAGAGTCTCAGATATAAGAGAAAATCCTGCCAAGGAGGACCATACCATTATTATAGCTCTTAATTATCCCTACTCAATAAGAGTTTCTGTGGGACACAACAAAGGCAGTCCTGAGAGGAAAATATATAGCGGTACAAGCCTTTCTCAAGAAACAAGAAAGGTCTCAGGTACACAACCTAACCCTACACCTAAAGGAGCTGGAGAAAGAACAAGAAAGAAACCCTAAGCCCAGCAGGAGAAGAGAAATCATAAAGATCAGAGCAGAAATCAATGAAATAGAAACCAAAAAAACAATAGAACAAATCAACAAAACTAGGAGCTGGTTCTTTGAAAGAATTAATAAAATTAATAAACCCCTGGCCCGACTTATCAAAAAGAAAAGAGAAAGGACCCAAATAAATAAAATCATGAATGAAAGAGGAGAGATCACAACTAACACCAAAGAAATACAAACTATTATAAGAACATACTATGAGCAACTCTACGGCAATAAATTTGACAATCTGGAAGAAATGGATGCATTCCTAGAAACATATAAACTACCACAACTGAACCAGGAAGAAATAGAAAGCCTGAACAGACCCATAACCAGTAAGGAGATTGAAACAGTCATTAAAAATCTCCAAACAAACAAAAGCCCAGGGCCAGACGGCTTCCCGGGGGAATTCTACCAAACATTTAAAGAAGAACTAATTCCTATTCTCCTGAAACTGTTCCAAAAAATAGAAATGGAAGGAAAACTTCCAAACTCATTTTATGAGGCCAGCATCACCTTGATCCCAAAACCAGACAAGGATCCCACCAAAAAAGAGAGCTATAGACCGATATCCTTGATGAACACAGATGCGAAAATACTCAACAAAATACTAGCCAATAGGATTCAACAGTACATTAAAAGGATTATTCACCACGACCAAGTGGGATTTATTCCAGGGCTGCACGGTTGGATCGACATCCGCAAATCAGTCAATGTGATACAACACATCAATAAAAGAAAGAACAAGAACCATATGATACTCTCAATAGATGCTGAAAAAGCATTTGACAAAGTACAGCATCCCTTCCTGATCAAAACTCTTCAAAGTGTAGGGATAGAGGGCACATACCTCAATATCATCAAAGCCATCTATGAAAAACCCACCGCAAATATCATTCTCAATGGAGAAAAACTGAAAGCTTTTCCACTAAGGTCAGGAACACGGCAGGGATGTCCATTATCACCACTGCTATTCAACATAGTACTAGAGGTCCTAGCCTCAGCAATCAGACAACAAAAGGAAATTAAAGGCATCCAAATCGGCAAAGAAGAAGTCAAATTATCACTCTTCGCAGATGATATGATACTATATGTGGAAAACCCAAAAGACTCCACTCCAAAACTGCTAGAACTTATACAGGAATTCAGTAAAGTGTCAGGATATAAAATCAATGCACAGAAATCAGTTGCATTTCTCTACACCAACAGCAAGACAGAAGAAAGAGATATTAAGGAGTCAATCCCATTTACAATTGCATCCAAAACCATAAGATTCCTAGGAATAAACCTAACCAAAGAGACACAGAATCTATACTCAGAAAACTATAAAGTACTCATGAAAGAAATTGAGGAAGACACAAAGAAATGGAAAAATGTTCCATGCTCCTGGATTGGAAGAATAAATATTGTGAAAATGTCTATGCTACCTAAAGCAATCTACACATTTAATGCAATTCCTATCAAAGTACCATCCATATTTTTCAAAGAAATGGAACAAATAATGCTAAAATTTATATGGAACCAGAAAAGACCTCGAATAGCCAAAGGGATATTGAAAAAGAATGCCAACGTTGGTGGCATCACAATTCCGGACTTCAAGCTCTATTACAAAGCTGTCATCATCAAGACAGCATGGTACTGGCACAAAAACAGACACATAGATCAATGGAACAGAATAGAGAGCCCAGAAATAGACCCTCAACTCTATGGTCAACTCATCTTCGACAAAGCAGGAAAGAATGTCCAATGGAAAAAAGACAGCCTCTTCAATAAATGGTGCTGGGAAAATTGGACAGCCACATGCAGAAAAATGAAATTGGACCATTTCATTACACCACACACAAAAATAGACTCAAAATGGATGAAGGACCTCAATGTGCGAAAGGAATCCATCAAAATCCTTGAGGAGAACACAGGCAGCAACCTCTTCGACCTCTGCCGCAGCAACATCTTCCTAGGAACAACGCAAAAGGCAAGGGAAGCAAGGGAAAAAATGAACTATTGGGATTTCATCAAGATCAAAAGCTTTTGCACAGCAAAGGAAACAGTTAACAAAATCAAAAGACAACTGACAGAATGGGAGAAGATATTTGCAAACGACATATCAGATAAAGGACTAGTGTCCAGAATCTATAAAGAACTTAGCAAACTCAACACCCAAAGAACAAATAATCCAATCAAGAAATGGGCAGAAGACATGAACAGACATTTCTGCAAAGAAGACATCCAGATGGCCAACAGACACATGAAAAAGTGCTCCATATCACTCGGCATCAGGGAAATACAAATCAAAACCACAATGAGATATCACCTCACACCAGTCAGAATGGCTAAAATCAATAAGTCAGGAAATGACAGATGCTGGCGAGGATGTGGAGAAAGGGGAACCCTCCTACATTGTTGGTGGGAATCCAAGCTGGTGCAGCCACTCTGGAAAACAGCATGGAGGTTCCTCAGAATGTTGAAAATAGAACTGCCCTATGACCCTGCAATTGCACTATTGGGTATTTACCCTAAAGATACAAATGTAGTGATCCAAAGGGGCACATGCACCTGAATGTTTATAGCAGCAATGTCCACAATAGCCAAACTATGGAAAGAACCTAGATGTCCATCAACAGATGAATGGATCAAGAAGATGTGGTATATATACACAATGGAATACTATGCAGCCATCAAAAGAAATGAAATCTTGCCATTTGCGACAACATGGATGGAACTAGAGCGAATCATGCTTAGCGAAATAAGTCAAGCAGAGAAAGACAACTCTCATATGATCTCCCTGATATGAGGAAGTGGTGATGCAACATGGAGGCTTAAGTGGGTAGGAGAAGAATCAATGAAACAAGATGGGATTGGGAGGGAGACAAACCATAAGTGACTCTTAATCTCACAAAACAAACTGAGGGTTGCTGGGGGGAGGGGGTTTGGGAGAAGGGGGTGGGATTATGGACATTGGGGAGGGTATGTGCTTTGGTGAGTGCTGTGAAGTGTGTAAACCTGGTGATTTACAGACCTGTACCCCTGGGGATAAAAATATATGTTTATAAAAAATAAAAAGAATAAAAAAAAACACAAAAACACACACACACACAAAAAAAAGAGTTTCAAATATAATGTCTTGAACATAGAAAAATGTAACAAAGTACACAAAGAAAAACCATTAACAAGATTTGATAGACAAAATGGGATTAAGTATTATATTAAAATGATCAATAAAGATTGTAAAATGGCTTGATTACTCTGCTTAAAGAAATGAGAGGGGAAGCAAATTGAACAAAAAAGTGAAACTAAAAATGATATTGAGAAAGATTTTATAAATGAACCAAATGGATACTCTAGAACTTTAAAGATATGACAGCTAATTTAAGATACCACAGGGGTGCCGGAGTGGCTCACTTAATTAAACCTCCAATTCTTTTTCCTTTTTTTTAACACCTTAATTTTATTTTATTTCTTTCATTTTGGCTCAGGTCATGATGTCAGGGTTGTGAAATAGAGCCCAGAGTTGGGCTCTGTGCTGAGCCTGAAGCCTGCTTAAGATTCTTTTCCCTTCTTTTTCTATCCCTCCCTGTGCTCTCACTCGCTCGTTCTCTCTTGCTTGCAAATAAATAAATAAATAAATAGATAGATAGAAAGATAGATAGATAGATAATAGACAAAGAAAAATAAAAGCAGATTATGAAAATAAATATAAAGATTTTGAAATGAAAACAAGTTCAAAATAAAATAGAGAAGACCTGGCACACAGCTAAAAGTTAATTCAGAAAATTTACTATTAAAGAAGTCAGTATGACACAATGTTAAGATATCAAAAGATTTGAGCATGTACTTTGCAGAAAGGGTAATCCAAATGGCCACTCATATATCAAAACTGTTTATCTTTATTATGAATCTGGAATTAAATTAAATTAAAAATAAATTAAAACCTAAAATGACATACTATTACACACTTACCATATTGGGCAACAGTAAAATTGTCTTGCAAGAATGTGAAAGAATGAAAGTGCCCATCATAAAAACATTTGAGGTAAGTTGGACAATATTTAGAAAACTTAAAAATAAAAATAAAAATTTGGTCCATTCCTAGAAATACAACATGGAACTAAATGAGTATTTTCACCAGGATATGCAAACAGATGATTATAGCTATTTCATTTATAACGGCAGATCAGTAGTGGTCTATTTGCACAATGTTACATTAAATAAGAGAGAATATTAACAAACTGGGAGTAGGGGCTAGGTTGTTATCATAAACAGATCTTCTATGGTGCTGATTATGTTCTATTTCTCAAAATCTTTAAGTTAAAAAAGTTTTCAAATTTATATCTAGATAGATAGATGATAGATAGACAGATATCCCAGAAGCTGCAATGCTAGGCTAAGACCAGGCTTTAAAGGGCTTTTCTATACTCTACTAAATACTTGAAGCCATTCATTATATCATAGCTCAGTATTCAAATCTCCATTTGTTTCCTCAGTTTCCTAATATTTATCTTAAGGTGACCTGATCCAGACTTTTGATCACCTTTGTCTAAATATTTCTATTTTAACAAAGTCCTTTTTAACACTGAGAGACTAAAACTTAGAAAAATACTCTGATTGTTATCTCACTAGAGTGGAAAATAGATAGTTACCCATTAACTAATGATATCCATGTCTACATTAGATCCATGACATTTTTAATTCTTGGGAGCTTTTGGTTAAATGAATTTTTCAAGCTTCCTTTAAATGAAGCTTTAAGCCATCACCACATGAATAAAATTAAAGAACTAACTGAAAACAGGCCAAGTATTTACAGAGTAATAGAATGTGCAGTGGAAAGAGTACAATTCTGAAATCATAAAGCCTAAATTAGTGTGATGCATCTTTACTAGCCATGTAATCATAAACCAGTTATCTAAATGTGTTAGCCTCAGTTTTATCACCCATGAAATGGTGATGATAATACTTATTATGCAGAGTTGTTGTGTGGATGTGATGAAGCATGGAGCATGAGAGTCTCATATTCCATGCTAAAATGATAGCTATTTTTATACTTATAATAATTCTAATAATAGTAATTAAATTGTTCAAAATGGTAATATTCATTTATATTGAGGCATTGTATTGACTATTCATAGACACATTTACCAAAATAAATTTCATTTTACTTTACCCCCTCTGAGGATATATATTCCCTAATTCAATATGAATCTCATTATGAATAATAATTATCAGAATAAATATGCTGATTTTTCTTCTATTTATTTTTAGGGAGGTATCCTTTACTGTTGAACATAAAGAAACTTAAGCAAGTCTGTCTTATTCAAAATCTGCATGCTGCTTTCTTATGAAAGTAGATTATAGAGTTGTATGAAATAAATTCATGCAGTTAAGACATTTATGTTTGGAAAACTGGGTGGTCAGTTTAGTATTTCAAAAGAATATTTTAAATTTAAACCTTAAAACGAGCTCTTTCAGCCTTATTTATAGACCATCCTTCAGGCTTCATAAGTATTCCTTCATTGTAAACTAAGTAATAGTTTTTGTCATAGTGTATATAACGAAAATGGATTTTATATTCTATTATTTCAGAGTTAGTTGCAGTTTCTACTTCCTTACTTCCTTTTTTGAAAAATAGATTAATTCTACAAAAAGTTTTTTCCAGCTTTATTGAAAAATAATCGACATATTATAATTTGTAAATTTAAGAAATGATTTCTTATAACATTGCAAACTTTTAACATTGTGTAAATTTTGTACAATTTGATAAATTGGTATACATCTGTATTGCAATATAATCTATGTAAAAATGTTAATACATCTACTATCTCGTATAGTTGCCACTGTTTTTTATGCATGTATCATAAGGAATTTTAAGATCTACTCTCTTAGCAACTTTTATGTATATAGTACAGTAGAGATAAACTTCAGAGGTCTTGTGGGTTTTGTTCCAGTCTGCCTCAATAAAGTGATTATCTCAATAAACTAAGTCAAATTATTTTTTTTTGTTTCCCAGTGCATATAAAAAATTATGTTTCCCAGTGCATATAAAAAATAAACACTATAGTGTACTGTTCAAAAGCATTCTGTTTTTAAAGAAAAACAATGTATATACCTTAAGTAAACTAGTTCTGAGTTTTCAGTGGGTCATAATTACTGATCACAGATCACCATAACAAATACAATAATAATGAAAAAAACTTGAAATGTTGCAAGAATTACCAACATGTGACAGAGAGACACAAAATGAACAAATGTTGTTAGAAAAATGGTGGCGGCAGACCTATTTTATACAAGATTGCTATAAACTTTCAACTTGTAAGAATGTGATATATACAAAGTTTAATAAAGGGAAGCACAATAAAATAAGTATGTATATTTTATTAACTATGATCATCATGCTGTACATTAGATCCCCAGAACTTTTTCATATTATAGTTGCAAGTTTGCACCCTTTGACCACCCTACTCCACCCCAGGTTCACCCCTTGTCAACTCAACTCTAAGTTTCCATTAGTTTGCCTTTTCTTCAGATTCTGTATGTAAGGGATATCATAATACATAAATTAAAAAATATATAAAATCTTTGAAATATTTCACTTAGTATAATACCTTCAAGATCCATCCATGCTGTTGTAAAAGGCAGTATTTCTTAATCTTTCATGGTTAAGTAGTATTCCATAGTATATATTTACCATACTTATTTTATTCATTCATCCATTAATGGATACTGAAGTTATTTCCATCTCTTGCTTAGAGTTAATAATTTTATAATGAAAATAAGAGTGCAGATATGTCTTTGAACAGTGACTTCGTTTCCTTTAGATATATACCTAGAAGTGGGATTACTGAATCATATGGTAATTTTACTTCTAATAATATGAATAATATCCATACTGTTTTCCATACAAATTTATATCCCTATCACAGTGCATAAGTTCCCCATTTTCCCCAATATTTACGAAAATTTGTTATTTTTAATTTTTTGGTAGTATATATTCTAATAGGTACTAATAGGCAGTAATAGGTAGTAATGTGTTTTTCAGAGATAAACAACAACAACAACAACATAATGACTTTTCCCTGAGTTTTTTACGTTGAGCACTTTTTAATGCTCCTGTTGGTCATTTATATAACTTTTTTGAAAAAAAAAGTCTATTGAGATCATTTTGCTATTTTTTAAATTATATATATTTTTTCTATTTGTATCTGTTGGTTATTAACCTCTTTTCAGATATAAGATTTGTACGTATTTTCTTACATTCTGTGGATTGTGTTTTCATTCTCTGTCTTTTTTTTGTTTTGTTTTTGGCAATGCAGAAACTTTAGTTTGATGTAATACCATTTATTTATTTTTGCTTTTTTTGCTTGTGTTTTTCGTCTGGTATCCAAAAAACTATTGGCAAGACCAATGTCAAGGAGAAATTTTCCTATGTTTTCCTTTAGGAAATTTAGTTTCATGCATCACCTTTAAGTCTTTAATCTATTTCAAGTTAAGACTTATGAGTGATATAAGGTTCCAGTTTCATACTGTTTATGTGACTATTCAGTTTTAAATATCATTTATTGAACAGACTATCTTTACCCATTACATATGTTGGCCCCTGTCAAATATTAGGTGACTGTATGAAAGGATTTATTTCTGGACTCTCAATTCTACTCTACTTGTTGATTGGTCTGTTTTTATGCCAGTATACTTTATTGTTTTGAGCATGAGGGCTCTGTAGTATAGTTTCTAATCAAGAAGTGTAATTTCTCTTCTTCATTCTTTCTCAGAACTGCTTTGATTATTTGTTGTCTTTTATGGTCTCATATAAATTTAGGATTCTTTACTTACTTCTGTAAAAAAATAATATTGGATTTTTTTTAAGATTTTTAATTTATTTATTTGACAGAGAGAGATGACAAGCAGGCAGAGAGGCAGGCAGAGAGAGAAGAGGAAGCAGGCTTCCTGCTGAGCAGAGAGCCTGATGTGGGGCTCGATCCCAGGACCCTGGGATCATGACCTGAGCCGAAGGCAGCGGCTTAACCCACTGAGACACCCAGGCGCCCCTAACATTGGATTTTTGATAGGAATTGGATTTACAGATGGCTTTCGGTAGTATGGACATTTTAACAATGTTATTTCTTACCATTCATAAATATGAGCTATCTTTCCATTTGTGTCTCCTTCCATTTCTTTATGGGGTACAGATCTTCTTAGTTAAATCTATTCCTAAGTATTTTATTATTTTTGATGCTATTGTGAATTAGATTGTTTTCTTTATTTTTTCAGATAGTTCATCATTAGAGTGTTAAAATGCTCCTGTCTTGTGCTTACTTTGGCAGCACATATACTAAAATTGGAATGATGCAGAGAAGATTAGTGTGATCACTGAACAAGGATGACATGAAAAACTGGGAAGCATTCCATATTTTAAAAAAATGAAACAAAACAAAATTCTTGTCTTTTATATATTGATCTTGTATTTGGCAGCTTTACTAAATTTGTTTATTCAAATTTTTTGGTGAAGTTTTTAGGATTTTTTAACATGTAAGTTCATGTTATCCAAAAAAAAGAAAATTTTACTTCTTCCCTTTTTTTTTTTTTTTTTTTGGAGTCTCTTATTTCTTTGTGTTCCTTGTTTCTCTGGCTAGGACATCCAGTACTATGTCAAATGAGAGTAGTGAAAGTGGACACACTTGTCTTGTTTCTGATCTTTAAGGGGAAAACTTTCAAACTTTTTTGATTGAATATGAGATTAGCTCTGGGCTTGCAATATGTATTTTTTAATGGATTTTTAAAATTATTTTTAAAATTTTTTTATAAACATATAATGTGTTTTTATCCCTAGGGGTACAGGTCTGTGAATCACCAGGTTTACACATTTCACAGCACTCACCATCACTCACCATAGCACATGCCCTCCCCAATGTCCATACCCCCACCATCCTCTCCCAACACACCTCCCCCCAGCAACCCTCAGTCTGTTTTGTGAGATTCAGTCTTTTATGGATTGTCTCCCTCCCAATCCCATCTTCTTTTATTTTTCTTTTCTTACCCCCCAAACCGCCTATGTTGCATCTCCACTTCATCATATCAGGGAGATCATATGATAGTTGTCTTTCTCAGATTGATTTATTTCGCCAAGCATAATACCCTCTAGTTCCATCCACGTCATCACAAATATCAGGATTTCATTTCTTTTGATGGCTGCATAGTATTCCATTGTACATATATACCACATCTTATTTATTGATTCATCTGTTGAAGGACATTTAGGTTCTTTCCATAGTTTAACTATTGTGGACATTGCTTCTATAAACATTTGGGTGCATGTGCCCCTTCAGAATGCCACGTTTGTATCTTTAGGGTATATACCTAGTAATACAATCACTGGGTCATAGGGTAGTTCTATTTTCAGCTTTTTGAGGAACCTCCTCGCTGTTTTCCAGAGTGGTTGCACCAGTTTGCATTCCCACGTACAGTGTAGGAGGGTTCCCCTTTCTCCACATCCTCGCCAGCATCTGTCATTGACTGACTTGTTCATTTTAGCCATTCTGAAAGGTGTGAGGTGGTATCTCATTCTGGTTTTGATTAGTATTTCCCTGATGCCGAGTGATGTGGAGCATTTTTTCATGTGTCTGTTGGCCATTTGGATGTATTCTTTGCAGATATGTCTGTTCATGTCCTCTGCCCATTTCTTCATTGGATTATTTGTTCTTAGGGTGTTGAGTTTGATAAGCTCTTTATAGATTTTGGATACTGGCCCTTTAACTGATATGTCATTTGCAAATATCTTCTCCCATTCTGACAGTTATCTTTTGGCTTTGTTAACTGTTTCCCTTGCTGTGTAAAAGCTTTTTTGATCCGATGAAATCCCAATACTTCATTTTTGCCTTTGCTTCCCTTGCCTTTGACGATGTTCCTAGGAAGAAGTTGCTGCTGCTGAGGTCAAAGAGGTTGCTACCTGTTCTCTACTCTAGGATTTTGATAGATTCCTTTCTCACATTATGCTTCTTCATCCATTTCCAGTCTATTTTCATGTATGGTGTAAGGAAATGGTCCAATTTCATTTTTCTGCATGTGGCTGTTCAATTTTCCCAACACCATTTGTTGAAGAGGCTGTCTTTTTTCCATTGGACATTCCTTCCTGCTTTGTTGAATATTAGTTGACCATAGAGTTGAGGGTGTATTTCTGGGCTCTCTATTCTGTTCCATTGATCTATGTCTGTTTTTGAGACAGTTCCCTACTATCTTGATGATGACAACTTTGCAATAGAGCTTGAAGTCTGGAATTGTGATGCCAACAACTCTGGCTTTCTTTTTCAGTATTCCTCTGGCTATTCGAGGTATTTTCTGGTTCCATATATATTTTAGGATTATTTGTCCCATTTCTTTGAAAAAAAATGGATGGGATTTTGATAGGGATTACATTAAATGTGTAGATTGCTTTAGGTAGCATAGACATTTTCACAATATTTGTTCTTCCAATACAGGAGCATGGAACATTTTTCCATTTCTTTGTGTCTTCTTCAATTTCTTTCATGAGTACTTTAGAGTTTTCTGAGTATAGATTCTTTGTCTCTTTGGTTAGGTTTATTCCTAGATATCTTAGGGTTTGGGGTGTAATTGTAAATGGGATTCACTCCTTAATTTCTATTTCTTCTGTCTTGTTGGTATAAAAAAAATGCAACCAATTTCTGTGCATTGATTTTATATCCTGACACTTTACAGAATTCCTATACAAGTTATAGCAGATTTGGAGTGGAGTCCTTTAAGTTTTCCACATACAGTATCATATCATCTGCAAACAGGGATAGTTTGACTTCTCTTTTCCCAATTTGGCAAAATTTGGATGCCTTTAATTTCTTTTTGTTGTCTGATTGCTGAGGCTAGGACTTCTAGTACAATGTTGAATAGCAGTGGTGATAATGGACATCCCTGCCGTGTTCCTGACCTCAGCGGAAAAGTATTCAGTTTTTCTCCATTGAGAATGATATTTGCAGTGGGTTTTTCATAGATGGCTTTGATAATATTGATACTATGTGCCCTCTATCCCTACGCTTTGAAGAGTTTTAATCAGGAAGGGATACTGAACTTTGTCAAATGCTTTTTCAGCATCTATGGAGAGTATCATATGGTTCTTGTTCTTTCTTTTATTGATGTGTCGTATCACATTGATTGATTTGCAGATGTTGAACCAACCTTGTAGCCCTGGAATAAATCCCACTTGGTCGTGGTGAATAATCCTTTTAATGTACTGTTGAATCCTATTGGCTAGTATTTTGGTGAGAATTTTCGCATCTGTGTTCATCAAGGATATTGGTCTGTAGTTCTCTTTTTTGATGGGATCCTTGTCTGGTTTGGGGATCAAGGTGATGCTGGCCTCAGAAAAAAAGAGTATGGAAGTTTTCCTTTCATTTCTATGTTTTTGGAACAGTATCAGTAGAATAGGAATTAATTCTTCTTTAAATGTTTGGTAGAATTCCCCTGGGAAGCCATCTGGCCCGGTGCTTTTGTTTGTTTGGAGATTTTTGATGACTGTTTCAATCTCCATACTGGTTATGGGTCTGTTCAGGTTTTCTATTTCTTCCTGGTTCAGTTGTGGTAGTTTATATGTCTCTAGGAATGTATCCATTTCTTCCAGATTGTTGAATTTGGTGGTGTAGAGTTGCTCATAGTATGTTCTTATAATTGTTTGTATTTCTTTGGTGTTGGTTGTGATCTCTCCTCTTTCATTCATAATTTTATTTTACTTGGGTCCTTTCTCTTTTCTTTTTGATAAGTCTGGAAATGGGTTTATCAATCTTATTAATTTTTTCAAAGAACCAGCTCCTAGTTTCGCTGATTTGTTCTATTGTTTTTTGTTGTTGTTGTTGTTGTTGGTTTTTTGTTTTTTTGTTTTGTTTTGTTTTGTTTTGTTTTTGGTTTCTATTTCATTGATTTCTGCTCTGATCTTTATGAATCCTCTTCCCCTGCTGGGTTTAGGCTTTCTTTGTTGTTCTTTCTCCAACTCCTTTAGGTGTAGGGTTATGTTGTGTATTTGAGATCTTTCTTGTTTCTTGAGAAAGGCTCGTACAGCTTTATATTTTCCTCTCAGGACGGCCTTTGCTGTATCCCACAGATTTTGAACACTTTTGTTTTCATTATCATTTGTTTCCATGAATTTTTTCAATTCTTCTTTAATTTCCTGGTTGACCAATTCATTTTTTAGAAGGATGCTGTTTAGTCTCCATGTATTTGTGTTCTTTCCAAATTTCTTCTTGTGATTGAGCTCTAGTTTCAGAGCATTGTGGTCTGACAATATGCAGGAGATGATCCCAATCTTTTGATAATGGTTGAGATCTGATTTATGACCCAGGATGTGGTCTATTCTGGAGAATGTTCCATGTGCACTAGAGAAGAATGTGTATTATGTTATTTTGGGATGGAATGTGTTGAATATTACCTGTGATGTCCATCTTGTCCAGTGTGTCATTTGAGGCCTTTTTCCTTGTGGATCCGTGGCTTGGATGATCTGTCCATTTCAATGAGGGGAGTGTTAAATTCCCCTACTATTATTTTATTATTATCAATGTGTTTCTTTGATTTTGTTATTAATTGGTTTATATAGTTGGCTGCTCCCATGTTAAGGACATAGATATTTAAAATTGTTAGGTCTTCTTGTTGGACAGACCCTTTGAGTATGATACAGTGTCCTTCCTCATCTCTTATTATCGTCTTTGGCTTAAAATCTAATTGATCTGATATAAGGATTGCCACCCCAGCTTTCTTCTGATGTCCATTAGCATGGTAAATTGTTTTCCACCCCCTCTCTTTAAATCTGGGGGTGTCTTCGGGTCTATGATGAGTTTCTTGGGCACCATATTGACGGGTTTTGCTTTTTATCCGTTCTGATACCCTGTGTCTTTGATTGGTGCATTTAGGCCATTTACATTCAGGGTAACTATTGAGAGATATGAATTTAGTGGCATTGTATTGCCTATAATGTGACTGTTACTGTATATTGTTTCTGTTCCTTTATGATCTACTACTTTTAGGCTCTCTCTTTGCTTAGAGGACCCCTTTCAATATTTCCTGGAGAGTTGGTTTGGTGTTTGCAAATTCTTTCAGCTTTTGTTTGTCCTGGTAGCTTTTTAATCTCTCCTTCTATTTTCAATGATAGCCTAGCTGGATATAGTATTCTTGGCTGCATGTTTTTCTCATTTAACACTCTGAATATATCATGCCAGTTCTTTCTGGCCTGCCAGGTCTCTGTGGATAAGTCTGCTGCCAATCAAATGTTTTTACTGTTGTACAATACAGACTTCTTTTCCCAGGCTGCTTTCAGGATTTTCTCTTTGTCGTTAACAGTTGTAAATTTTACTATCAGGTTATGGGGTGTGGACCCATTTTTATTGATTTTGAGGGTCATTCTTTGCATCTCCTGGATTTGATGTTTGTTCCCATTGCCATATTAGGGAAATTCTCTACAAAAATTCTCTCCAATATACCTTCTGCTCCCCTCTCTCTTTCTTCTTCTTCTGGGATCCCAATTATTCTAATGTTGTGTCGTCTTATGGTTTCACTTATCTCTCAAATTCTCTCCTCGTGGTCCAGTATTTGTTTGTCTCTCTTTTGCTCAGCTTCTTTATTCTCCATCATTTGGTCTTCTATATCACTAATTCTTTTGCCTCATTTATCCTAGCAGTAAGAACTTCCATTTTTTATTGCACCTCATTAATAGCTCTTTTGATTTCAACTTGGTTAGATTTTAGTTCTTTTATTTCTCCAGAAAGGGCTTTTATCTCTCTGGAGAGGGTTTCTCTAATAACTTCCATGCCTTTTTCGAGCCCAGCTAGAACCTTGAGAGTTGTCATTCTGATCTCTAGTTCTGTCATATTACCAATGTCTGTTTTGATTAGGTCCCTAGCCTTTGGTACTTCCTCTTGTTGTTTTTCTTGTGGTGAGTTTTTCCTCCTTGACATTTTGAGCAGATAAGAATATATAAAGGAGCAAATTAAATGCTAACAGGCGGGGCGCCTGGGTGGCTCAGTGGGTTAAACCGCTGCCTTCAGCTCAGGTCATGATCTCAGGGTCCTGGGATCCAGTCCCGCATCGGGCTCTCTGCTCAGCGGGGAGCTTGCTTCCCTCTCTCTCTCTCTCTGGCTGCCTCTCTGTCTACTTGTGATTTCTCTCTGTCAAATAAATAAATCTTAAAAAAAAAAAAAAAGAAGTTCAAGGGGGGAAAAAAAGGGTTTAAAAAAAAGAAAACAAGGAAAAAATATTAAAAAAGAAAATAATATATATATATGTACATATATATACATATATATATATGTATATATATACTAGACTTGTGACTAGAACAGGGTCACTCACTTAATTTTGGGAGTATTTTGGTCTCTTAGAAGAAACTACCTCCCAAGATTTTAAAGGATGAAAAACATATAAGGGTAGGCACAATGAAGGGATGGAATAAACCTATAAAAATGAGGAAAAAAGGGACACCTGGGTGGCTCAGTTGGTTAAGCAGCTACCTCCGGCTCAGGTCATGATCCCAGCATCCTGGGATCGAGTCCCACATCGGGCTCTTTGCTCGGCAGGGAGCCTGCTTCTCCCTCTGCCTCTGCCTGCCATTCTGTCTGCCTGTGCTCACTCTCTCCCCCTCTCTCTCTCTGATAAATAAATAAAATCTTTAAAAAATGAGAAAAAATTTAATTTCTAAAAAATAAGTTGATAGAGCAAGTTGGTTGGGACAATAAAGAAAAATAAACTGGAGAGAATTTGCTCAGGCTGGACACTAGAACAATCTTGGAGCTAGGTTTAGGGTATATTTTGGTCTATTAGGAGAAGTTATACCCCAAATTTTTTAGAAGAAAAAACCCTATGTGTAAAAATATATGTAGTTAGATACAATGGAGGATAAAATATGACTATAATAATGAAGGTTCAAAATAGATTATTATTTTTGTAAGGTATTTTAAAAATAAACTAGTTAAAAAAATCATCAAAAGACGAAAGGGTAAAAGTTAAAAAAAATTATCAGAAGAAAAAAGAAAAAAATATATAACTGCAAGACTAAAGAATCATTGGGAGAAAGCCATGAATCCCTTGTTTTGCTTTCTCCTCCTCTGGAATTCCACTGTTCTCCTTAGTAAGTGAAGTTGATCTTGGCTGGGTTTCTTGTTGGTCTTCTGGGGAAGGGGCCTGTTGTATTGATTCTCAAGTGTCTTTGCCCGAGATGGATTTGTCCTGCCCTTACCTGGAGTAAGGCTAAGTAACCCGGGAGCTTTTGTTCCCTGAAGGCTTTCCGTAGAGTTCTGGATGATGGAATGATTATGGCGGTCTCACAATCCGGCCCAGAGGAGTGGAGAGCTCAGGGCCCCGCTCCTCAGTGCACCCTCAGAGAAAAGTGCTTAATCACTCCCATCTTCCCGGCCTCTGGCCATGCTTGAAGAAAAGCGCTCTGTCACTTGCACTTGGAGAAAAGTCCTTGGTCATTCTCATCTCCCTGGCCTCTGGCCGTGCTTGGCAAAAAGAGCTCAATTACTCCCGTCTCCCTGGCCTTTGGCCATGCTCCAAGCTCACCCTGCCTATGCCTGGTTCAAAGTAACCCTGGGTTGAGAGCTCACTCCTCAGCTTTGTCTCTGTAGCTGGCTTCCCCACTCTAATACCTGTGAGTTATGTGACACTCAGATACCCCTGGTCCTTCTGTGACCCTGAGGGACCAGGGGCTATGCTGACCCCACTTGGGCTTCACTCTGGTTTAGCCTCTGGGGTGATATCCCTCAGTGGATCAAACTTTTAAAAAGTCCTGATTTTGTGCTCCGTTGCTCCACCACTTGCTGGGAGCTGGTCCCTCCCCCCGCGGTCTACCTTCCCGTTCTTTGGGTTCACTTTTCCGCCGGTTCTACCTTTCAGAAAGTGATCAATTTTCTGTTTCTAGAATTGTTGCTCTCTTTCTCTTTGATCTCCCATTGGATTTGTAGGTGTTTGCAAGGGTTAGATAAGCTATCTAGCTGATCTCCTGCTACCTGATGTCGTCTCAGCCTGCTACTTCTCCGCCATCTTGAATCCTTCCACGGAATATGTGGTTTTTATTATGTTGATGTGTATTCTTTCTCTACCCAGTTTGGTGAGTATTTTTATTGTGAAAGGGTGTTGAATTTTGTCAAATGCCTTTTCTGCATGTATTGAGTTGATCATATGAGTTTTTATTAATCATTCTATTAATATAATGCATCACATTTACTGATATGTGCTGGTGAATTCAGTTTTGTAGCATTTTGTAGAGAATTTTTACATTTTTATTTATCAGGGATATTATCCAGTAGTTCTTTTTGTTCCTGCTTTGGTTTTTTTTTTTTTGTTTGTTTTTTTGTTTGTTTGTTTTTTGTTTTGTTTTGTTTTTGTAGTGCTCCTGTCTGGTTTTGATATCAAGATAATGCTGGCTTTGTAAAATGTGCCTCGGAGTATTTCAACCTCTTCAACTTTTTGGGAAGGGTTTAAAAAGTATTTGTATTATTTCTCCTTAAAATGTTTGGTAGAATTCACTGTGGAAATCATCTAATTATTGACTTTTATTTGTTAGAAGGTTTTTATTACGGATTCAATCTCCTTACCCCTTATTGGTCTGTTCACATTTTTTATGTCCTTATGATTCAGTCTTGATAGGTTGTATGTGCCTAGGAATTTGTCCATTTCCTTTAGGCTTTTGATTCACTGGCATTTAACTGTCTTTTATCCTTTATATTTCTGTGGTATCTGTAAAAATGTCTCCTTTTTCATTTCTGATTTTACTGAGTCTTCTCTCTTTTTTCTGAGTTAGTCTAGCTGTCTTTTTTTTTTTTTAAATTTACCATTACCAAGTTTTATTTTATTTACCATTTTAAAAAACTTTCTAGTTTTTTAATTCTATATTTCATTTATTTCTGCCCTAATTTTTATTTTTTCCTTCCTTTTGCTACTTTTAAGTTTACTTTGTTCTTTTTGTAGTTTTTTTGAGCTGTTATATTATGCTCTTTATTTGAAATCTTTTTTTATATACATTTATAGCTATAAAATTTCCTTTTATAACTGCTTTGCTGCTTCTCATAATTTTTTGGTATATATTTTTTTATTTTCCTCAAGATGTATTTTTATTCCCAATTTGTCTTCTTTTTTTGATTTTTTGTTTGTTTAAAAATGTGTATGTATGTGTATTTGTAAATTTTCCAAATTTCCTTCTGTATTGATTTCTAGTTTCATATTATTTTGGCTGGAAATATACTCGATATGCTTTCTATATTATTGATTTTTGGGGGACTCTGGTTTTGTGGTTTAAAATGTGATCTATCCTAGAAAATTTTCCACGTGTGTTTGAGAAGAATATTTATTATGATACTATTGGATGGAATATCCTGTAAATATGTTAGGTTCATTTGACATAGTTCTTGTTTGTTTGTTTATTTGTTTGAGAGAGAGCAGGGCAGAGAGAATGAGCAAGGGGTAAGGGCAGAGACAGAGTGAGAAGACCCCCTCCTGAGCAGGGAGCCCAATGTGGGACTCTACCTCGGGACCCTGGGATCACGACCTGAGCCAAAGGCAAAGGCTTAACTGACTGAGCCACCCAGTTGTCCAGGCATAGTGTTTAAATTCACTATTTTCTTATTGATTTTCTGTCTGGATGATCTATCCATATGTAAGAGTGGGGTATTATTGTCCCCAGATACTATTGTATTGCTATTTATTTCTCCTTTTTGTTTTGTTAGTATTTGTTTTATATATTTATGTGGCTCCATATTAGGTACATGATATTTACAATTACTGTATTGATGAATTGATGACACTTTTCTTATTGTATAATGACCTTCTTTGACTCCTGTGGTAATTTTTAGCTTACATAAACCCTATTTTGTCTGTTATAGTTATTGCTGCCCTTGTTTTCTTTTGTTATCATTAGCTTGGAATATCTTTTTCCATCCCTTTACTCTCTGCCCATGTGTGTCCTTAAAGCTAAAGTGATTCTTTTATACGCAACATATTGTTGGATCTTGTGTTTTTTGTTTGTTTTTTTAATCTATTCTAGCCTTTCTATGTCTTCCAACTGGATGATTCCATTCACTTACAGTTAAAGTAATTATTGATAGGTAAGGACTTAACTATTGCCTTTCATTCTTTTTATATTCCATGATTTATTTAAATTTTAGTTAATATATAGTGTAATATTAGTTTCAGGAGTAGAATTTAGTAATTCAACATTTACATATAACATCCAATGCTCATCAAAAGTGACCTCCTAATAATTATTACTGACTTAGCCCATTCCCCTGCCCATCTCCCCTCCAGAAACAATCAGTTTGTTACTTATAGTTAAGTGTATTGTGGTTTGGCTTCCCCTCCCTTTTTAAAAATTTTTTTTTTCTTTCCCCAGTGTTTATCTGTTTTGTTTCTCTGTTAATTGTTTGCTCTTTATTTCCTGTCTTTTTCTCTTTGTTTGTAATTTGATGACTTTTGTGGCAGTATGCTTTAACTTCTTTATCAAAATCTTTTGTGTATCTACTACATATTTTTTTATATTTACCATTAAGCTTATATAAAATATGTTATTTATAACATTCCATTTTTTTAAAGATTTTATTTATTTATTTGACAGAGAGAGATCACAGTAGACAGAGAGGCAGGCAAAGAGAGAGAGAGGGAAGCAGGCTTCCCCGCTGATTAGAGAGCCTGATGTGGGACTGGATCCCAGGACTCTGAGATCATGACCTGAGCCAAAGGCAGCAGCTTAACCCACTGAGCCACCCAGGCGCCCATAACATTCCATTTTATGTTGAAAACAACTAAACTTCAATAGTGTACAGAAAATTTATACTTCTCCTATAACAACAGGTTATTGATGTTTTTACATTTTAGATCATTTTTTATTGTACTTTCAATAACAAGTGATTGCAGTTAGAGTTATTTTTAATAGGCTTGCTTTTTTTAAACTTTTAAACTAGACTAGTAAATGATTTATATATCACCATTACAATATTAGAGAATCTGGTTTTGACTATACATTTACCTTTTTGCCACAAATAAGGAGCCATCCATGCATCCATGTTGCCCTCTTGATGACATCACCGTCCCCAAATCTCCAGTAAGTGTTACTTTATATTTATTTTTTTTTAATTTTATTTGTTTATTTGACACAGAGAGAGAGAGAGCTCAAGTTGGCAGAGTGGCAGGCAGAGGAAGATCGAGAGGCAGGCCTATTATCCAGCAGTGAGCCCGATGCAGGTCTTAATCCCAGGACCCTGGGATCATGACCTGAGCCAAAGGCAGCTGCTTAACCGATTGAGTCATCCAGGGACCCCTAAATTTTACTTAAGTTAATATATGACTATTTTTATTTCTACTAATAGACATATCAATTTTATTGCTTTTAATATTAAGGTCTTCTCCTTAACATCATTATCATCTATTTCTTTTCCAATTTTATAAGTGTTGTTTACATTTGTGGTGGTAAGTATGTGGTGCTATGTAAGTAATTCAAATATGAATTTTAAACTCTACATCATATGCTCCATTGTGGCAGATATTTGTCTTATTCATCACACTCACAAAAAAAATTAGTACTAAATAGGTCTTTGTTGATTGACTGAATGAATTAAGTGTTCTGACACTAGCATAGCTGACCACACCAGAGATAAAGGAGAAAATATAATGATTGTCAAATGGGTGAACCTGAGATAAAAAGACACTTTTAGCTTCGTTAGTTTGATATACACTCTGGATAGCATTCCAATTTTGCATAGCTTTTTGGAAAGCAAACAACTCCTCTCCTAAATAATAAATTTATTAATTGCCTTCCTTATGAGTCCTGACAGCAGTCAGCTTTGTGGGTTTCTGATTCGATTCCAAGAGGTTGAATGTCTGTTTGATTTATGTAATAGGCAACAGTGTCATGAGGAAAGACTTGTAGGATAAAATTTCTTAAAGATGGGAACACAGATGGCTGCCTATGGACTGTGAGGTGGGTGTTAATGAAAATGCATTGAGCAGTAAGGGAAGGGCAGCTCACAACCATAGGAAGGGTGCCCTGTGTTTTTGTTTTGTTTTGTTTTTCAAACAGATACCATGTCCCCTCGCCATGGAAATTTTCAAATTTACTTTGCTCTAACAACCACAAATACTTAGGAAATTATGAACACAATATGGGCATTAAAGGATAATAATAAACAAAAATTTAAGTAAATGTTAAGTGTTTATCATTATTTCAGCCATGTTTTTCTATGTTTAACAGCTCAAAGAAATTACACAGTCTGTTTTCTAAATATTATACCAGGCTGTTAAACTAATGCAAAGGGTTTTATGGAATTTTCTATAACACCATCTCGATTTTCTACATTGGCTGTCACTCCTGAAAATTCTCAGTTTATAAATGTGCATGCATTGAAACAGCATATATTTACTATAATAATATTCACTGGTTATTTACCTGGTTTATTACTGTATTTTGATCCTTTCTAATTGTTCACTTTCTTCCATGTTTCTGCCTTATTTCTACAAATGTCAATCCATCACATGTTATGTAAAGTGAAACAAAGTGGAACAGCTGTTAGTAGAAAGGATTAATAGGTGATTTGATGTTACTCTGTGAGATATTAAGTAATAGGCAAGGTATTTACATATCATTATTTTAATATATTTCATTAATACAGCATAGTTGTTATGCTTTAATTAAACCTTCATTAAGTCTTTATATATATATATATATTTTTTCCTAACTCAAAAGTCCGCCCTTCATGTCCCATTCAAAACCCACTCATTTTATGGAATAATTGTTTTATCTTCCCAGTACAATCTTCATTTATCTTATTGCTCTGGTGTGCTCCTTTGGCAGCACATATATTAACTTATTGTTCTGGGTATACAAAAGGATAGGAATGGAATATTTTGTAATATGATATTTTGTCCTTTCTACACTACAGAGTCTGTGTAAGCATTCTTTGATCAGAGACCTAAGGAGGAGGTCCAAACTGAAGAAAAACAAACAGAAAAGAAGAAAATGTTCTCAGCCCTTTCTTTTAGTTTCATTTGCAGTAACCACAAAGGCAAATACATTAAAATGTGTTTTTTTCTTATTTTTTAAAATTAATTTTATATTTTTTTGGATTATGCTCCCTCTAACTCATCTAATACCATGAATAGAAAACCAAAGCAATCCACCAAATCTTCTTTCATGATGTTGCCTTTAAACATGTTGCCTTAAAAAATTTTACAGTCTCATCTGTAGAGTAGATGAGCCTTGACTCAAAAATGTCATCATAGACTGTGGTGACAGTTGTCTTGCCACACGCCCGCTGTTTTTTTCATGGCAGGCTCTCCTGCTTCACGACCGTTTCCCAACAGCAAGGCCAACGGTTCCTTGTTTTCTCCCAGGGCGGTGTTGCTGCGCCTTTCCCAGACATGCTCCTGGGGAGCGCAGTGACAGTCCTGTCCCTTTCCTTAAGGCTGTTTCCACAGGCACAACCACGCTTCTCTCTCAGGCAGAGGGGGATTCCCGGGTAAAGAGGATTTCGCTCCATGCGGGTTTATTACACCCTGCTGTGGAGACTAGCTCAGGCAAGCAGCAGCAGCATCCCACAGACCCGACTCTGATTTCCCAAAGAATGCTGTGCTTTCCCAGAGGGGATGCCCGGGCAAAGAGGCTTTCGCTCTATGCGGGTTTCTCCCACCATGCTGCGAATACTAGGCTAAGGCAAGCAGCAACAGCAGCCCACAGAACCGACTCTGATTTCCCAGCAACAGCTATGCTTTTGCAGAGGTTTTCAGCTTGGCCTGAAACGCACTTCGCTGCTGCTTCCTCAGCAAGGCTTTGGGTGTTCGCTCTGTCGCCTTAGGGAGGAAGAGCTACGGGAGAACTGGTGCCTCTTGGGCCTTCTTTTCCCGGGCTCCATGTTCACGTCCTGGGTTCACCCTGCCAAGCCGAAATAAGCAGACACAGCCACAAACCTTCAGAAGCATGCGTGGCCTAGGATGGCAATCTGCTTACAATGCCATCTCCCGGCGTAGGCAAGGCCAGCCCTTTTGCTCTGGCATTCAGGTATACAGGGGACTAGGCCAGTGCCTTCCCCAGCCGAGAGGAGACGCATGAGGATCACTGCACACCGCCCGCGCTGTCCCTGCTTCCCGGGGACACCCCCTGCATCCACCAATGCTGCCACATCCTGGAGGAAGTCGTCATCTGACTGCCCGTTCCTCCAGGAGCTGTTTCTGCGAGTTCAGGGCCTGGCGCCTGGTGGCAAGCCCACGTCTGCCCTATGGACAGGTGGCCAAGGAGCTGCTGTCCCCTTGGGCCCAGAGGCACAGGACAGGCCGTCATTCTGCCCAGACTCCTTCCTCAGAGTGGAGCACGCCCGCCTGCCCTAGTAGTCCGCTCGTGTCTCCTTAGCAGCCAGGCTTCATTCTCTCCGCACAGGGAGAGGGTGACACTTGTCTTGCCACCAGCCCGCTGTTCCTGCCATGGCAGGCTCTCCTGCTTCACGACCGTTTCCCAACAGCAAAGCCAATGGCTGCTTCTCTTCTCCCAGGGCAGCGTGAGGTGACTTTCCCAGACATGTTCCTGGGAAGCCCACTGACAGTCGTGTCCCTTTCCTTAAGGCTGTTTCCACAGGCACAACCACGCTTCTCTCTCAGGCAGAGGAGATACCCGGGCAAAGAGGATTTTGCTCCATGTGGGAGCTGTGGAGACTAGCTCAGAAAAGAAGCAGCAGCATCCCACAGACCCGACTCTATTTCCCAAAGATGCTGTGCCATCCCAGAGGGGATGCCCGGCCAAAGAGGCTTTTGCTCTATGCGGGTTTCTCCCACCCTGCTGTGAATACTAGGCTAAGGCAAGCAGCAACAGCAGGCCACAGAACCGACTCTAATTTCCCAACGACTGATATGCTTTCGCAGAGCTTTTCAGCTTGCCGGGAACCCCACTTCGCTGCTGCTTCCTTAGCAAGGATTTGGGCGTTCGCTCTGTCGCGTCAGGGAAGAAGAGCTGCAGGAGAGCTGGTGCCTCTTGGGCCTTGCTTCCCAGGGCTCCATGTTCACGCCCAGGGTTCACCCTGCCAGGCCTAACTAAGCAGACACAGCCACAACCCTGCAGCAGCATGCGCAGCCTAGGATGGCACTCTATGCACACTACCATCTCCGGGTGTAGGCAACGTTTGGCCTTTTGCTCTGGCGCTCAGGCAAACTCGCGGACTAGGCCAGTGCTTTCCCCACAGGAAAGGGGAGTCGACAGGATCCCTGCACACCGCCCGTGCACTGAATAGGGAGCCTTGGGGAACTGTCCCCACTCCTTCCCCGGAAATCCTGTGCCTCCTTCAAGCTTCCATATCCTAGAGGAAGACAGCATCTGACTGCCCGTACGTTCCTCCAGGAGCTTTTTCTTCGATTTCAGGTTCGGGCACCTGGTGGCAAGACCACGTCTGCCCTATGGACAGGTGGCCAAGGAGCTGCTGTCCCCTTGGCCAGGAGGCACAGGACAGGCCTGCCTTCTGCCAAGACTCTTTTCTCACAGTGGAGCAGGCGCGCCTGCCCTAGTCATCCGCTCTTGTCTCCTTAGCAGCCAGGCTTCATTCTCTCCGCACAGGGAGAGGTGACACTTGTCTTGCCACCAGCCCGCTGTTCCTGCCATGGCAGGCTCTCCTGCTTCATGACCATTTCCTGACAGCAAGACCAACGGCTCCTTCTCTTCTCCCGGGGCGGTGAGCTGCACCTTCCCCGACATGCTCCTGGGGAGCGCAGTGACAGACTTTCCTTAAGGTTGTTTCCACAGGCGCAACCACGCTTGTCTCTCAGGCAGAGGGGATTCCCGGGCAAAGAGGATTTCGCTCCATGCGGGTTTATTATACCCTGCTGTGGAGACTAGATCAGGCAAGCAGCAGCAGCATCCCACAAACCCAACTCTGATTTCCCAAAGAATGCTGTGCTTTCCCAGAGGAGATGCCCAGGCAAAGAGGCTTTCGCTCTATGCGGGTTTCTCCCGCCGTGCTGCAAATACTAGGCTAAGTCAAGCAGCAACAGCAGCCCACAGAACCGACTCTGATTTCCCAGCAACAGCTATGCTTTTGCAGAAGTTTTCAGCTTGGCCTGAAACGCACTTCACTGCTGCTTCCTCAGCAAGGCTTTGGGCTTTCACTCTGTCGCGTCAGGGAAGAAGAGCCGTGAGAGAGCTGGTGCCTCTTGGGCCTTGCTTTCCCAGGCTCCATGTTCGCGCCCTGGGTTCACCCTGCCAGGCCAAACTAAGCAGACACAGAGACAACACTGCAGCAGCGTGTGTGGCCTAGGATGGCACTCTATGCACACTACCATCTCCCAGTTCAGGCAATGCTTGGCTTTTTGTTCTGGCGGGCAGGCGGACTTGGGGACTAGGCCAGTTCCTTCCCCACAGGAGAGGAGAGGCGACAGGATCCCTGCACACCGCCCACGCACTGGGATGGGGAGCTCTGGGGGACAGTCCCCACTCCTTCCCTGGACACCCCGTGACTCTGCGAACGCTTTCACATCCTGGAGGAAGACGGAATCTGACTGCCAGTTCTTTCAGTCAGAAAGCAAGTTCAGGGTAGGCGCCTGGTGGCAAGCCCATGTCTCCACAGGGTCAGGTGGCCAAGGAGCTGCTGTCTCCTTGGGCCCAGAGGCTCAGGACAGGCGTGCTGTGCTTTCCCAGAGGGGATGCCCAGGCAAAGAGGCTTCGCTCTATGCGGGTTTCTCCCACCCTGCTGCGAATATTAGGCTAAGGCAAGCAGGAAGAGCAGACCACAGACCCGACTCTGCTTTCCCAACGACTGATATGCTTTCGCATGGGTTTTCAGTTTGGCGTGAACCGCACTTTGCTGCTGCTTCCTCAGCAAGGCTTTGGGCATTCGCTCTGTCGCATCAGGGAAGAGCTGCGGGAGAGCTGTTCCTCTTGGGCCTTGCTTCCCAGGGCTCCATGTTCACGCCCAGGGTTCACCCTGCCAGGCCTAAGCAGACACAGCCACAACCCTGCAGCAGCGTGCGTAGCCTAGGATGGCACTCTATGCACACTACCATCTCCGGGTGTAGGCAACGCTTGGCCTTTTGCTCTGGCGCTCAGGCAGACTCACGGACTAGGCCAGTGCTTTCCCCACAGGAAAGGGGAGGCGACAGGATCCCTGCACACCGCCCGTGCACTGAATCGGGAGCCTTGGGGGACTGTCCCCACTCCTTCCCTGGAAATCCCGTGCCTCCTCCAAGCTTCCACATCCTGGAGGAAAACGGCATCTGACTGCCCATTCTTTCAGGGAGCTGTTTCCGCGAGCTCAGTGTAGGCGGCTAGTGGCAAGCGCATGTCTGCCCCAGGGACAGGTGGCCAAGGAGCTGCTGTCTCCTTGGGCCCAGAGGCACAGGACAGGCATGCTTTCTGCCCAGACTCCTTCCTCAGAGTGGAGCATGCGCCCTGCCCTAGTCATCCCCTCGTGTCTCCTTAGCAGCCAGGCTTCGTCTCTCCCCACAGGGAGCGGGTGACACTTGTGATGCCACCGGCCCGCTTTTCCTGCCATTGAAGGCTCTCCTGCTTCATGACCGTTTCCCGGTCATGGGAATGGCTCCTTGTTTTCTCCTGGGGCGGCGTTGCTGCGCCTTTCCCAGACATGCTCCTGGGGAGCGCAGTGACAGTCCTGTCCCTTTCCTTAAGGCTGCTTCCACAGGCGCAACCACGCTTCTCTCTCAGGCAGAGGGGATGACTGGGCTAAGAGGATTCCGCTCCATACGGGTTTCTCCCACCATGCTTCAGAGACTATGTTCAGGCAAGCGGCATCAGCATCCCACAGAACCGACACTGATTTCCCAGCGAATGCTGTGCTTTCCCAGAGGGGATGCACATACAAAGAGGCCTTTGCTCTATGCGGGTTTCTCCCACCGTGCTGTGAGTACTAGGTTAAGGCAAGCAGCAACAGCAGCCCACAGAACCGATCTGATTTCCCAGTGCCTGCTCTGCTTTCGCAGAAGCTTTGGGCTTGGCGCGAACTGCACTTTGCCTCTGCTTCCTCAGCAAGGATTTGGGCGTTCGCTGTGTTGCATAAGGGAAGAAGAGCTGCGGGAGAGCTGCTGCCTCTTGGGCCTTGTTTTCCCCGGCCCAATGTTCGCGCCCTGGGTTCAACCTGCCAGGCCAAACTAAGTATACACAGCCACAACCCTGCAGCAGCGTGCGTGGCCTAGGATTGCACTCTATGCACACTATCATCTCCCGGTGTAGGCAAAGCTTGGCCTTTTGCTCTGGTGGGCAGGTGGACTTGGGGACTAGGCCAGTGCCTTCCCCACAGGAGAGGCGACAGGATCCCTGCACACTGCCCGTGCACTGGGATGGGGAGCTGCGGAGCCTGTCCCCACTCCTTCACCAGAAACCCCGTGCCTCCGTGAATGCTTCCACATCCTGGATGAAGATGGCATCTGACTACCCATTCTTTCAGGGAGCTGTTTCTGCGAGTTCAGGGTAGGCGCCTGGTGGCAAGCTCATATCTGTACCAGGGACAGGTGGCCAAGGAGCTGCTGTCCCCTTGGGCTCAGAGGCTCCTAGGGCAGGACGCATGCTCCACTCTGAGGAAGGCATCTGGGAAGACAGCATACCTCTCCTGAGCCTCTGGTCCCAAGGGGACAGCATCTCCTTGGCCACCTGTCCCAAGGGCAGACTTGGGCTTGCCACCAGGTGCCATACCCGGAACTCGCAGAAAGAGCTGTTTCTCTTTGTTTCACTTTACATAACATGTGATGGATTGACATTTGTAGAAATAAGGCAGAAACATGGAAGAAAGTGAACAATTAGAAAGGATCAAAATACAGTAATAAACCAGGTAAATAACCAGTGAATATTATTATAGTAAATATATGCTGTTTCAATGCATGCACATTTATAAACTGAGAATTTTCAGGAGTGACAGCCAATGTAGAAAATCGAGATGGTGTTATAGAAAATTCCATAAAACCCTTTGCATTAGTTTAACAGCCTGGTATAATATTTAGAAAACAGACTGTGTAATTTCTTTGAGCTGTTAAACATAGAAAAACATGGCTGAAATAATGATAAACACTTAACATTTACTTAAATTTTTGTTTATTATTATCCTTTAATGCCCATATTGTGTTCATAATTTCCTAAGTATTTGTGGTTGTTAGAGCAAAGTAAATTTGAAAATTTCCATGGCGAGGGGACATGGTATCTGTTTGAAAAACAAAACAAAACAAAAACACAGGGCACCCTTCCTATGGTTGTGAGCTGCCCTTCCCTTACTGCTCAATGCATTTTCATTAACACCCACCTCACAGTCCATAGGCAGCCATCTGTGTTCCCATCTTTAAGAAATTTTATCCTACAAGTCTTTCCTCATGACACTGTTGCCTATTACATAAATCAAACAGACATTCAACCTCTTGGAATCGAATCAGAAACCCACAAAGCTGACTGCTGTCAGGACTCATAAGGAAGGCAATTAATAAATTTATTATTTAGGAGAGGAGTTGTTTGCTTTCCAAAAAGCTATGCAAAATTGGAATGCTATCCAGAGTGTATATCAAACTAACGAAGCTAAAAGTGTCTTTTTATCTCAGGTTCACCCATTTGACAATCATTATATTTTCTCCTTTATCTCTGGTGTGGTCAGCTATGCTAGTGTCAGAACACTTAATTCATTCAGTCAATCAACAAAGACCTATTTAGTACTAATTTTTTTTGTGAGTGTGATGAATAAGACAAATATCTGCCACAATGGAGCATATGATGTAGAGTTTAAAATTCATATTTGAATTACTTACATAGCACCACATACTTACCACCACAAATGTAAACAACACTTATAAAATTGGAAAAGAAATAGATGATAATGATGTTAAGGAGAAGACCTTAATATTAAAAGCAATAAAATTGATATGTCTATTAGTAGAAATAAAAATAGTCATATATTAACTTAAGTAAAATTTAGGGGTCCCTGGATGACTCAATCGGTTAAGCAGCTGCCTTTGGCTCAGGTCATGATCCCAGGGTCCTGGGATTAAGACCTGCATCGGGCTCACTGCTGGATAATAGGCCTGCCTCTCGATCTTCCTCTGCCTGCCACTCTGCCAACTTGAGCTCTCTCTCTCTCTGTGTCAAATAAACAAATAAAATTAAAAAAAAATAAATATAAAGTAACACTTACTGGAGATTTGGGGACGGTGATGTCATCAAGAGGGCAACATGGATGCATGGATGGCTCCTTATTTGTGGCAAAAAGGTAAATGTATAGTCAAAACCAGATTCTCTAATATTGTAATGGTGATATATAAATCATTTACTAGTCTAGTTTAAAAGTTTAAAAAAAGCAAGCCTATTAAAAATAACTCTAACTGCAATCACTTGTTATTGAAAGTACAATAAAAAATGATCTAAAATGTAAAAACATCAATAACCTGTTGTTATAGGAGAAGTATAAATTTTCTGTACACTATTGAAGTTTAGTTGTTTTCAACATAAAATGGAATGTTATGGGCGCCTGGGTGGCTCAGTGGGTTAAGCTGCTGCCTTTGGCTCAGGTCATGATCTCAGAGTCCTGGGATCCAGTCCCACATCAGGCTCTCTAATCAGCGGGGAAGCCTGCTTCCCTCTCTCTCTCTTTGCCTGCCTCTCTGTCTACTGTGATCTCTCTCTGTCAAATAAATAAATAAAATCTTTAAAAAAATGGAATGTTATAAATAACATATTTTATATAAGCTTAATGGTAAATATAAAAAAATATGTAGTAGATACACAAAAGATTTTGATAAAGAAGTTAAAGCATACTGCCACAAAAGTCATCAAATTACAAACAAAGAGAAAAAGACAGGAAATAAAGAGCAAACAATTAACAGAGAAACAAAACAGATAAACACTGGGGAAAGAAAAAAAAAATTTTTAAAAAGGGAGGGGAAGCCAAACCACAATACACTTAACTATAAGTAACAAACTGATTGTTTCTGGAGGGGAGATGGGCAGGGGAATGGGCTAAGTCAGTAATAATTATTAGGAGGTCACTTTTGATGAGCATTGGATGTTATATGTAAATGTTGAATTACTAAATTCTACTCCTGAAACTAATATTACACTATATATTAACTAAAATTTAAATAAATCATGGAATATAAAAAGAATGAAAGGCAATAGTTAAGTCCTTACCTATCAATAATTACTTTAACTGTAAGTGAATGGAATCATCCAGTTGGAAGACATAGAAAGGCTAGAATAGATTAAAAAAACAAACAAAAAACACAAGATCCAACAATATGTTGCGTATAAAAGAATCACTTTAGCTTTAAGGACACACATGGGCAGAGAGTAAAGGGATGGAAAAAGATATTCCAAGCTAATGATAACAAAAGAAAACAAGGGCAGCAATAACTATAACAGACAAAATAGGGTTTATGTAAGCTAAAAATTACCACAGGAGTCAAAGAAGGTCATTATACAATAAGAAAAGTGTCATCAATTCATCAATACAGTAATTGTAAATATCATGTACCTAATATGGAGCCACATAAATATATAAAACAAATACTAACAAAACAAAAAGGAGAAATAAATAGCAATACAATAGTATCTGGGGACAATAATACCCCACTCTTACATATGGATAGATCATCCAGACAGAAAATCAATAAGAAAATAGTGAATTTAAACACTATGCCTGGACAACTGGGTGGCTCAGTCAGTTAAGCCTTTGCCTTTGGCTCAGGTCGTGATCCCAGGGTCCCGAGGTAGAGTCCCACATTGGGCTCCCTGCTCAGGAGGGGGTCTTCTCACTCTGTCTCTGCCCTTACCCCTTGCTCATTCTCTCTGCCCTGCTCTCTCTCAAACAAATAAACAAACAAACAAGAACTATGTCAAATGAACCTAACATATTTACAGGATATTCCATCCAATAGTATCATAATAAATATTCTTCTCAAACACACGTGGAAAATTTTCTAGGATAGATCACATTTTAAACCACAAAACCAGAGTCCCCCAAAAATCAATAATATAGAAAGCATATCGAGTATATTTCCAGCCAAAATAATATGAAACTAGAAATCAATACAGAAGGAAATTTGGAAAATTTACAAATACACATACATACACATTTTTAAACAAACAAAAAATCAAAAAAAGAAGACAAATTGGGAATAAAAATACATCTTGAGGAAAATAAAAAAATATATACCAAAAAATTATGAGAAGCAGCAAAGCAGTTATAAAAGGAAATTTTATAGCTATAAATGTATATAAAAAAAGATTTCAAATAAAGAGCATAATATAACAGCTCAAAAAAACTACAAAAAGAACAAAGTAAACTTAAAAGTAGCAAAAGGAAGGAAAAAATAAAAATTAGGGCAGAAATAAATGAAATATAGAATTAAAAAACTAGAAAGTTTTTTAAAATGGTAAATAAAATAAAACTTGGTAATGGTAAATTTAAAAAAAAAAAAAGACAGCTAGACTAACTCAGAAAAAAGAGAGAAGACTCAGTAAAATCAGAAATGAAAAAGGAGACATTTTTACAGATACCACAGAAATATAAAGGATAAAAGACAGTTAAATGCCAGTGAATCAAAAGCCTAAAGGAAATGGACAAATTCCTAGGCACATACAACCTATCAAGACTGAATCATAAGGACATAAAAAATGTGAACAGACCAATAAGGGGTAAGGAGATTGAATCCGTAATAAAAACCTTCTAACAAATAAAAGTCAATAATTAGATGATTTCCACAGTGAATTCTACCAAACATTTTAAGGAGAAATAATACAAATACTTTTTAAACCCTTCCCAAAAAGTTGAAGAGGTTGAAATACTCCGAGGCACATTTTACAAAGCCAGCATTATCTTGATATCAAAACCAGACAGGAGCACTACAAAAACAAAACAAAACAAAAAACAAACAAACAAAAAAACAAACAAAAAAAAAAAAACCAAAGCAGGAACAAAAAGAACTACTGGATAATATCCCTGATAAATAAAAATGTAAAAATTCTCTACAAAATGCTACAAAACTGAATTCACCAGCACATATCAGTAAATGTGATGCATTATATTAATAGAATGATTAATAAAAACTCATATGATCAACTCAATACATGCAGAAAAGGCATTTGACAAAATTCAACACCCTTTCACAATAAAAATACTCACCAAACTGGGTAGAGAAAGAATACACATCAACATAATAAAAACCACATATTCCGTGGAAGGATTCAAGATGGCGGAGAAGTAGCAGGCTGAGACGACATCAGGTAGCAGGAGATCAGCTAGATAGCTTATCTAACCCTTGCAAACACCTACAAATCCAATGGGAGATCAAAGAGAAAGAGAGCAACAATTCTAGAAACAGAAAATTGATCACTTTCTGAAAGGTAGAACCGGCGGAAAAGTGAACCCAAAGAACGGGAAGGTAGACCGCGGGGGGAGGGACCAGCTCCCAGCAAGTGGTGGAGCAACGGAGCACAAAATCAGGACTTTTTAAAAGTTTGATCCACTGAGGGATATCACCCCAGAGGCTAAACCAGAGTGAAGCCCAAGTGGGGTCAGCATAGCCCCTGGTCCCTCAGGGTCACAGAAGGACCAGGGGTATCTGAGTGTCACATAACTCACAGGTATTAGAGTGGGGAAGCCAGCTACAGAGACAAAGCTGAGGAGTGAGCTCTCAACCCAGGGTTACTTTGAACCAGGCATAGGCAGGGTGAGCTTGGAGCATGGCCAAAGGCCAGGGAGACGGGAGTAATTGAGCTCTTTTTGCCAAGCACGGCCAGAGGCCAGGGAGATGAGAATGACCAAGGACTTTTCTCCAAGTGCAAGTGACAGAGCGCTTTTCTTCAAGCATGGCCAGAGGCCGGGAAGATGGGAGTGATTAAGCACTTTTCTCTGAGGGTGCACTGAGGAGCGGGGCCCTGAGCTCTCCACTCCTCTGGGCCGGATTGTGAGACCGCCATAATCATTCCATCATCCAGAACTCTACGGAAAGCCTTCAGGGAACAAAAGCTCCCGGGTTACTTAGCCTTACTCCAGGTAAGGGCAGGACAAATCCATCTCGGGCAAAGACACTTGAGAATCAATACAACAGGCCCCTTCCCCAGAAGACCAACAAGAAACCCAGCCAAGATCAACTTCACTTACTAAGGAGAACAGTGGAATTCCAGAGGAGGAGAAAGCAAAACAAGGGATTCATGGCTTTCTCCCAATGATTCTTTAGTCTTGCAGTTATATATTTTTTTCTTTTTTCTTCTGATAATTTTTTTTAACTTTTACCCTTTCGTCTTTTGATGATTTTTTTAACTAGTTTATTTTTAAAATACCTTACAAAAATAATAATCTATTTTGAACCTTCATTATTATAGTCATATTTTATCCTCCATTGTATCTAACTACATATATTTTTACACATAGGGTTTTTTCTTCTAAAAAATTTGGGGTATAACTTCTCCTAATAGACCAAAATATACCCTAAACCTAGCTCCAAGATTGTTCTAGTGTCCAGCCTGAGCAAATTCTCTCCAGTTTATTTTTCTTTATTGTCCCAACCAACTTGCTCTATCAACTTATTTTTTAGAAATTAAATTTTTTCTCATTTTTTAAAGATTTTATTTATTTATCAGAGAGAGAGAGGGGGAGAGAGTGAGCACAGGCAGACAGAATGGCAGGCAGAGGCAGAGGGAGAAGCAGGCTCCCTGCCGAGCAAAGAGCCCGATGTGGGACTCGATCCCAGGATGCTGGGATCATGACCTGAGCCGGAGGTAGCTGCTTAACCAACTGAGCCACCCAGGTGTCCCTTTTTTCCTCATTTTTATAGGTTTATTCCATCCCTTCATTGTGCCTACCCTTATATGTTTTTCATCCTTTAAAATCTTGGGAGGTAGTTTCTTCTAAGAGACCAAAATACTCCCAAAATTAAGTGAGTGACCCTGTTCTAGTCACAAGTCTAGTATATATATACATATATATATATGTATATATATGTACATATATATATATTATTTTCTTTTTTAATATTTTTTCCTTGTTTTCTTTTTTTTAAACCCTTTTTTTCCCCCCTTGAACTTCTTTTTTTTTTTTTTTAAGATTTATTTATTTGACAGAGAGAAATCACAAGTAGACAGAGAGGCAGCCAGAGAGAGAGAGAGAGGGAAGCAAGCTCCCCGCTGAGCAGAGAGCCCGATGCGGGACTGGATCCCAGGACCCTGAGATCATGACCTGAGCTGAAGGCAGCGGTTTAACCCACTGAGCCACCCAGGCGCCCCGCCTGTTAGCATTTAATTTGCTCCTTTATATATTCTTATCTGCTCAAAATGTCAAGGAGGAAAAACTCACCACAAGAAAAACAACAAGAGGAAGTACCAAAGGCTAGGGACCTAATCAAAACAGACATTGGTAATATGACAGAACTAGAGATCAGAATGACAACTCTCAAGGTTCTAGCTGGGCTCGAAAAAGGCATGGAAGTTATTAGAGAAACCCTCTCCAGAGAGATAAAAGCCCTTTCTGGAGAAATAAAAGAACTAAAATCTAACCAAGTTGAAATCAAAAGAGCTATTAATGAGGTGCAATAAAAAATGGAAGTTCTTACTGCTAGGATAAATGAGGCAAAAGAATTAGTGATATAGAAGACCAAATGATGGAGAATAAAGAAGCTGAGCAAAAGAGAGACAAACAAATACTGGACCACGAGGAGAGAATTTGAGAGATAAGTGAAACCATAAGACGACACAACATTAGAATAATTGGGATCCCAGAAGAAGAAGAAAGAGAGAGGGGAGCAGAAGGTATATTGGAGAGAATTTTTGTAGAGAATTTCCCTAATATGGCAATGGGAACAAACATCAAATCCAGGAGATGCAAAGAATGACCCTCAAAATCAATAAAAATGGGTCCACACCCCATAACCTGATAGTAAAATTTACAACTGTTAACGACAAAGAGAAAATCCTGAAAGCAGCCTGGGAAAAGAAGTCTGTATTGTACAACAGTAAAAACATTTGATTGGCAGCAGACTTATCCACAGAGACCTGGCAGGCCAGAAAGAACTGGCATGATATATTCAGAGTGTTAAATGAGAAAAACATGCAGCCAAGAATACTATATCCAGCTAGGCTATCATTGAAAATAGAAGGAGAGATTAAAAAGCTACCAGGACAAACAAAAGCTGAAAGAATTTGCAAACACCAAACCAACTCTCCAGGAAATATTGAAAGGGGTCCTCTAAGCAAAGAGAGAGCCTAAAAGTAGTAGATCATAAAGGAACAGAAACAATATACAGTAACAGTCACATTATAGGCAATACAATGCCACTAAATTCATATCTCTCAATAGTTACCCTGAATGTAAATGGCCTAAATGCACCAATCAAAGACACAGGGTATCAGAACGGATAAAAAGCAAAACCCGTCAATATGGTGCCCAAGAAACTCATCATAGACCCGAAGACACCCCCAGATTTAAAGAGAGGGGGTGGAAAACAATTTACCATGCTAATGGACATCAGAAGAAAGCTGGGGTGGCAATCCTTATATCAGATCAATTAGATTTTAAGCCAAAGACGATAATAAGAGATGAGGAAGGACACTGTATCATACTCAAAGGGTCTGTCCAACAAGAAGACCTAACAATTTTAAATATCTATGTCCTTAACATGGGAGCAGCCAACTATATAAACCAATTAATAACAAAATCAAAGAAACACATTGATAATAATAAAATAATAGTAGGGGAATTTAACACTCCCCTCATTGAAATGGACAGATCATCCAAGCCACGGATCCACAAGGAAAAAGGCCTCAAATGACACACTGGACAAGATGGACATCACAGGTAATATTCAACACATTCCATCCCAAAATAACATAATACACATTCTTCTCTAGTGCACATGGAACATTCTCCAGAATAGACCACATCCTGGGTCATAAATCAGATCTCAACCATTATCAAAAGATTGGGATCATCTCCTGCATATTGTCAGACCACAATGCTCTGAAACTAGAGCTCAATCACAAGAAGAAATTTGGAAAGAACACAAATACATGGAGACTAAACAGCATCCTTCTAAAAAATGAATTGGTCAACCAGGAAATTAAAGAAGAATTGAAAAAATTCATGGAAACAAATGATAATGAAAACAAAAGTGTTCAAAATCTGTGGGATACAGCAAAGGCCGTCCTGAGAGGAAAATATAAAGCTGTACGAGCCTTTCTCAAGAAACAAGAAAGATCTCAAATACACAACATAACCCTACACCTAAAGGAGTTGGAGAAAGAACAACAAAGAAAGCCTAAACCCAGCAGGGGAAGAGGATTCATAAAGATCAGAGCAGAAATCAATGAAATAGAAACCAAAAACAAAACAAAACAAAACAAAACAAAAAAACAAAAAACCAACAACAACAACAACAACAAAAAACAATAGAACAAATCAGCGAAACTAGGAGCTGGTTCTTTGAAAAAATTAATAAGATTGATAAACCCATTTCCAGACTTATCAAAAAGAAAAGAGAAAGGACCCAAGTAAAATAAAATTATGAATGAAAGAGGAGAGATCACAACCAACACCAAAGAAATACAAACAATTATAAGAACATACTATGAGCAACTCTACACCACCAAATTCAACAATCTGGAAGAAATGGATACATTCCTAGAGACATATAAACTACCACAACTGAACCAGGAAGAAATAGAAAACCTGAACAGACCCATAACCAGTATGGAGATTGAAACAGTCATCAAAAATCTCCAAACAAACAAAAGCACCGGGCCAGATGGCTTCCCAGGGGAATTCTACCAAACATTTAAAGAAGAATTAATTCCTATTCTACTGATACTGTTCCAAAAACATAGAAATGAAAGGAAAACTTCCATACTCTTTTTTTCTGAGGCCAGCATCACCTTGATCCCCAAACCAGACAAGGATCCCATCAAAAAAGAGAACTACAGACCAATATCCTTGATGAACACAGATGCGAAAATTCTCACCAAAATACTAGCCAATAGGATTCAACAGTACATTAAAAGGATTATTCACCACGACCAAGTGGGATTTATTCCAGGGCTACAAGGTTGGTTCAACATCTGCAAATCAATCAATGTGATACGACACATCAATAAAAGAAAGAACAAGAACCATATGATACTCTCCATAGATGCTGAAAAAGCATTTGACAAAGTTCAGTATCCCTTCCTGATTAAAACTCTTCAAAGCGTAGGGATAGAGGGCACATAGTATCAATATTATCAAAGCCATCTATGAAAAACCCACTGCAAATATCATTCTCAATGGAGAAAAACTGAATACTTTTCCACTGAGGTCAGGAACACGGCAGGGATGTCCATTATCACCACTGCTATTCAACATTGTACTAGAAGTCCTAGCCTCAGCAATCAGACAACAAAAAGAAATTAAAGGCATCCAAATTTTGCCAAATTGGGAAAAGAGAAGTCAAACTATCCCTGTTTGCAGATGATATGATACTGTATGTGGAAAACTTAAAGGACTCCACTCCAAATCTGCTATAACTTGTATAGGAATTCTGTAAAGTGTCAGGATATAAAATCAATGCACAGAAATTGGTTGCATTTTTTTTATACCAACAAGACAGAAGAAATAGAAATTAAGGAGTGAATCCCATTTACAATTACACCCCAAACCCTAAGATATCTAGGAATAAACCTAACCAAAGAGACAAAGAATCTATACTCAGAAAACTCTAAAGTACTCATGAAAGAAATTGAAGAAGACACAAAGAAATGGAAAAATGTTCCATGCTCCTGTATTGGAAGAACAAATATTGTGAAAATGTCTATGCTACCTAAAGCAATCTACACATTTAATGTAATCCCTATCAAAATCCCATCCATTTTTTTTCAAAGAAATGGGACAAATAATCCTAAAATATATATGGAACCAGAAAATACCTCGAATAGCCAGAGGAATACTGAAAAAGAAAGCCAGAGTTGTTGGCATCACAATTCCAGACTTCAAGCTCTATTGCAAAGTTGTCATCATCAAGATAGTAGGGAACTGTCTCAAAAACAGACATAGATCAATGGAACAGAATAGAGAGCCCAGAAATACACCCTCAACTCTATGGTCAACTAATATTCAACAAAGCAGGAAGGAATGTCCAATGGAAAAAAGACAGCCTCTTCAACAAATGGTGTTGGGAAAATTGAACAGCCACATGCAGAAAAATGAAATTGGACCATTTCCTTACACCATACATGAAAATAGACTGGAAATGGATGAAGAAGCATAATGTGAGAAAGGAATCTATCAAAATCCTAGAGTAGAGAACAGGTAGCAACCTCTTTGACCTCAGCAGCAGCAACTTCTTCCTAGGAACATCGTCAAAGGCAAGGGAAGCAAAGGCAAAAATGAAGTATTGGGATTTCATCGGATCAAAAAAGCTTTTGCACAGCAAGGGAAACAGTTAACAAAGCCAAAAGATAACTGTCAGAATGGGAGAAGATATTTGCAAATGACATATCAGTTAAAGGGCCAGTATCCAAAATCTATAAAGAGCTTATCAAACTCAACACCCTAAGAACAAATAATCCAATGAAGAAATGGGCAGAGGACATGAACAGACATATCTGCAAAGAATACATCCAAATGGCCAACAGACACATGAAAAAATGCTCCACATCACTCGGCATCAGGGAAATACTAATCAAAACCAGAATGAGATACCACCTCACACCTTTCAGAATGGCTAAAATGAACAAGTCAGTCAATGACAGATGCTGGCGAGGATGTGGAGAAAGGGGAACCCTCCTACACTGTACGTGGGAATGCAAACTGGTGCAACCACTCTGGAAAACAGCGAGGAGGTTCCTCAAAAAGCTGAAAATAGAACTACCCTATGACCCAGTGATTGTATTACTAGGTATATACCCTAAAGATACAAACGTGGCATTCTGAAGGGGCACATGCACCCAAATGTTTATAGAAGCAATGTCCACAATAGTTAAACTATGGAAAGAACCTAAATGTCCTTCAACAGATGAATCAATAAATAAGATGTGGTATATATGTACAATGGAATACTATGCAGCCATCAAAAGAAATGAAATCCTGATATTTGTGATGACGTGGATGGAACTAGAGGGTATTATGCTTGGCGAAATAAATCAATCTGAGAAAGACAACTATCATATGATCTCCCTGATATGATGAAGTGGAGATGCAACATAGGCGGTTTGGGGGGTAAGAAAAGAAAAATAAAAGAAGATGGGATTGGGAGGGAGACAATCCATAAAAGACTGAATCTCACAAAACAGACTGAGGGTTGCTGGGGGGAGGTGTGTTGGGAGAGGATGGTGGGGGTATGGACATTGGGGAGGGCATGTGCTATGGTGAGTGATGGTGAGTGCTGTGAAATGTGTAAACCTGGTGATTCACAGACCTGTACCCCTAGGGATAAAAACACATTATATGTTTATAAAAAAATTTTAAAAATAATTTTAAAAATCCATTAAAAAATACATATTGCAAGCCCAGAGCTAATCTCATATTCAATCAAAAAAGTTTGAAAGTTTTCCCCTTAAAGATCAGAAACAAGACAAGTGTGTCCACTTTCACTACTCTCATTTGACATAGTACTGGATGTCCTAGCCAGAGAAACAAGGAACACAAAGAAATAAGAGACTCCAAAAAAAAAAAAAAAAAAGGGAAGAAGTAAAATTTTCTTTTTTTTGGATAACATGAACTTACATGTTAAAAAATCCTAAAAACTTCACCAAAAAATTTGAATAAACAAATTTAGTAAAGCTGCCAAATACAAGATCAATATATAAAAGACAAGAATTTTGTTTTGTTTCATTTTTTTAAAATATGGAATGCTTCCCAGTTTTTCATGTCATCCTTGTTCAGTGATCACACTAATCTTCTCTGCATCATTCCAATTTTAGTATATGTGCTGCCAAAGTAAGCACAAGACAGGAGCATTTTAACACTCTAATGATGAACTATCTGAAAAAATAAAGAAAACAATCTAATTCACAATAGCATCAAAAATAATAAAATACTTAGGAATAGATTTAACTAAGAAGATCTGTACCCCATAAAGAAATGGAAGGAGACACAAATGGAAAGATAGCTCATATTTATGAATGGTAAGAAATAACATTGTTAAAATGTCCATACTACCGAAAGCCATCTGTAAATCCAATTCCTATCAAAAATCCAATGTTAGGGGCGCCTGGGTGTCTCAGTGGGTTAAGCCGCTGCCTTCGGCTCAGGTCATGATCCCAGGGTCCTGGGATCGAGCCCCACATCAGGCTCTCTGCTCAGCAGGAAGCCTGCTTCCTCTTCTCTCTCTGCCTGCCTCTCTGCCTGCTTGTCATCTCTCTCTGTCAAATAAATAAATTAAAAATCTTAAAAAAAATCCAATATTATTTTTTTACAGAAGTAAGTAAAGAATCCTAAATTTATATGAGACCATAAAAGACAACAAATAATCAAAGCAGTTCTGAGAAAGAATGAAGAAGAGAAATTACACTTCTTGATTAGAAACTATACTACAGAGCCCTCATGCTCAAAACAATAAAGTATACTGGCATAAAAACAGACCAATCAACAAGTAGAGTAGAATTGAGAGTCCAGAAATAAATCCTTTCATACAGTCACCTAATATTTGACAGGGGCCAACATATGTAATGGGTAAAGATAGTCTGTTCAATAAATGATATTTAAAACTGAATAGTCACATAAACAGTATGAAACTGGAACCTTATATCACTCATAAGTCTTAACTTGAAATAGATTAAAGACTTAAAGGTGATGCATGAAACTAAATTTCCTAAAGGAAAACATAGGAAAATTTCTCCTTGACATTGGTCTTGCCAATAGTTTTTTGGATACCAGACGAAAAACACAAGCAAAAAAAGCAAAAATAAATAAATGGTATTACATCAAACTAAAGTTTCTGCATTGCCAAAAACAAAACAAAAAAAAGACAGAGAATGAAAACACAATCCACAGAATGTAAGAAAATACGTACAAATCTTATATCTGAAAAGAGGTTAATAACCAACAGATACAAATAGAAAAAATATATATAATTTAAAAAATAGCAAAATGATCTCAATAGACTTTTTTTTTCAAAAAAGTTATATAAATGACCAACAGGAGCATTAAAAAGTGCTCAACGTAAAAAACTCAGGGAAAAGTCATTATGTTGTTGTTGTTGTTGTTTATCTCTGAAAAACACATTACTACCTATTACTGCCTATTAGTACCTATTAGAATATATACTACCAAAAAATTAAAAATAACAAATTTTCGTAAATATTGGGGAAAATGGGGAACTTATGCACTGTGATAGGGATATAAATTTGTATGGAAAACAGTATGGATATTATTCATATTATTAGAAGTAAAATTACCATATGATTCAGTAATCCCACTTCTAGGTATATATCTAAAGGAAACGAAGTCACTGTTCAAAGACATATCTGCACTCTTATTTTCATTATAAAATTATTAACTCTAAGCAAGAGATGGAAATAACTTCAGTATCCATTAATGGATGAATGAATAAAATAAGTATGGTAAATATATACTATGGAATACTACTTAACCATGAAAGATTAAGAAATACTGCCTTTTACAACAGCATGGATGGATCTTGAAGGTATTATACTAAGTGAAATATTTCAAAGATTTTATATATTTTTTAATTTATGTATTATGATATCCCTTACATACAGAATCTGAAGAAAAGGCAAACTAATGGAAACTTAGAGTTGAGTTGACAAGGGGTGAACCTGGGGTGGAGTAGGGTGGTCAAAGGGTGCAAACTTGCAACTATAATATGAAAAAGTTCTGGGGATCTAATGTACAGCATGATGATCATAGTTAATAAAATATACATACTTATTTTATTGTGCTTCCCTTTATTAAACTTTGTATATATCACATTCTTACAAGTTGAAAGTTTATAGCAATCTTGTATAAAATAGGTCTGCCGCCACCATTTTTCTAACAACATTTGTTCATTTTGTGTCTCTCTGTCACATGTTGGTAATTCTTGCAACATTTCAAGTTTTTTTCATTATTATTGTATTTGTTATGGTGATCTGTGATCAGTAATTATGACCCACTGAAAACTCAGAACTAGTTTACTTAAGGTATATACATTGTTTTTCTTTAAAAACAGAATGCTTTTGAACAGTACACTATAGTGTTTATTTTTTATATGCACTGGGAAACATAATTTTTTATATGCACTGGGAAACAAAAAAAAATAATTTGACTTAGTTTATTGAGATAATCACTTTATTGAGGCAGACTGGAACAAAACCCACAAGACCTCTGAAGTTTATCTCTACTGTACTATATACATAAAAGTTGCTAAGAGAGTAGATCTTAAAATTCCTTATGATACATGCATAAAAAACAGTGGCAACTATACGAGATAGTAGATGTATTAACATTTTTACATAGATTATATTGCAATACAGATGTATACCAATTTATCAAATTGTACAAAATTTACACAATGTTAAAAGTTTGCAATGTTATAAGAAATCATTTCTTAAATTTACAAATTATAATATGTCGATTATTTTTCAATAAAGCTGGAAAAAACTTTTTGTAGAATTAATCTATTTTTCAAAAAAGGAAGTAAGGAAGTAGAAACTGCAACTAACTCTGAAATAATAGAATATAAAATCCATTTTCGTTATATACACTATGACAAAAACTATTACTTAGTTTACAATGAAGGAATACTTATGAAGCCTGAAGGATGGTCTATAAATAAGGCTGAAAGAGCTCGTTTTAAGGTTTAAATTTAAAATATTCTTTTGAAATACTAAACTGACCACCCAGTTTTCCAAACATAAATGTCTTAACTGCATGAATTTATTTCATACAACTCTATAATCTACTTTCATAAGAAAGCAGCATGCAGATTTTGAATAAGACAGACTTGCTTAAGTTTCTTTATGTTCAACAGTAAAGGATACCTCCCTAAAAATAAATAGAAGAAAAATCAGCATATTTATTCTGATAATTATTATTCATAATGAGATTCATATTGAATTAGGGAATATATATCCTCAGAGGGGGTAAAGTAAAATGAAATTTATTTTGGTAAATGTGTCTATGAATAGTCAATACAATGCCTCAATATAAATGAATATTACCATTTTGAACAATTTAATTACTATTATTAGAATTATTATAAGTATAAAAATAGCTATCATTTTAGCATGGAATATGAGACTCTCATGCTCCATGCTTCATCACATCCACACAACAACTCTGCATAATAAGTATTATCATCACCATTTCATGGGTGATAAAACTGAGGCTAACACATTTAGATAACTGGTTTATGATTACATGGCTAGTAAAGATGCATCACACTAATTTAGGCTTTATGATTTCAGAATTGTACTCTTTCCACTGCACATTCTATTACTCTGTAAATACTTGGCCTGTTTTCAGTTAGTTCTTTAATTTTATTCATGTGGTGATGGCTTAAAGCTTCATTTAAAGGAAGCTTGAAAAATTCATTTAACCAAAAGCTCCCAAGAATTAAAAATGTCATGGATCTAATGTAGACATGGATATCATTAGTTAATGGGTAACTATCTATTTTCCACTCTAGTGAGATAACAATCAGAGTATTTTTCTAAGTTTTAGTCTCTCAGTGTTAAAAAGGACTTTGTTAAAATAGAAATATTTAGACAAAGGTGATCAAAAGTCTGGATCAGGTCACCTTAAGATAAATATTAGGAAACTGAGGAAACAAATGGAGATTTGAATACTGAGCTATGATATAATGAATGGCTTCAAGTATTTAGTAGAGTATAGAAAAGCCCTTTAAAGCCTGGTCTTAGCCTAGCATTGCAGCTTCTGGGATATCTGTCTATCTATCATCTATCTATCTAGATATAAATTTGAAAACTTTTTTAACTTAAAGATTTTGAGAAATAGAACATAATCAGCACCATAGAAGATCTGTTTATGATAACAACCTAGCCCCTACTCCCAGTTTGTTAATATTCTCTCTTATTTAATGTAACATTGTGCAAATAGACCACTACTGATCTGCCGTTATAAATGAAATAGCTATAATCATCTGTTTGCATATCCTGGTGAAAATACTCATTTAGTTCCATGTTGTATTTCTAGGAATGGACCAAATTTTTATTTTTATTTTTAAGTTTTCTAAATATTGTCCAACTTACCTCAAATGTTTTTATGATGGGCACTTTCATTCTTTCACATTCTTGCAAGACAATTTTACTGTTGCCCAATATGGTAAGTGTGTAATAGTATGTCATTTTAGGTTTTAATTTATTTTTAATTTAATTTAATTCCAGATTCATAATAAAGATAAACAGTTTTGATATATGAGTGGCCATTTGGATTACCCTTTCTGCAAAGTACATGCTCAAATCTTTTGATATCTTAACATTGTGTCATACTGACTTCTTTAATAGTAAATTTTCTGAATTAACTTTTAGCTGTGTGCCAGGTCTTCTCTATTTTATTTTGAACTTGTTTTCATTTCAAAATCTTTATATTTATTTTCATAATCTGCTTTTATTTTTCTTTGTCTATTATCTATCTATCTATCTTTCTATCTATCTATTTATTTATTTATTTATTTGCAAGCAAGAGAGAACGAGCGAGTGAGAGCACAGGGAGGGATAGAAAAAGAAGGGAAAAGAATCTTAAGCAGGCTTCAGGCTCAGCACAGAGCCCAACTCTGGGCTCTATTTCACAACCCTGACATCATGACCTGAGCCAAAATGAAAGAAATAAAATAAAATTAAGGTGTTAAAAAAAAGGAAAAAGAATTGGAGGTTTAATTAAGTGAGCCACTCCGGCACCCCTGTGGTATCTTAAATTAGCTGTCATATCTTTAAAGTTCTAGAGTATCCATTTGGTTCATTTATAAAATCTTTCTCAATATCATTTTTAGTTTCACTTTTTTGTTCAATTTGCTTCCCCTCTCATTTCTTTAAGCAGAGTAATCAAGCCATTTTACAATCTTTATTGATCATTTTAATATAATACTTAATCCCATTTTGTCTATCAAATCTTGTTAATGGTTTTTCTTTGTGTACTTTGTTACATTTTTCTATGTTCAAGACATTATATTTGAAACTCTTTTTTTTGTGTGTGTGTGTGTTTTTGTGTTTTTTTTTATTCTTTTTATTTTTTATAAACATATATTTTTATCCCCAGGGGTACAGGTCTGTAAATCACCAGGTTTACACACTTCACAGCACTCACCAAAGCACATACCCTCCCCAATGTCCATAATCCCACCCCCTTCTCCCAAACCCCCTCCCCCCAGCAACCCTCAGTTTGTTTTGTGAGATTAAGAGTCACTTATGGTTTGTCTCCCTCCCAATCCCATCTTGTTTCATTGATTCTTCTCCTACCCACTTAAGCCTCCATGTTGCATCACCACTTCCTCATATCAGGGAGATCATATGAGAGTTGTCTTTCTCTGCTTGACTTATTTCGCTAAGCATGATTCGCTCTAGTTCCATCCATGTTGTCGCAAATGGCAAGATTTCATTTCTTTTGATGGCTGCATAGTATTCCATTGTGTATATATACCACATCTTCTTGATCCATTCATCTGTTGATGGACATCTAGGTTCTTTCCATAGTTTGGCTATTGTGGACATTGCTGCTATAAACATTCAGGTGCATGTGCCCCTTTGGATCACTACATTTGTATCTTTAGGGTAAATACCCAATAGTGCAATTGCAGGGTCATAGGGCAGTTCTATTTTCAACATTCTGAGGAACCTCCATGCTGTTTTCCAGAGTGGCTGCACCAGCTTGGATTCCCACCAACAATGTAGGAGGGTTCCCCTTTCTCCACATCCTCGCCAGCATCTGTCATTTCCTGACTTATTGATTTTAGCCATTCTGACTGGTGTGAGGTGATATCTCATTGTGGTTTTGATTTGTATTTCCCTGATGCCGAGTGATATGGAGCACTTTTTCATGTGTCTGTTGGCCATCTGGATGTCTTCTTTGCAGAAATGTCTGTTCATGTCTTCTGCCCATTTCTTGATTGGATTATTTGTTCTTTGGGTGTTGAGTTTGCTAAGTTCTTTATAGATTCTGGACACTAGTCCTTTATCTGATATGTCGTTTGCAAATATCTTCTCCCATTCTGTCAGTTGTCTTTTGATTTTGTTAACTGTTTCCTTTGCTGTGCAAAAGCTTTTGATCTTGATGAAATCCCAATAGTTCATTTTTGCCCTTGCTTCCCTTGCCTTTTGCGTTGTTCCTAGGAAGATGTTGCTGCGGCAGAGGTCGAAGAGGTTGCTGCCTGTGTTCTCCTCAAGGATTTTGATGGATTCCTTTCGCACATTGAGGTCCTTCATCCATTTTGAGTCTATTTTTGTGTGTGGTGTAATGAAATGGTCCAATTTCATTTTTCTGCATGTGGCTGTCCAATTTTCCCAGCACCATTTATTGAAGAGGCTGTCTTTTTTCCATTGGACATTCTTTCCTGCTTTGTCGAAGATGAGTTGACCATAGAGTTGAGGGTCTATTTCTGGGCTCTCTATTCTGTTCCATTGATCTATGTGTCTGTTTTTGTGCCAGTACCATGCTGTCTTGATGATGACAGCTTTGTAATAGAGCTTGAAGTCCGGAATTGTGATGCCACCAACGTTGGCATTCTTTTTCAATATCCCTTTGGCTATTCGAGGTCTTTTCTGGTTCCATATAAATTTTAGCATTATTTGTTCCATTTCTTTGAAAAATATGGATGGTACTTTGATAGGAATTGCATTAAATGTGTAGATTGCTTTAGGTAGCATAGACATTTTCACAATATTTATTCTTCCAATCCAGGAGCATGGAACATTTTTCCATTTCTTTGTGTCTTCCTCAATTTCTTTCATGAGTACTTTATAGTTTTCTGAGTATAGATTCTGTGTCTCTTTGGTTAGGTTTATTCCTAGGAATCTTATGGTTTTGGATGCAATTGTAAATGGGATTGACTCCTTAATATCTCTTTCTTCTGTCTTGCTGTTGGTGTAGAGAAATGCAACTGATTTCTGTGCATTGATTTTATATCCTGACACTTTACTGAATTCCTGTATAAGTTCTAGCAGTTTTGGAGTGGAGTCTTTTGGGTTTTCCACATATAGTATCATATCATCTGCGAAGAGTGATAATTTGACTTCTTCTTTGCCGATTTGGATGCCTTTAATTTCCTTTTGTTGTCTGATTGCTGAGGCTAGGACCTCTAGTACTATGTTGAATAGCAGTGGTGATAATGGACATCCCTGCCGTGTTCCTGACCTTAGTGGAAAAGCTTTCAGTTTTTCTCCATTGAGAATGATATTTGCGGTGGGTTTTTCATAGATGGCTTTGATGATATTGAGGTATGTGCCCTCTATCCCTACACTTTGAAGAGTTTTGATCAGGAAGGGATGCTGTACTTTGTCAAATGCTTTTTCAGCATCTATTGAGAGTATCATATGGTTCTTGTTCTTTCTTTTATTGATGTGTTGTATCACATTGACTGATTTGCGGATGTCGATCCAACCGTGCAGCCCTGGAATAAATCCCACTTGGTCGTGGTGAATAATCCTTTTAATGTACTGTTGAATCCTATTGGCTAGTATTTTGTTGAGTATTTTCGCATCTGTGTTCATCAAGGATATCGGTCTATAGCTCTCTTTTTTGGTGGGATCCTTGTCTGGTTTTGGGATCAAGGTGATGCTGGCCTCATAAAATGAGTTTGGAAGTTTTCCTTCCATTTCTATTTTTTGGAACAGTTTCAGGAGAATAGGAATTAGTTCTTCTTTAAATGTTTGGTAGAATTCCCCCGGGAAGCCGTCTGGCCCTGGGCTTTTGTTTGTTTGGAGATTTTTAATGACTGTTTCAATCTCCTTACTGGTTATGGGTCTGTTCAGGCTTTCTATTTCTTCCTGGTTCAGTTGTGGTAGTTTATATGTTTCTAGGAATGCATCCATTTCTTCCAGATTGTCAAATTTATTGCCGTAGAGTTGCTCATAGTATGTTCTTATAATAGTTTGTATTTCTTTGGTGTTAGTTGTGATCTCTCCTCTTTCATTCATGATTTTATTTATTTGGGTCCTTTCTCTTTTCTTTTTGATAAGTCGGGCCAGGGGTTTATTAATTTTATTAATTCTTTCAAAGAACCAGCTCCTAGTTTTGTTGATTTGTTCTATTGTTTTTTTGGTTTCTATTTCATTGATTTCTGCTCTGATCTTTATGATTTCTCTTCTCCTGCTGGGCTTAGGGTTTCTTTCTTGTTCTTTCTCCAGCTCCTTTAGGTGTAGGGTTAGGTTGTGTACCTGAGACCTTTCTTGTTTCTTGAGAAAGGCTTGTACCGCTATATATTTTCCTCTCAGGACTGCCTTTGTTGTGTCCCACAGAAACTCTTATTGAGTAGGGATAATTAAGAGCTATAATAATGGTATGGTCCTCCTTGGCAGGATTTTCTCTTATATCTGAGACTCTACAAGACAATCATACTCCAAATTCAGTGATTGACTTTCTCAGTTTACACAGAAGGCAAGGTAGGCTCTAGTCTTATTTCTGCTTCTCCTTGTGCTTTGGGGATCTCAACTTAAATTTGGGTTGTACCAAAGTCCTCAAATTTGATTGCTGCTGGATTTTGAATTTTGTTTCTCTAGTATCAAGAGTCTACTAAAAACACAGCTCAGTGTGTTTTAGCAGTTTCAAATGCTCTCATAGCTAAAATGGCTTCAGGGCATATATCTCTAGGCTCTCGTTGTATTTCGTATTTTGGCCCAGTAATCCCACACTTAATTTTTATAATCATTCTGATATTTTTAATTTTAAAAGCCATTTTGTCTGGATTTTTAGTTGTCTTAAGTAGGAGTTTTTAGATCACCATTACTAGAAGCAACAACAAATATACATGAAAATATCTGCAGTAGTTTATCACATCTTTATGGCTTTGAACTTCCATAAGCTGAGGCATCCTTCTCTAATCACTTAGGCAAACTCCAATTTACCCTTTAAAACAACACAAGAATTGCTTCATTTAAGAACATGTTCAGGGATGACTCTTCCCCACTGTTCTTACCAACATTCCCACACACTCTTTGCTACCCACACCTTGTTTATGAACTTTCATTAGGTATATAAGCATGACCAGAATTTTGCTCTATTGTATTTTTGTCCTTTAGAGCTTTAATTAAATATGAATTCCATAGAAAGTCTGTCCCTTTTCTTTCAAACCTGGGTTAGTTATTTCTTCTCATTCTTTGTCAGAAGTTACTTTATTAGAGAAACTTACAGCTGCATTGTGACTTTGGAGCCTTTACAGTTTTTTGACTGGAAAAATCACCCATCCCTGAGATTTTTACGCAGCTTCCTAGCTGATATTATTCAGAAATCTGTTCAAAACAGACTTTTTCAGGGAGGCCTTTTTGGACCACTCAGTTAAAAAACCTCTTCTCAATCACTGCTCTTTTTAAAATGAGCTTATTTAGTTCAAATATGCATCACTATTTTTTTTTAAAGATTTTATTTATTTATTTGACAGAGAGAAATCACAAGTAGATGGAGAGGCAGGCAGAGAGAGAGGAAGGGAAGCAGGCTCCCTGCTGAGCAGAGAGCCCGATGCGGGACTCAATCCCAGGACCCTGAGATCATGACCCGAGCCGAAGGCAGTGGCTTAACCCACTGAGCCACCCAGGCGCCCCTGCATCACTATTAAAGAAAAACCAGTACGATTTTATTTTAAAGTTGGCTTACCTATTATCTAACTCTCCCATTAAAATGATTCCTCTGGGCTGGGGTTTTGTTGTGCTCATCTTAGGCCAGGCACTCAGTAAATTGTCTCTGAATGATTGAATTGTTTGACTTCCTTGCTAGATTCTCAACTTCATGAGGCCAAGGATTGTTCTATTCAGTCCTTCTTTATCCTCAATGTCTGTTATATTGCAGTCACTTTTGTGACTAATGGGAAAAATCACAGAAAGAAAGAGTTAAAACTACAGAAAAACCCTGTAGGTTCAATAACACAAAGCTTTCTAAAATTATTTAGCCCAGAAATTGAATACTGGCTTCACTTTTGATTATTTTTTTAATGATATTGAATTTAATTTAAATGGAAATACTTGAATGGTAGAATAAGAAAAAAATTTAAAAAGCAACTTGTTCCTTAAAGTAAGAATTATATAGGGCATCTCTTCTAGAAGCAAAATGTTCAAATGTCAAACATCTGAAAGCATAGAAGGAGAAGTAAGAGTGTGAATTGTACTTCAGTGCTCTTTTCTTTATATTCAGCAAACAGCTTCATTCACACCTTTCCAATTTTTTCAACTCTTTTGACAAAGCCTTCAGAGAAGTTACTGCTGATGACAACCATCACAGCCTAACAGGAGAAATTTTATAAAGAAAAATAATAGCATGTTTTTCCCAAATTGTTAAGGATATGGTGAAACTCTGTCAGATTCAAAGGAGGAATGTGCAATTCCATGCTATATATAATAATAACTTATTTTAATAGTGGCTTTGCAATTTTTCAGATATATCCATTTACTGAAACCACTAACAAATAAACAAAAACAAACAAATCAACAGGGGTTTGAGACAGGAATTATCTAATCTAAAAATAGCACATGTTCACAGAATACACAACACATATCCCAAGTACTACTATAGGTTTCAAGTAATAGTCAAAACAATAGTAAATATGATTCAGACCCTACCAGCCAAATCATAAGTGGGACCTTAACTGTAAATCCTTATCTTTAGATGAAAGTGGGTAATCGGGTGCTGAAGATACATTATAGAACTAATATGTTATAGAACTCCTCTGAAATGAGTCTTTTATTCCATCACTTTTCCTGCACAGCTGCTGACCCATGTTTTGGTTCCTGGAAATAGCTGCTACCCTGTCATATTTCTTAAAAGCACATATATTGATAGCTCCACTCATTCCTCCATTCCTCTGTGACTGTCACTATGTTAAAATGTGGAGTCGGCTGACTGACTTGTGGTGGTAACTTGTAGAAATAATAAAGTAGATGAGTTTGCAAAGTATTTTGTTATTTCTAAAAATGCAAAAACCAAATTACATTGAAATCATAAGGGGTATTTCAGGGAGAGCTGTAGGATGTGGTTTCTTGTGTAATCCACAGAGATGAGCTCCAACACATATTTAAACTCTCCTCTAGGAGCAACCTTAGTGGTAAAGCAAGAAGATAAACAGATGTATACACACCCTGGCACAAAATTATCACTTATGTTTGGCTTCCTAGTCTCCTCGTGTTACTTATTTATCTTAACTTCTGTCTGAAATCAGGGAACACAGAATCTCAATCAGTTGACATTTTTCTACTGAACTACCCAATAGTCTGATCATACCCCTAAGACTTTTTTAAATTATTTCACTCATAATCCCAAATCTGCTTTGCTTCCTCAGCTTAGTACACTGTAATTTGATTTCAAAATGAGGACAGTTGTCAGTAATGCCACACTCATTAATCTATTTTACAATTCCATGTACTTATAACTATGAAGATATGTTAATAGCATCCATTCCAATAAGCCATCGTAAATTTATTGTAATGAAACAAGACCTCAAGAAAGAGAATTCAAAATCATCCATGTATTTGCAATTTATTGCAACAAAGCCTTTATCAATAGACTTCCCTGTGCACATGGTGGTCAAATTGCTGGTGAAAAACAGCCAGATCTATTACAAGCTTTATCATGGCTTCTAGGTAACCCAAGTGAGCCTTTATTGATACTGGGAAGGGATAAAGCAGGGAAGGGATAAGCAGTGATGTAAGAACTGGCTAGACAAAAGTAATGACTCTCATTACAAAGTGAATATTTTAAAGCAAAAGAGCCTGTTGGGAATATTGTTTTATAAAATAGTGGTATTTTTAATTAACTTTTTAAAATTCAATTAGTTAACATATAGTGTACCATTAGTTTCAAATGTTGATTTCAGTTATTCATCCATAGCATATAATAGCTAATGCTCAGTACTTACTGTTATAGCTTCTTGAAAGCAGAATTTTAACCCACTGAGCCACCCAGGCGCCCTTGAAAGCAGAATTTTAGATCATATTTTCTGATTACTTCCATGTAGTACAACACTTTTCTGCTAGCAACCTTCAAAACATACTGTTTCTTAGAGGAATTTCTTTAATAATAAATAAATAGGAATTTATTTAAATTTATAAATATATAAAATAAATAGGAATTTATTTAAATTTATTTAAATATTGCACACTGTTTCATTGTTCATACATAAGGTGATGATATTATAGCCATTAGTTGGTAGCACTGATATATCACTTTCTTTTTACTTCTCAGTGCATTCTCTTTACACAATATAGATATATATTTTAAAAGAATCTGAATCTGTGGCAAACTTTTAAAAAACCCTAAACAGTAAAGTTTATCATTTTAAGTAATCTCAATTATCTTCCTCAATTGTGATAGTATATCCTTCTATCTAGGCCATATATTGTATGAGGGATTTGAAGAGACATACTTTTCTAAATTTCACTTTTCTCATCTGCAAAATGCCGATCATGATCCTACAATAAAATACACTTACAATTGTTTGATGAAAATTTATTTATTTATTTATTTTAAGATTTTATTTATTTATCAGAGAGAGTGGGCGAGAGAGCAAGCACAGGCAGACAGAATGGCAGGCAGAGGCAGAGGGAGAAGCAGGCTCCCGGCCGAGCAAAGAACCCGATGCGGGACTCGATCCCAGGATGCTGGGATCATGACCTGAGCCAAAGGCAGCTGCTTAACCAACTGAGCCACCCAGGCGTCCCTTTTGATGAAAATTTAATCTGTATAAACAATATATTTGCTGTAATGCGTGGTTCATGGAAAACATCTTATTTAATTATAAGCAACAACAGTATTAGAAATTAAGTAAATGTGTCTATAATATTTAAAGTTTTAACACATAATTCCAGTGCTTTGCCTTATTTTCTCTTTACCATTTTCACTGTCAGAGTCAAATATACTTTTTCTACTAGTAGCCAGCTCTTTGTCTTTTGTCAGAAAAATGCCCTTGTGAATTATTTATAATAGAGATATTAGCAATAAAATAATAATAATAAATAGCAATGAAAATGTTAAAAAAAGTTTTCTTATCTAATTAGGGTTCTTAGACATCAATTAGAGGAACCACCTCTGGCAAGCAAATTAATCTGCAAAACATTCACAGAATTAACAATTCAGTCAGATACAGGGTTGTCCGTAGACTGAAAGGTGAAGCAAAAGGACTAGATTTGGAAAATAGGTAAGGACAGTGAAAAAAATGATCAAATTTTCTGGCAAAATAAATTCTCAGGTGTCCTTTCAATGGAGTCCTAGGCATTATGTAGCAGAAACTCTGGAGATTATCTCAATTCATTGGAGTCACACCGTTTATTAGCTTGCTATTGACAAAGTTATTTACAAACTGTAGAGCAAGAGGTTATAATGTAGAAAACTGATGGTAATGCACAAGATTCTTGTCAATAATAATGCAAGTTGGGCGCCTGGGTGGCTCAGTGGGTTAAGCCACTGCCTTCGGCTCAGGTCATGATCTCAGGGTCCTGGGATCGAGTCCCGCATCGGGCTCTCTGCTCAGCAGGGAGCCTGCTTCCTTCTGTCTCTTTCTGCTTGCCTCTCAGTGTACTTGTAATTTCTCTCTGTCAAATACATAAAAAAAAATCTTTAAAAAAAAACACAATAATGCAAGTTAATGATTTTTCATTAGAAAACATAAATTCTATAACCCAAATTATGGGCCCAGAGCACTTCTGCTGCACAACTCTGCTTATATCCCAAATTACCATGTGAACTGGTTTTAATATCTGCTTCTCTTATTAATTTTTGAATCAAAATTCTTGACACAAGTATTTTATAATTGTGTGATAATCATGCATTTAATTTCTTGGAGAACAAAACACACTTTAGCATAACTAGGTTCGTTCACAGAACCAGCCTTGATAACACACTTCTATATGTTAGAAATGATATAATAAATGTAGAATATTGGGCCCTTGTTTGGTATTCTTTGCCATGTTTTGCACTATCTAAAAAGAGATCAGTGAACTTGGACTGGAGTTAGTAGACATGGAAGAAAATAAAATATTACAGAGAAGAATACTCTGTGGTCCACAACCTAAGTGGGCTGGGATTCCCATCATTTGGATCCCTGTAGCTTTACAAAAGTCAATTAAATTTTTGTATCTCCGATTAAAGTTGATTCCCCGGTACTTTTTCAAACATCTCTTGTATTGTTTACCAGAAAAAAGGGATTTTGCACATGTCTCTGCCTTTGTCTCTGGTCATGATCTCAGTCAGGATCCTGGGATTGAGCCTCATATTGGGCTTCCTGCTCATTAGGGAGTATACCTCTCAGTCTCTCTCTGCAGCTACATCTCCCAGCCCCACTCATGCTCTCTCTCTCTCAAATAAATAAATACAATCTTTAATTTTTAATTAAAAATAAGATAAATAAAATAAAAAGTTTGGTCTTACTGCTCCATTTAGCTCCTTTTTTTTGAGTTGTATTTAAAGCAGCATGAAAGAACATGAGGCTCTCAAACTTAAAAAAAAAAGGGAAAAATTGAGTTTTGTTAAAATTTAAGATCTTGTCTGCTAGAGAAAAACGTTGGCTTTGTTAACATGTGAAAATTAACAAAATAGAATGAGATAGAATTCTAATAATTTTTGTAGAAATTAAAAATTTCCTCCAAACTATTACATACAGACCCATTAAGTAAATTCATTTCAATGTACCAAACCAGCTTTTCTAATAGTAATGTATCTGTGTAAACAGGGTCAACCCAAGGAATATATAAATATTATTATTTTTTTCCTGTATCTTCCACAGTCACATCTGGGTATAATGGTAGCAAGCCAATTATCTATCTTATAAGACATGATATCATAAGGAAGGATATTCTCTCCATTGGAACGACTGAAAATCATTGTTATTTTATCTTTTTTTTAATTTAATTTATTTTTTTATAAACATGTATTTTTATCCCCAGGGGTACAGGTCTGTGAATCACCAGGTTTACACACTTCACAGCACTCATCCAAGCACATACCCTCCCCAATGTCCATAATCCCACCCCCTTCTCCCAAACCCCCTCCCCCCAGCAACCCTCAGTTTGTTTTGTGAGATTAAGAGTCACTTATGGTTTGTCTCCCTCCCAATCCCATCTTGTTTCATTGATTCTTCTCCTACCCACTTAAGCCCCCATGTTGCATCACCACTTCCTCATATCAGGGAGATCATATGATAGTTGTCTTTCTCTGCTTGTCTTATTTCGCTAAGCATGATTCGCTCTAGTTCCATCCATGTTGTCGCAAATGGCAAGATTTCATTTCTTTTGATGGCTGCATAGTATTCCATTGTGTATATATACCACATCTTCTTGAGCCATTCATCTGTTGATGGACATCTAGGTTCTTTCCATAGTTTGGCTATTGTGGACATTGCTGCTATAAACATTCGGGTGCACGTGCCCCTTTGGACCACTATGTTTGTATATTTAGGGTAAATACCCAGTAGTGCAATTGCTGGGTCATAGGGCAGTTCTATTTTCAACATTTTGTCTTGGTGCAGTAACTTGAGATGGCACAGTGTGGGTTATGAATATATTTTATTTTATTTTATTTTTTTTTTTTTTACTGGGAAGAAGAGATTATAGAGATATTGGTTATCCAAGAGAGACTGACAGGTGTTGATAGTTGCCAGGTCAATATCCATCTACTTTTACCTTTAATATCAGAAAGCACTGAGGGATTGACAACAAGGAAACTTAAAACTTGTACTTTGCTTTTCCCCATCCTTTACTGCCATTATATAATCAAATCTAATAACTTCTTAGAGAAAGTTAAAAATTCCTGCATAGCCACACGTGAACACAAAGTCACTGATTTTTAGCAAACCTATAAGATAGTCAGACATCCATTCAATTTCTTTTTTTTAAGATTTTATTTATTATTTGACAGAGAGAGATGACAAGCAGGCAGAGAGGCAGGCAGAAAGAGAGGAAGAAGCAAGCTCCCTGCTGAGCAGAGAGCCTGATTTGGGGCTCGATCCCAGGACCCTGGGATCATGACCTGAGCCAAAGACAGTGGCTTAACCCACTCTGCCACCCAGGCGTCCCTCCATTCAATTTCTTAACTGAGTCTCAAATGCATCCTGAGTTCTAACCTAAACCTAAGTTCTACTTCTTACACGTTGTTATATGACCAAATTCTTTCAGTTCAGTATTTTGTAACATTTAAATATTAATCAATTGATGCTTTGTCTGTGAATTTCTATGAAAATAATTTAAATACAGTAGATTTATTGTTATATTTATAGATTTATAATCAAAGTTTCATCAGTTGAAGTTTTTGGAAATTTCAGATATAGTGATTAACCTAAAATGATACTGCCTCAAATACCTCTGATATCAAGGGCCAACACCTGATTATAGCCACACCTGTGGTGCATAGTTCCATGGGAAATTACAGTTACTTAACACTGCTAGCATCTCATGTTCTATCTCTCATTTTGGAATGTCTCCAACACAACCCAAAAGTGTAGGAGAGTTAATGTCCTCTGAAGACAGCTCTCAGTGAAGTGGAAATAAGAACCATAGATAAAATTGCCAGTTTTCAGGTCTTCATGAGGACAACTTAAAGAAGTTTCTCAGGACCTTTCAGTAAAAGCAAGCCTTCATTTTCTATCCACAACAATTATATCAACAATGTACCTTTTTGACAAAGTTCATTCTTCACTGTCTCACTTTCCTATTCTTTTCTACCTTGGATAATCTCCCAGATAAACTAACAGTACTCAAATCCTTTGTCCTACTCTTTGCTCTCAGGATAAATGGAGCCAAAAGGCTTAGATTAATATCAAGTTCTGAATGGGATCTTAGAGCTATTTCTGTCCAGATTTTCATAAACATAGGGACCTTTGAATTATCAGGCTATAAATAAGTCCAAGTGGAGGAGGCAAAAGCAAAAAGTAGAAATTGTTATGTTTGATTTTTAATCATGATTAATTGACTTTATTGATTATTAAAAATACTAACATTACAAAAGTGTGGATCTTTGTAAAACAATGTCATAATGTAAGAAATAATTTGCATAGTCCTTTTGAGAATATTATCTATCTTGAATCTGCCTAAATGAACATTATTTCATCATTGACGCAAGTAGATTGCTTAATGAAAAGTACTATACAGGAATTACTTTAAAATTCTTGAACTTAATCTTCAGAAATTAGAATTCAGAAATTCAGATTTGGCCTTCATTAAGTGAGACCCATTTGTGTGTGTCCTATACTAGCCTCAAATTTCTCATTTTCAGAACTGATCTCTTTCAAAGGGGCAATTGAAGCAGTATATTATTTAATTGAATTATTCAGAATTACGACAGTATCCCTATAAGCTGTTGTTGTTTTTTTTTTTATTTTTCCTAGGATATCACTGATGAGAGGAGACAAATATTTGTATTAATGGCTGACTGAAAAATGATAAAATCTTAATTTTCTTTCCTCAATATTAATAGAAAAATGTCTTGGGTTATGGTATAAAATTGAAATTAAATACTTCCTGCTATGGTCCTTTTATAAAGCTTATTGAGCCTCCATTTCCCCACCTCTACCTGTTTTTAAAGTTTTCAAGTGCTTAGTCATTACTAAAAAATTTGCTTATATGTAACCAGTGCTCTATTCTCTTAGTATTGGTATTCTCAAGTTGTAGAATGAGAATGTCTTACGATATTGATGCCTAAATAAAAATTGACTTAACAGAAAAAAAAATCAGGTGCCAGCTAATTTCTTGTTTAATCCAGAACTTTGGTGTGCATTATCATGAGGAATAGGATTTTGAAGTCCGGACAGACTAACAGAAAACTGATCCAAATGTGTGTGTTTATATTTCTGCTTTTGTTGTAAAAATCAGTGTGTGATTGCTGGTTTAAAATGGTAAAACTAATAATGTTCATGGACTCTATTATAAATTTTCTAATTGTATGGGAAGAATCCAAGAAACATATAATTAATTGATTTGGAATTTTATTTCAAAATTTTATTTCAAAGAGCTACAGGATCAGGTAGTGGTATGTTCTGATTCAACAGCATCATAATGCAGCATTTCATATGTGTGGCTAATGGATATTTTCATGAATGTTTGCTAGCTAGTCAGCCAATACAGAGAAATATTAGGTAGGGTAATTACTCACAGTTGTGTTTAATAAAATGAGAGAAAATTATCAAATGACACTAATAATAATAATCCTATAGCAGACCAAATAATTCAATGATAATTACAAGTATTAATCCAGCTTTCTTCCCTGATTATGACTCTTCTCTCCTTTATCCTAATGGGAGTATCAGATTGTCTGCAATGAATTGTGAAAACCCAGTGAAGGCCTCCCATCAATTTTGATAGGTTACAATGATTCTGGTTGGTCTTGAGCAAATGTGTCAATTTTGTGTGTGTGTGTGTGTGTGTGTGTGTGTGTCATAAAAGAAAGAAGCAATAGTAAATTCTTGCTGTTATTCCATGGAGCCAATAAAATCATACTGCCAACAAGAGGCTGTTGACACCGTAAGTGTAGTTAACTGTCTTGAAATACTAGGCCTGGAAATAAAATTCCAATATTTCACATAACCTCTTTTTTTTTTTAAAGAAAAAAACAAAACAAAACAACTATACTGCTTACATTTAGGGCCCTGCTGTTGTGTAACTATTTTTGAACATGTCTACTGTAAATGTATATATATATATATTTTTTTTTTCTGTGCAATAAATTCATTTAGAGATAAATTTGGATTGCAAATTATTTTGGGGGAGGCATGGTATTTGTGGCTAGTCTTACAAGTTAAAAGGACTAAAAGAAAGAAGAAAAACACTTTTTATTACAGCATATTTACATCTGTCCAAAGTACTTATTTACTATAATACTGACTAATGTATAATACTGTACACAAAGAAAGAAGTTAAATGAGTTATAATTCAGTCGAAGTATAGCTGGCCATTTTAAAACTTACCACTGAATCTTTCTGGTATGAAATGTGATATCTGGCAATCTGGTCCAGTTCATTACATCAGGTAATTTGTATGTTCTTATTACCATTTTAATAGCATAGCACATTTTATAACCCAGACATTTTACAATGGAACTATGATGCATATATTTTCAAAAGTATAGACATACATGAAGCTATGAGGTCAAAAAAAGATGAATGTCCGTAGTACCATATAGACTCAACAAATAAAAGTGTCCAAGGCTCTGAGTGAGATTTATGAATATTGTATAAGATTAGGCCAACATGTGGTTTTGATATAAATAATCTGTTCTTAAATTAGAATTTCAATCGTTGAGTACAGTGTTGAAAATGGCAGATAGATTTTAGCTATCTTTGCTCACTATGGAAAATGGAAAAATGTTTAGTTTGGTCAGATTTTCACTTAACTTCTGAAAAATCTTACGTTTGAGAGAGCCCTTCTGAAATAAGAATCCTTAAAGATATAACCCCTTTGGCACAAGTTTTCCAGAAACTTGTTTGATGTTGTAGACAATTATATGGCACACGTGCTGTTCTAGATGTTTCATGCCAATAATATGTAAGCCATACCAAGGCTACATATACATATAGAGATGTTCCTCAGCTTACAAGGGGACTATGTACAGAGAAACACATAAAAAATTGAAAATGCATTAAATGCATTTTCATTTAATACCCCTAAACTGTCAAATATCATAGCTTACCTTAATCTTATTTAAACATACTCAGAACACTTACATTTGCCTGCATTTGGGCAAAATCATCTTATGCAAAGCCTATTTTATAACAACGTATCAAATATCAACGCAATTTATTAAATATTACACTAAAAAAAAAGAAGAATGGTTATATATAGAATGGTTGTAAGTATATCAGGTGTTCACCCCTTTAATCTTCTAGCTGACTGGGAGCTGTGGCTCACTGCCCCTGCCCAGCATCACAAGACGGCACCATAACACATGTCACTGGCCCTTTTTATAAAGACCCGAATTCAAAATTCAAAGTACAGTTTCTACTGAATCACTTTCACTTTCACATCATTGCAAAATATATCATAAGTTGAATCATTGTAAGTCAGGAGCCATCTTATTTGAAAGTTAAATCACAGTCACCCATATACACACAAAAAAGGCCTTCATGTAGGGCCATCTATGTATCTCTAAACAACATAGCATGACATATCAACAGCAAAAAATGGATGTGAAGGAGACAATTGCTTTGCGTCAGTACTCTGAGCAGTAACATACATGGCCTTACTCACCTAGCAGAACTCCAGAGCTAGCTAACGGCAAGGAATTTTACAAATATTTGCTGAACAGATTAAGCACTATTATTTTTAAATTAGTGTGCATGTCTGTTTTCTAAAGATATGTTAATTTAGTTTTTGACTTATTACAAAACCAAATAATTTCCTCTTATTTAAGTGGCAGGTAAATAGAATTCTTTTTAATTTAAATCAAATGGCTCTTTAGGGAAAATATACTGAAAATTCTGAAACTTGTATTGCTTATGAATCTTTTATTGGAATCCTTATCAAGTTGTATTTTTCAAGTTTTTCCTAAATAACCTTCAATGAATTGAAAATATTTTTTGGATTTTATTCAAGGCTATTAACACACAATTTCACTTTGTTAAATATATTGCTAAAGTTTCAACCAAATGTTGTGTCTTTTTTTTTTTCCACTACCACATACTCCATCTACTGACTGGATTCTCTCCCCAACTAGCACATATATATTATTCTCTATCTTTAGGATAAGTAAGGGTCATCTTTTGTCTTTATTCTATTCCTCGTATGCTTCTGAACTTGTTGAATTTTAATATCATCACACCATAAGCATCACATATTTGATTCCCCTTTAAATAGTAAATAGTGCACAACCAGAGCATACCTTCAAAGCTATCAATATACTTACTCTGATATATTATTTTTGTATTTTTGTAAATTAAAATAATTAAATTATAGAACAAGAGTTTCAGGTGGTAGCTGTTGTAAGTTTTACCCAAACTATCTTTTGTCAAACTTGTTTTTGTCATCATATATGTCAAGTAGTTTTCTCAGGTTTATTTTTAGAATATCCTTGTATAATGAATATTTACACTGATATCTAGTATAAAAATCTTGCAATTTATTTTAGAAACATTAAGATATTGAAAATCAATCTATTTCTTTAATTCATTGAAGACATTTTTGGCTTGTTTCCAGTAATTTCTTACTGGTTAAAAAAAGAACTTGAAGTAGTCTGAATTTCATTATTATATGGCACTTTCCCTTGAATGAATACAAAGACGATATTCTATAGTAGCTATCTGAGAAGAATTTATTTTTTTAATTTTATTTATTTGTAAGAGAGAGAGTGGGAGAGAGCACAAGCAGGGCGAGCAGCAGGGTGAGGGAGAAGCAAACTCCCGGCTAAGCAGGGAATCTGTTGCAGAACTCAGTCCCAGGACCCCAAGATCATGACCTGAGCTAAAGGCTCAGGCGTTTAACTGACTGAGCCACCCAGGTGTCCCAATCTGAGAAGAGTTCTGTATGTTATTCCTATTAATATGCAATTTAAAGTCTAGGTAATTAACTGAATATTTTAGTGGCTATTACATAGATGGCACTATGTTCCAGGCAGAGAGTAAGATAGAAATATTAAATCAACCATATTCTAGGCATTCTAAATGAAAATAATTAATCAATCATAATAAATCCTTCTATTTATGGAATATCAAATTATAAGCTTTCCTCCATATGAACAATGCCAAATACCAGAATAAAGGGCCATCTAATACACATAAAGGATAGAATTAAAGAATTCTGGTAAGCCATTTAATTTTGAAAAATGGTGTTATATTGTTGCTGAGTTGTGGTTTTCAGTTACATAATATCTGATAAGTGCAGAAGTAACATGAGTGTTACGTGAGATGAGAAATGGTATATAATTAAGATATTTTTAAAAGTACAGATAAATACAAATTTGTAAACATAGCATTATGGAGGAATAAAAATAAATGATAGCTACACACTCTAAAGTGAATAAATCTTGGGAAGTTAATAGAGAAGTAAAACAAGGACAGTGCAAAAAGTATGGTACATTTTTATGAAGTTCAAACCAATTCTGTGAAACCATAGATGGACTTAAAGATACTATTATGTATCAAATATTGTAAAAATTAAGCAAGGAAATCGCAAACATAAAATAACCAAAGCATACAAACTTGGGTAGATACAATAGGTGTGATCATGTTCTACTTCATAAAGAGATGAGTTAGTAGATAAATAAAAGTAACTAGACTTTTTAGAAGTTAATAAAACTTCACCTGTTATTTCTTAGTAATATAAAATATATGGTTTTCTAGCAAAAACGTTTATCTTAAAAATATTTAAAAATAAATTTCAGGCTACTCATAAGGTTATATTTACTTTTCCACTGAAGGAAAAGCTGGTTGTTGTAGTTGTAGTTTTTTGTTTGTTTTAGTCTCCTCCTAGTTTTACTTATTGTAATGTGGAATGAGGAATGATAGATTGAAAAGTGAATTATTTTATAGACAAAACTCATTACCTGATTCACCTCCTGGTACAGCAGATGGAACGCCTGAAAACGTGCCCTTTTGCCTTACGGAAGAGTAACAGTTATGCTTACTTCTGAAACATACTTGGTGGTGGCCCTAAATAGTGACACCATAGTAAACATTTTGAATATTTGCAATTAATTTTTATAGTCATAGGGCTCCAAAAGGCACTGCTGGTATCTTAGCAGGTATTTAAGTAAAGCTAAAAGTTGCCTGACTGTTAAAAATATTAACAAGGATCAAAACATGGCAGAAGTATTGTCCTCAGATATTATTTTTTTTCATATTCTCTTGATTCCAGGCATGACAAGTTATTATTTTTTTTAATAAAAGATTTTATTTATTTATTTGACAGAGATAACAAGTAGGCAGAGTCAGGCAGAGAGAGAGGAGGAAGCAGGTTCCCTGCTGAGCTGAGAGCCCAATGTGGGACTCTATCCCAGGACCCTGGGATCATGACCTGAGCTGAAGGCAGAGGCTTTAACCCACTGAGCCACCCAGGCGCCCTGATGACAAGTTATTTTTGATAGATATATATAGAATGTATTTTCCAGTTATAAGAAAAATGGTTTTGCTATTTTTAACCTTTTTTTTAAATATCATAATTTTTTTAATTAAAATTTTATTTTTTAATGTTTTACTTTTCAATATACTTCTTAGAATATAAAATCTATTCCATTTTGTAAGAAGTTTACCACTTAAAAAGTGGTAATTTTCTCATTGTATCTTCCCCTCACATTGCTTTATTTTGAATAAAAAATTCACAATAAACATAACTGGTGCTTTCCTTCTGATGGACCCTCTGTTGGTCATATTGTATATGAGCCATGACAATTAGTTTTACAAAATTTATTGATGTTTCTTGATATGTTTTATCATAACTAATTTTCCCTCCCTTATCTAGATTCCCCAGCTTTCAGACAAGTGGACACTTCAATAAACCATACCCAAGGGATGTATCAAGTACTTCTTAGACATTCTCTCAGATCCTTGAGGTCTCATTTTGCCTAGGGATTTGCAATAGGTTCTGCCAGAGGCATCACTGTGACAACTGATGTCCATGGTTTATCTCCTGCTAAGCTCAAGAGGTCACTGGTTTCCAAGTTTATCTATACAATTAATGCATTCCAGCAAGTTCTTTTTTTTAATATTAACAAACTTCTTTTAAAGTTTATATGGAGAGGCAAAGACACAATAGTCAACATAGTGTAGAAGGAGAACAAAGTCTGAGGACTGACTTCAAAGTTTACCATAACGATGGGGCACCTGGGTGGCTCAGTGGGTTAAGCCTCTGCCATTGGCTCAGGTCATGATCCCAGGGGCCTGGGATCGAGTCCCGTATTGGGCTCTCTGCTCAGCAGGGAGCCTGCTTCTCCTCATCTCTCTGTCTGTCTGTCTCTCTGCCTATTTGTGATCTCTCTCTCTGTCAAATAAATAAATAAAATCTTAAAAAAAAGTTTACCATAAAGATAATTGTAAGCAAGATATTGTAATACCACAGAAAGACTAGATTAAAGGAACAGAATGTATATTATCAATCATATTTTATATTTAATATAAAAGCAAAAGCAATACAAGAGAGCAAAATACAATCTTTTAAACAAATGGTTCTGGAGTAATGGTGAAGCTAAATGTAAAAATATAAAATAAAAATAAAATAAAATAATAAAATAAAATAAATCCAGGCAGATATCATACACTCTTCACAAAAATTAACTCAGATTGGATTATAAACCTAAACATGAAACATGTAGAAGGTAATATAGAAGAAAATTTAAATGACCTTGGTTTTGGAAATAACTTTAGCTACAAAAGCACAAGCACTGAATATAAAAATGTCTACTCTGTGAAACACAATGCCAAGAGAATGAAAAGGCAAAGCACACACTATGAGAAAAAATTTGCAAAATACACATCTGGCAAAGGACTGTTAATCAAAAATACACAAAGACCCCTTAAAACTCAACAATGGGGGAAAAACCTGATTAAAAATGAGCCAAAGACCTTAGCAGATACCGCACAAAAGAAAATATTACAGATGGCAAATAAGCATATAAAAGGATGCTTCACATCCTATGTCATCAGGAAAATGCAAATTAAAACACAAAAGAGACATAAGTACATACCCAGAATCCAGAACACTGAAAACAGAACACTAAGTGTTGGTGAGGATGTGGAGCAACAGGAATGTTCTTCCATGTCTATTGAGAATAAAGAATGGAAAACAACTTGGCAGTTTCTTACAAAACTAAACATATTCTTGCCATATGATTCAGCAGTAGCAGCTCTTGGTATTTACCCAAAGAAAATGAAAACTATACCCACAAAGATGTCTATAGTAGTTTTATTCATAACTGACAAAAACTTGAAAGCAACCAAGATATCCTTCCATAGGTGAAAGGTCAAATAAAGTGTAGTACATGCAAACAATGGAATATTATTTAATGCTAGAGAAATGAATTACCAAGCCATGAAAGGATATGGATATAAATATTTAATAAATATTTGATTTTAGGCTTCTACCAGTCTATCAATAGTATTAGTATATTTTAACAGTGAATGCTCAGCATTCAGGAATTTACCTAAGAAAATATTTTGGGTTCAATATTTTAAATACTTCAACCTCTATGATTATATTCCTAATAATTTTGAATTGGGGTAAATAAATCTTATTTTTTTGTAACTTGTTTCTTATTGCAAAAGATCTCAATGAAATTTTAGAAAATAAAAATTTACAAAAAAAGTTTAGTTTACCATTGCCAAATAATTTAAAACTTTATCTTATATTCAAATACATGTATTTTTCTAAATTGATTTATATGCTACTAAAACAAAAAACTTTTAGTTATACTAGATTTCATATCATGCAATCAATGTGACAAAGCCATCTGGCAATGATTTGTCTTAAATAGAGTTAAGATGGGTGTTTTTACAATGCAAGATGGAAACATAGATAGTATAACAATTGAGTGTTACATAACTTTTCTGTTTTGTATCAAGTTACTAATCTACAAAAGGCTTTTATCGGTGACAGACTTGGGAATTTAACAAAACTTTTAAACTAGCATGTGTGACTCATTCCTAGAAAACAACACAATCAATAACACTTTATTTATATTAAATCATGACTATTACTCCATTTGAATAAAAAAGGTAGCAACCCCAATAAGTTTATTGAACATGAAAAGTTGAAATGCTATAATGCTCCTAAGGAATTAAATGATCCAGTCATGAATTACAAAAAAGGATATAAATTACCAAAGTGTTTGTATAATTGTAATGTACAACTGCCCATTGTCGTACAATAGTGTATGCTTGTACAAGAACTCTATAAAAGAACTCCATTTCTAAACTGTGGAAAATGTGTTCCCTTTCCCTCTATATACAACTATTAAGCCATTCATTGAGCTTTTAAAATATGCACTTAATACAGGCTTTTTACTCATTTGAACAGGCAGTAGGGCTCTATTCTTATTGCTTACATCTGAAGGATAGACTTCTAGTGTAAGAGGTAAAGCCCATAAAGGAGCCCAATAATAACAACAAAATAGTGAGCCCTTACAATCTGCCAGCTACCTTTCTTAGAATAATTCAATTAATAAAACATAAATTACCTGACCACAAAGAGCTTACATTCTTTTGAAATATAATAGTGAAATAAACCAATAATAGAGGGGCACCTTGGTGGCTCAGTGCATTGAGTGACTGCCTTTGGCTTGGGTCATGATCTCAGGGTCCTGGGATGTAACTCCCCAGCAGGCTTTCTAGGCAGTGGGGTGTTTTCTTCTTCCTCTGCACTCCCTCCCAATTCTCTCTCTCTCTCTGTCTCAAATAAGAAAATAAACCAGTAATAGAATAATGATTGATGGTTGATGGTGATAAGTGTTACAAAGAAATACAAGAAAGGTAAAAGCCACTGGAGAATGCTGGGATGAAATTTAGTTTTATTTTGTATGGGTGGTTATATCTCACTTATGAGATGTTATTTGCACAAAGACCCAGGAAGTGAAGGAGGGTGTTATACAAATATTAAAGGAAAAGATTGCTCTAGGCAGAGCAAGTAAGTATATAGACTTTGTGTGAACAGCTTGTCTGTTACTTTTGAGGAAAAGCAAGGAGGCCAATGAGGAGTACATAGTGGTGGAGAGAGGAAGAACGTATTGATGTATGACCTTCTAGTACATTGAAATGCCTTTAGTTTTTATTTAATATGAAAGGGGAAGATACCAAAAGATTTTCAACAGCAGAATAAAATCATCTGACTTAATTTTTAGGTTAAGTTGCTGTACCAAAATAAATTTGCAGGGAGAAAGGAGTGCAGTATGTGTGGAAGTGGGGTTATCAATCAAGTCAATAATTCCGGAACATATGATGGTGTTTTTAGCATGCTGGGTGGTAATAGAAGTGGTGAGGTATGGTTTTTATTTTGTATATATTTTGATGGTGAATATTCTGGTTAACAGGATGGGGTATGTGCAGGACAGACAATATCAATATTTATTTTACCTGCACAAACAGAAAGGTGGAGTCTTCATTCCCTGATATGGAGAGAACTCTGAGTTCAAATGTTCTTTCTGATTAAATGGCATAGTGATGATGAGGATTTAGTCAGACAGTGAAAGAAAACAGTAAGCATAGTGTTAAGCTGAAAGACATTATAATACATTTGAACATCAAAAACCGTTGTGTTGGATCATTTGTTTATGTGAGTAAATAAATAAATAAAGCTTCCTGAGCTTCTGATAGAGATAAAGAAGATTACTATATGATCCAAAGGGGCACATGCACCAAATGTTTATAGCAGCAATGTCCACAATAGCCAAACTATGGAAAGAACCTAGATGTTCATCAACAAATGAATGATATATATATATATATATATATATATATATATATATATATACATATATATGTATATATATATAATGAAATACTATGCAGCCATCAAAAGAAATGAAATCTTGCCATCTGCAATAACATGGATGGAACTAGAGGGTATTATGCTTAGCAAAATAAGTCAATCAGAGAAAGACACTATCATATGATCTCCCTGATATGAGGAAATGGAGGTGCAATGTGGGGGGTTTGGGGGACAGGAAAAGAGTTAATGAAACAAGATGGGATCAGGAGGGAGACAAACCATAAGAGACTCTTAATCTCACAAAACAAACTGAGAGTTGCCGGGTGGGTGGGGAGGGTAGGGAGAGGGTGGTGGGGTTATGAACATTGGAGAGGGTATGTGCTGTGGTGAGTGCTGTGAAGTGTGTAAACCTGGCTATTCACACACCTGTACCCCTGGGGCTAATAATACATTATATTTTAATTAAAAAAAAGAAGAAGAAGAAGACTACTATAAATCCAATGCTATGGTTTTCAGCGAAGAGTGTGTAATCAGGCATATTTTATTAAAGTAACCAAGTAAAATGATGGTCGAAAATTGGAATAACAGAAACATAAAAATCAGAGATTTTAAAAAGAGATATGGGACAGTGTAGAGAATATAGTCAATGATATTATAATAGTGTTATATTGTGACAGATGGTGGCTATATTTGTAGTGATCATAGAATAATGTATGGAGATATTGAAAAACTGAAACCAATGTAACACTGAATATCAACTATACTCAAATAAAAAAAATAGTAAAAATAAAACATTTTAAATTAAAAAGATAAAAAGAGGGGCAAGAATTGGAAAAGTGAATTTCAAAAAGAGTAAAGATGAGGCTAAGACATACTCTGAACATTGAGGAAAACACCATTTTGAAAATTCTTCCCATTTTGAGAAAACTCAAATGAATCAATACCATAAAAGAACTCATTTTAACTGAGAGATATAATGAATTCTCAAGAAAAAATTTTATGACAGGATAATTCTTCCCTATGAAACAGCATACAGAAAACAGGGGAAACACCTGGAAGCAAAATAAACTATACTGAAAATAAGAATTAGAAAAAAGATAAATGATGAAAGATAAGAAAATTAGACCTGTGACAGAGACCTTGTGAAGAGAATTTTTATCTTGTTTTTGAGGATAATCTAGAGTTCATAACTGCCTTGAGACAGGCTGGTTGTAGGCAGTTTAGGCAGACCCCTAAGACAGGCCTACTTTGGGCAGGTGTTGTTGGAGGAGGCCATTGGGCTGGACAAAGACAAATCCAACCATTTAAAGTGTCTGTGAAGATGTTGAAGTCAGATGCAACAGAGAAAGACCTGTAACCCTAATCTCAGAAATGGAGATGATGAAGATGATTGGAAAGCACAAGGACACCATCAACCTGCTGGGTCCTGCATATAGGACAGTCCTTTGTACACTATCATGGAGTATGCCTCCAAAGACAACATACAGGAGTACCTGCAGGCTCAGAGGCCTCCTGACCTGGAGTACTGTTACAATATCAGCCACAATGCAGCAGAGCAACTCTCCTCCAAGGACCTGGTATCCTGTGCCTACCAGGTAGCCTGAGGCATGGAGTACCTTGCCTCCAAGAGTGCATACACCAAGACCTGGCCACCAGGGAAGTGCTGGTGTCAAAGGACAACATGATGAAGATCTCAGACTTCAGCCTTGCCAGAGATATCACCACATCAAATACTATAAAAAGACAACCAACATGGACTGCCTGTGAAGAGGATGGTCCCTAAGTCCATGTTTGACCAGATCTACATCCACCAGAGTGACTTCTGGTCTTTTGGGGTGATCCTGTGCGAAATCTTCACTCTGGAAGCCTCCCATACCCTGGAGTGCCTGTGGAGGTGGTTTTCAAGCTGCCAAAGGAGTCATTTGATGGATAAGCCAATAAGTGCACCAGAGAGTTATACACAATAATGAGGGGTGGCTGGCATGTGGTACCTTCAAGCTGCTGGTAGAAGACCTGGATCATACTGTGGCCTTGACCTCCAACCAGGAGTACCTAAACCTATCCTTGGCCCTGGAACAATACTGTCTATGCTTTCCCAACACCCAAAGCTCCACCTGCTCCTCAGAGAAGAATTCCACCTTCTCTCATGAGCTGTTGCCCAGGGAGGCCTATCTGCCCTGACACCCAGCCCAGCTTGCCAATGATGGACTCGAATGACTAGAATCCCTATTACTCCTGTCCAGATTCCATCATAAGCTGTAACCCTTACCCCCCACTCTCCCTGCAAGACTCACTGCCTTCTCCTTTGTCCCTTTCCTACTGGCAGGAGCCAGCTGCCTACCTGAGGCCTTCACCCCTTGAAGTTCACCTCTCTTCCCCTTCCTCTTTCTCCTCCTTTCAACCTGCTCATGAAAGAAAGGAACAGAGAGGCAGGTACTTGCTTGTGGCTACTTCCTTCCCTCCCATATGTTGGACCAAGACCCCTCCCTGTCATCTGGTACTGCCTGGACGTCGAGGGAGTGGGAGATGAGGCATGCCAGTGAAAACTGCTGGAGCTTTCCTGTTTTGGTTTTGTCTGCTTAGCATAACATGTAAGACTGAGTTCTGGTGGCAGGGACCTAGTCCTTGGGGCTATAGCACTAGCGAGGGGAGGTCAACTGCTCTGGGCCATGGCTAAGAGCAACCCCTGCTCCAGAGATATGGTGCCAAGGGCTTATTAATTTTGATACTAATTTGCTTTACCTGGTATCAAAAGATGGGAAGGCAAAGACTGGAAGCAGTGTTGTGACCATGGGGTCCAGCCACAAACTATGAAGAAAACACAAAGTGTATAAATCTGAGTAAGTATATATTTACACACCTTTTTAAATAGGTTGTTATCAAAGATTTAATCAATGGGTAATATGCTTTTCGTGGCTGGGAAGCATCAGTTGTCATATATTAAAAACAAAGAAAAGAGGTGTCTGGGTGGCTTCTCCATAAGTGTTCCTTCTTTTCAGGTCATGATCCCAGGGTCCTGGGATGGAGCCCCACATCAGGCTTTCTGCTCAGTGGGAAACCTGCTTCTCCCTTTACCTCTGTCCTGCTTATAGTTCCTCTTCCTGTCTCTCTGTCTGTCAAATAAATAAAATATTAAAAAAAAAGAAAGAAAATGTTTTTAAAAGGTCTTTTTTTTTAATTTCTAGGGGTGCCAGGATGACTCAGTTGTTTAAGCAGATGTTTGCCTTTAGTTGAGGTCATAATCCCAGTGTACAGGGATCCAGCCCTGCATGGGACTACTTGCACCCCAAGGAGCTTGCTTCTTTCTCTCCCTTTGCACGTGATTCACCCTGCTTGTGCGATTCCTCTCTCTCTCTCTCTCTCTTGCTGTCAAATAAACAAAATAAAATCATTTACTAAATAAATAAATAAAGTTCTAAGCCTATTTTCAGTTTAGGTCCCTTAACAAAAATTGTTACTGCTTCTAATATATATATATATATATATATATATATATATATATATATATATTAGAAAGATGCTTCCAGAGTTAAAAAGCTGTTTTGTTTCTTTGTCAGGATTAAATACAGAAGTGCTTTAAAAAGTAAAAGAAAAAATATGCTTTGTTAACACTAATCACACTATAACTTTGGTGGTTATATCAAGATAATGAAAAGTGATTTTAAAGCAAATTTCATTATCAGACATAAAGATCAAGTCAAAATTACAGAAGAGTAAAAGGATGAATTCATCAGGGAGTATAATAATTCTTGACTTTTAATACTTAATAACAGATTTGGGGATATATAGGGAAAAACTAAGAACAAAAACCATAACTTCTACCTTAGAAGAGAAATGGAAAAAAATTTCAACACCTTTATTTTAAGATTATATAGACAAATGGTCATCAAATTGGTAAGATATGTAAGACTTGAACAAAATTATCAACTAACTAGATATGCTTGATATTACAGAACACTCCCAACAACTGCAGACTACATATACCTTAAGCCATAATTTTCTTTGCAAAGGTCAACATTGATAATGTTCTAGTCATACCTCCGTGTACCAGGAAAGAAGTAGCATATTTCTTGAAAGACACAGCTATCAAAGCTCCATTGAGAAACCGTAAAGATGGAGAAGGGATTTGCAAATTATATATCTGATAATGGACATCTACTCTGATTATTAAAAAGTGAATAAAAATAAAAAACCTTACTAATAACCAAACAGAGTATCCAATTTTACATGTGAAGAAAATAATGGAAGAGACATGTCACCAAAAGTATATGGATGGCTTATAAGCACATGACAAATTTCTCAACATTTAGACATTAAAGAAATACAAATTAAAATCATAATGAGACATGCTTACATATCTATTAGAATGGCTAAAATTATAAAGGCTAATTGTACTTCGTCTGAGCTAGATTGAGAAGCAACAAAAAATCTAAACTGTTGTTGGCATATATCATGATACAACCACTTTGGAAAATAGTTTGAAAATTTTTTTAAATGCAAAATATGTGGCCATTTTACTTCTAGGCATTTAACCAAGAGAAACAAACCCTATGTTCATACAAGGACTTGTATATGAATTTCATAGCAGCTTTATTTTTAAGAATTGAAAACCGTGGAAATGTTCATCAATGTCCATCAATAGAGCAAAGACAAATTATGATCTATTCATTAAAGAGATTACTATTCAACATCAAAATGAACTATTTACAATTGGAGATTCTCAAAGTAATGATGCTGAGAAAAGAAAAGCCAGGCAATGAATAGTATATACTGTGTAATTCCATGACTATAAAAAATCTAGAAAATACAAATTTATATATAGTTACAGTAATCAAATATATGGGTGTGATTTTAGTGCCTTCTTCTGTGCTCCCATAGCTTCCTACACTTGGATCTCCGAGCATTTGTTACACCATGTGAAAATATGAACTCTTTTTCTTTATTCTGTCTTACTAGAATAAGAATCCTTGAAATTTTATGGACATTGAACTCTCAGTTATTAGCAGAAATTCTATCACACAGTAAGTTTCCAAATATAAAAGCCAGAGTTTTACAATGACTTCTAAGCTTTTACATGATCTAGCCACTCATTTAACCTCTGTGACCTCTTTCCCTGCTACTCTTCAGTCACTCACAGTGGCCTCCTTGCTATTCCTCAGATATGCCAGGCATGATCCAACCTTATGGCCTTCAAGATAGCCAATTCCTTTGTCTGGAGTGACCTTATTGCTGATAGTTCTGGGCAAATTCATCACCTTTCCATACCTTTGTTCAATTGTCAGCTTCATTGTAACTACCCTGACCTTCCTATTAAAACTTTTAGCTCCCCATCCCCTGCCTAGCAACCTTGATTTTTCTCACCCTGATCTAATTTTTCTTTGTCCCCATTGTATTCATCATTTTTGAATGCACTATGCAATTCTTATTAAGGTTTATAGCTTTTAATTGTCTCACCCATTAAAATAAAAGTTCTACAAAGCCAAATATTTCATTTACCAGTGGAGTCTGAAGTAATATCTGCCATATAATAGGTTCAATAGACAATTGGTAAATTTCAGAATAAATTAATGTTGAGAGTATACTGAATTTCATAAGTCATTTCAATATTTTTTTCCAAAAAATAAACTATGTAAAACATACCTTAAATTTACTTTCAAAATATTTTATAGCATATAATGGACAATATACATAAGCCTTAAAGAAACAATCATATAAATAACCATTTCATA